>NW_025316689.1:0-306500 GCF_910594005.1 Cervus elaphus | reverse complement strand
GGCCCACGGAGCTCTTTCGTGTTGCTACAGTGACCTCAGGATCCCTCTAGCCTTGAAACAGTGTTCTTGGGGTTTCTCTGGAGTGCCATCAAGGAAATCAAGGCTCCTTTCATGTGTGATGTGCAACACGGAATTGCTCTGCACGCAGTGCAGGGGAATCGGGCCTCATCTCGCGGCGAGGGGGAAGTCTCATGGTTTTTCTCGAGTTGCGGCGGGAACCTGGGGTATATTCTCGAGTTACGACGGGGATGGCCCTTCCACCCACGTGTTTCTTCAGCGACGTCAGGACTCCTGCCTAGTTGCGAGGGACAACTCTGGATTCTCCTCGAGGCTTGGCAGGGCAATTGGGACGCCTCTCCAGCTGAGGCGGGAGACCAAGTGTCCCTTTCCAAGTGCCACAGGAATCCTGGGACTCCTATCAAGTTTCACGAGGAGTCAGCCATCGTCTCCTTTGGAGGCACTGATCACCGCGTACCTCTGGAGTTTTCAAAGAATGTGAGGCTATCGGTCGCGATGAGGTGGGGAACTAAGTCTTTCTCTGTGCTTTCCACAGGGTATTCAGACATCCTTTCGTCCTGGGAGATGCAAGACGAGCCTACATTGAAGTCACTGCAGGGATATCCGGCCTTATTTCGAGTCAGGGCATCGCGGTGTCCATTCCACTTGAGGCCGCAAACTCAGGGTCCCTCTCACATACCTAGAGCTGAGAGAAGCCTCCTCTTGAGGTGCTTGTGGTAAGGTGGTATTCCTCTGGAGACGAATCCAGGGACTAACCTCTCTTTTCGAGTTGATTTTTCGTCCACAGAGTTCTTTCGTGTTGCTCCAGTGACCTCAGGATCCCTCTATCCTTGAAACAGTGTCCTTGGGGTTTCTCTGGAGTGCCATCAAGGAAATCAAGGCTCCTTTCATGTGTGATGTGCAAGACGGAATTGCTCTGCATGCAGTACAGGGGAATCGGGCCTCATCTCGCATCGAGGGGGAAGTCTCATGGTTTTTCTCGAGTTGCGGCGGGAACCTGGGGTATATTCTCGAGTTACGACGGGGATGGCCCTTCCACCCACGTGTTTGTTCAGCCACGTCAGGACTCCTGCCTAGTTGCGAGGGACAACTCGGGATTCTCCTCGAGGCTTGGCAGGGCAATTGGAACGCCTCTCCAGCTGAGGCGGGAGACCAAGGGTCCCTTTCCACGTGCCACAAGAATCCTGGGACTCCTATCAAGTTTCACGAGGAGTCAGGCATCGTCTCCTTTGGAGGCACTGATCTCCGCGTACCTCTGGAGTTTTCAAAGGATGTGATGCCTCCGGTCGCCATGAGGTGGGGAACTAGGTCTTTCTCTGTGGTCTCCACAGGGGATTCAGACACCCTTTCATCTTCGGAGATGCAAGACGAGCCTGCATTCAAGTCACTGCAGGTATATCCGGCCTTATTTCGAGTCAGGGCATCGCGGTGTCCATTCCACTTGAGGCCGCAAACTCAGGGTCCCTCTCACATACCTAGAGCTGAGAGAAGCCTCCACTTGAGGTGCTTGTGGTAAGGTGGTATTCCTCTGGAGTCGAAGCCAGGGACTAACCTCTCATCTCGAGTTGATTTTTGGCCCACGGAGCTCTTTCGTGTTGCTACAGTGACCTCAGGATCCCTCTAGCCTTGAAACAGTGTTCTTGGGGTTTCTCTGGAGTGCCATCAAGGAAATCAAGGCTCCTTTCATGTGTGATGTGCAACACAGAATTGCTCTGCACGCAGTGCAGGGGAATCGGGCCTCATCTCGCGGTGAAGGGGAAGTCTCATGGTTTTTCTCGAGTTGCGGCGGGAACCTGGGGTATATTCTCGAGTTACGACGGGGATGGCCCTTCCACCCACGTGTTTGTTCAGCCACGTCAGGACTCCTGCCTAGTTGCGAGGGACAACTCGGGATTCTCCTCGAGGCTTTGCAGGGCAATTGGGACGCCTCTCCAGCTGAGACGGGAGACCAAGGGTCCCTTTCCACGTGCCACAAGAATCCTGGGACTCCTATCAAGTTTCACGAGGAGTCAGGCATCGTCTCCTTTGGAGGCACTGATCTCCGCGTACCTCTGGAGTTTTCAAAGGATGTGAGGCCTCCGGTCGCGATGAGGTGGGGAACTAGGTCTTTCTCTGTGGTCTCCACAGGGGATTCAGACATCCTTTCTTCTTGGGAGATGCAAGACGAGCCTGCATTCAAGTCACTGCAGGGATATCCGGCCTTATTTCGAGTCAGGGCATCGCGGTGTCCATTCCACTTGAGGCCGCAAACTCAGGGTCCCTCTCACATACCTAGAGCTGAGAGAAGCCTCCTCTTGAGGTGCTTGTGGTAAGGTGATATTCCTCTGGAGACGAATCCAGGGACTAACCTCTCTTTTCGAGTTGATTTTTCGTCCACAGAGTTCTTTCGTGTTGCTACAGTGACCTCAGGATCCCTCTAGCCTTGAAACAGTGTTCTTGGGGTTTCTCTGGAGTGCCATGAAGGAAATCAAGGCTCTTTTCATGTGTGATGTGCAAGACGGAATTGCTCTGCATGCAGTGCAGGGGAATCGGGCCTCATCTCGCATCGAGGGGGAAGTCTCATGGTTTTTCTCGAGTTGCGGCGGGAACCTGGGGTATATTCTCGAGTTACGACGGGGATGGCCCTTCCACCCACGTGTTTGTTCAGCCACGTCAGGACTCCTGCCTAGTTGCGAGGGACAACTCGGGATTCTCCTCGAGGCTTGGCAGGGCAATTGGGACGCCTCTCCAGCTGAGACGGGAGACCACGGGTCCCTTTCCACGTGCCACAGGAATCCTGGGTCTCCTATCAAGTTTCACGAGGAGTCAGGTATCGTCTCCTTTGGAGGCACTGATCTCCGCATACCTCTGCAGTTTTCAAAGGATTTGAGGCCTCCTGTCGCGATGAGGTGGGGAACTAGGTCTTTCTCTGTGGTCTCCACAGGGGATTCAGACACCCTTTCTTCTTAGGAGATGCAAGACGAGCCTGCATTCCAGTCACTGCAGGGATATCCGGCCTTATTTCGAGTCAGGGCATCGCTGTGTCCATTCCACTTGAGGCCGCAAACTCAGGGTCCCTCTCACATACCTAGAGCTGAGAGAAGCCTCCTCTTGAGGTGCTTGTGGTAAGGGGGTATTCCTCTGGAGTCGAAGCCAGGGACTAACCTCTCATCTCGAGTTGATTTTTGGTCCACGGAGCTCTTTTGTGTTGCTACAGTGACCTCAGGATCCCTCTAGCCTTGAAACAGTGTTCTTGGGGTTTCTCTGGAGTGCCAACAAGGAAATCAAGGCTCCTTTCATGTGTGATGTGCAACACAGAATTGCTCTGCACGCAGTGCAGGGGAATCGGGCCTCATCTCGCGGCGAGGGGGAAATCTCATGGTTTTTCTCGAGTTGCGGCGGGAACCTGGGGTATATTCTCGAGTTACGACGGGGATGGCCCTTCCACCCACGTGTTTCTTCAGCGACGTCAGGACTCCTGCCTAGTTGCGAGGGACACCTCGGGATTCTCCTCGAGGCTTTGCAGGGCAATTGGGACGCCTCTCTAGCTGAGACGGGAGACCAAGGGTCCCTTTCCACGTGCCACAGGAATCCTGGGTCTCCTATCAAGTTTCACGAGGAGTCAGGCATCGTCTCCTTTGGAGGCACTGATCTCCGCATACCTCTGGAGTTTTCAAAGGATGTGAGGCCTCCGGTCTCGATGAGGTGGGGAACTAGGTCTTTCTCTGTGGTCTCCACAAGGGATTCAGTCATCCTTTCGTCTTGGGAGATGCAAGACGAGCCTGCATTCCAGTCACTGCAGGGATATCCGGCCTTATTTCGAGTCAGGGCATCGCGGTGTCCATTCCACTTGAGGCCGCAAACTCAGGGTCCCTCTCACATACCTAGAGCTGAGAGAAGCCTCCTCTTGAGGTGCTTGTGGTAAGGTGGTATTCCTCTGGAGTCGAAGCCAGGGACTAACCGCTCATCTCGAGTTGATTTTTGGCCCACGGAGCTCTTTCGTGTTTCTACAGTGACCTCAGGTTCCCTCTAGCCTGGAAACAGTGTTCTTGGGGTTTCTCTGGAGTGCCATCAAGGAAATCAAGGCTCCTTTCAAGTGTGATGTGCAACACGGAATTGCTCTGCACGCAGTGCAGGGGAATCGGGCCTCATCTCGCGGTGAAGGGGAAGTCTCATGGTTTTTCTCGAGTTGCGGCGGGAACCTGGGGTATATTCTCGAGTTACGACGGGGATGGCCCTTCCACCCACGTGTTTGTTCAGCCACGTCAGGACTCCTGCCTAGTTGCGAGGGACAACTCGGGATTCTCCTCGAGGCTTGGCAGTGCAATTGGAACGCCTCTCCAGCTGAGGCGGGAGACCAAGGGTCCCTTTCCACGTGCCACAAGAATCCTGGGACTCCTATCAAGTTTCACGAGGAGTCAGGCATCGTCTCCTTTGGAGGCACTGATCTCCGCGTACCTCTGGAGTTTTCAAAGGATGTGAGGCCTGCGGTCGCGATGAGGTGGGGAACTAGGTGTTTCTCTGTGGTCTCCACAGGGGATTCAGACATCCTTTCTTCTTGGGAGATGCAAGACGAGCCTGCATTCAGGTCACTGCAGGGATATCCGGCCTTATTTCGAGTCAGGGCATCGCGGTGTCCATTCCACTTGAGGCCGCAAACTCAGGATCCCTCTCACATACCTAGAGCTGAGAGAAGCCTCCTCTTGAGGTGCTTGTGGTAAGGTGGTATTCCTCAGGAGTCGAAGCCAGGGACTAACCTCTCATCTCGTGTTGATTCTTGGTCCACGGAGCTCTTTCGTGTTGCTACAGTGACCTCAGGATCCCTCTAGCCTTGAAACAGTGTTCTTGGGGTTTCTCTGGAGTGCCATGAAGGAAATCAAGGCTCCTTTCATGTGTGATGTGCAACACGGAATTGCTCTGCATGCAGTGCAGGGGAATCGGGCCTCATCTCGCGGCGAGGGGGAAGTCTCTTGGTTTTTCTCGAGTTGCGGCGGGAACCTGGGGTATATTCTCGAGTTATGACGGGGATGGCCTTTCCACCCACGTGTGTGTTCAGCCATGTCAGGACTCCTGCCTAGTTGCGAGGGACAACTCGGGATTCTCCTCGAGGCTTGGCAGGGCAATTGGGACGCCTCTCCAGCTGAGACGGGAGACCAAGGGTCCCTTTCCACGTGCCACAGGAATCCTGGGTCTCCTATCAAGTTTCACGAGGAGTCAGGCATCGTCTCCTTTGGAGGCACTGATCTCCGCATACCTCTGGAGTTTTCAAAGGATTTGAGGCCTCCTGTCGCGATGAGGTGGGGAACTAGGTCTTTCTCTGTGGTCTCCACAGGGGATTCAGACAACCTTTCGTCTTGGGAGATGCAAGACGAGCCTGCATTCCAGTCACTGCAGGGATATCCGGCCTTATTTCGAGTCAGGGCATCGCGGTGTCCATTTCACTTGAGGCCGCAAACTCAGGGTCCCTCTCACATACCTAGAGCTGAGAGAAGCCTCCTCTTGAGGTGCTTGTGGTAAGGTGGTATTCCTCTGGAGTCGAAGCCAGGGACTAACCTCTCATCTCGAGTTGATTTTTGGTCCACGGAGCTCTTTCGTGTTGCTACAGTGACCTCAGGATCCCTCTAGCCTTGAAACAGTGTTCTTGGGGTTTCTCTGGAGTGCCATCAAGGAAATCAAGGCTCCTTTCATGTGTGATGTGCAACACAGAATTGCTCTGCACGCAGTGCAGGGGAATCGGGCCTCATCTCGCGGCGAGGGGGAAGTCTCATGGTTTTTCTCGAGTTGCGGCGGGAACCTGGGGTATATTCTCGAGTTACGACGGGGATGGCCCTTCCACACACGTGTTTGTTCAGCCACGTCAGGACTCTTGCCTAGTTGCGAGACACAACTCGGGATTCTCCTCGAGGCTTGGCAAGGCAATTGGGACGCCTCTCCAGCTGAGGCGGGAGACCAAGGGTCCATTTCCACCTGCCACAGGAATCCTGGGACTCCTATCAAGTTTCACGAGGAGTCAGGCGTCGTCTCCTTTGGAGGCACTGATCTCCGCGTACCTCTGGAGTTTTCAAAGGATGTGAGGCTATCGGTCGCGATGAGATGGGGAACTAAGTCTTTCTCTGTGGTCTCCACAGGGGATTCAGACATCCTTTCGTCTTGGGAGATGCAAGACGAGCCTGCATTCCAGTCACTGCAGGGATATCCGGCCTTATTTCGAGTCAGGGCATCGCGGTGTCCATTCCACTTGAGGCCGCAAACTCAGGGTCCCTCTCACATACCTAGAGCTGAGAGAAGCCTCCTCTTGAGGTGCTTGTGGTAAGGTGGTATTCCTCAGGAGTCGAAGCCAGGGACTAACCTCTCATCTCGTGTTGATTCTTGGTCCACGGAGCTCTTTCGTGTTGCTACAGTGACCTCAGGATCCCTCTAGCCTTGAAACAGTGTTCTTGGGGTTTCTCTGGAGTGCCATCAAGGAAATCAAGGCTCCTTTCATGTGTGATGTGCAACACGAAATTCCTCTGCACGCAGTGCAGGGGAATCCGGCCTCATCTCGCGGCGAGGGGGAAGTCTCATGGTTTTTCTCGAGTTGCGGCGGGAACCTGGGGTATATTCTCGAGTTACGACGGGGATGGCCCTTCCACACACGTGTGTGTTCAGCCATGTCAGGACTCCTGCCTAGTTGCGAGGGACAACTCGGGATTCTCCTCGAGGCTTTGCAGGGCAATTGGGACGCCTCTCCAGCTGAGGCGGGAGACCAAGGGTCCCTTTCCACGTGCCACAGGAATCCTGGGTCTCCTATCAAGTTTCACGAGGAGTCAGGCATCGTCTCCTTTGGAGGCACTGATCTCCGCGTACCTCTGGAGTTTTCAAAGGATGTGAGGCCTCCGGTCGCGATGAGGTGGGGAACTAGGTCTTTCTCTGTGGTCTCCACAGGGGATTCAGACATCCTTTCTTCTTGGGAGATGCAAGACGAGCCTGCATTCAAGTCACTGCAGGGATATCCGGCCTTATTTCGAGTCAGAGCATCGCGGTGTCCATTCCACTTGAGGCCGCAAACTCAGGATCCCTCTCACATACCTAGAGCTGAGAGAAGCCACCTCTTGAGGTGCTTGTGGTAAGGTGGTATTCCTCTGGAGTCGAAGCCAGGGACTAACCTCTCATCTCGAGTTGATTTTTGGTCCACGGAGCTCTTTCGTGTTGCTACAGTGACCTCAGGTTCCCTCTAGCCTTGAAACAGTGTTCTTGGGGTTTCTCTGGAGTGCCATCAAGGAAATCAAGGCTCCTTTCATGTGTGATGTGCAACACAGAATTGCTCTGCACGCAGTGCAGGGGAATCGGGCCTCATCTCGCGGCGAGGGGGAAGTCTCATGGTTTTTCTCGAGTTGCGGCGGGAACCTGGGGTATATTCTCGAGTTACGACGGGGATGGCCCTTCCACACACGTGTTTGTTCAGCCACGTCAGGACTCTTGCCTAGTTGCGAGACACAACTCGGGATTCTCCTCGAGGCTTGGCAAGGCAATTGGGACGCCTCTCCAGCTGAGGCGGGAGACCAAGGGTCCCTTTCCACGTGCCACAGGAATCCTGGGTCTCCTATCAAGTTTCACGAGGAGTCAGGCATCGTCTCCTTTGGAGGCACTGATCTCCGCGTACCTCTGGAGTTTTCAAAGGATGTGAGGCCTCCGGTCGCGATGAGGTGGGGAACTAAGTCTTTCTCTGTGCTTTCCACAGGGGATTCAGAAATCCTTTCGTCCTGGGAGATGCAAGACGAGCCTGCATGAAGTCACTGCAGGGATATCCGGCCTTATTTCGAGTCATGGCATCGCGGTGTCCATTCCACTTGAGGCTGCAAACTCAAGGTCCCTCTCACATACCTAGTGCTGAGAGAAGCCTCCTCTTGAGGTGCTTGTGGTAAGGTGGTATTCCTCTGGAGACGAATCCAGGGACTAACCTCTCTTTTCGAGTTGATTTTTGGTCCACAGAGTTCTTTCCTGTTGCTACAGTGACCTCAGGATCCCTCTATCCTTGAAACAGTGTTCTTGGGGTTTCTCTGGAGTGCCATCAAGGAAATCAAAGCTCCTTTCATGTGTGATGTGCAAGACGGAATTGCTCTGCACGCAGTACAGGGGAATTGGGCCTCATCTCGCATCGAGGGGGAAGTCTCATGGTTTTTCTCGAGTTGCGGCGGGAACCTGGGGTATATTCTCGAGTTACGACGGGGATGGCCCTTCCACCCACGTGTTTGTTCATCCACGTCAGGACTCCTGCCTAGTTGCGAGGGACAACTCTGGATTCTCCTCGAGGCTTGGCAGGGCAATTGGGACGCCTCTCCAGCTGAGGCGGGGGACCCAGTGTCCCTTTCCAAGTGCCACAGGAATCCTGGGACTCCTATCAAGTTTCACGAGGACTCAGGCATCGTCTCCTTTGGAGGCACTGATCTCCGCGTACCTCTGGAGTTTTCAAAGGATGTGAGGCCTCCGGTCGCGATGAGGTGGGGAACTAGGTCTTTCTCTGTGGTCTCCACAGGGGATTCAGACATCCTTTCATCTTGGGAGATGCAAGACGAGCCTGCATTCAAGTCACTGCAGGGATATCCAGCCTTATTTCGCGTCAGGGCATCGCGGTGTCCATTCCTCTTGAGGCCGCAAACTCAGGGTCCCTCTCACATACCTAGAGCTGAGAGAAGCCTCCTCTTGAGGTGCTTGTGGTAAGGTGGTATTCCTCTGGAGTCGAAGTCAGGGACTAACCTCTCATCTAGAGTTGATTTTTGGCCCACGGAGCTCTTTCGTGTTGCTACAGTGACCTCAGGATCCCTCTAGCCTTGAAACAGTGTTCTTGGGGTTTCTCTGGAGTGCCATCAAGGAAATCAAGGCTCCTTTCATGTGTGATGTTCAACACGGAATTGCTCTGCACGCAGTGCAGGGGAATCGGGCCTCATCTCGCGGCGAGGGGGAAGTCTCATGGTTTTTCTCGAGTTGCGGTGGGAACCTGGGGTATATTCTCGAGTTACGACGGGGATGGCCCTTCCACCCACGTGTTTCTTCAGCGACGTCAGGACTCCTGCCTAGTTGCGAGGGACAACTCGGGATTCTCCTCGAGGCTTGGCAGGGCAATTGGGACGCCTCTCCAGCTGAGGCGGAAAACCAAGTGTCCCTTTCCAAGTGCCACAGGAATCCTGGGACTCCTATCAAGTTTCACGAGGAGTCAGGCATCATCTCCTTTGGAGGCACTGATCTCCGCGTACCTCTGGAGTTTTCAAAGGATGTGAGGCTATCGGTCGCGATGAGGTGGGGAACTAAGTCTTTCTCTGTGCTTTCCACAGGGGATTCAGACATCCTTTCGTCCTGGGAGATGCAACACGAGCCTGCATTGAAGTCACTGCAGGGATATCCGGCCTTATTTCGAGTCAGGGCATCGCGGTGTCCATTCCACTTGAGGCCGCAAACTCAGGGTCCCTCTCACATACCTAGAGCTGAGAGAAGCCTCCTCTTGAGGTGCTTGTGGTAAGGTGGTATTCCTCTGGAGTCGAAGCCAGGGACTAACCTCTCATCTCGAGTTGATTCTTGGTCCACGGAGCTCTTTCGTGTTGCTACAGTGACCTCAGGATCCCTCTAGCCTTGAAACAGTGTTCTTGGGGTTTCTCTGGAGTGCCATCAAGGAAATCAAGGCTCCTTTCATGTGTGATGTGCAACACGGAATTGCTCTGCACGCAGTGCAGGGGAATCGGGCCTCATCTCGCGGCGAGGGGGAAGTCTCATGGTTTTTCTCGAGTTGCGGCGGGAACCTGGGGTATATTCTCGAGTTACGACGGGGATGGCCCTTCCACACACGGGTGTGTTCAGCCATGTCAGGACTCCTGCCTAGTTGCGAGGGACAACTCGGTATTCTCCTCGAGGCTTTGCAGGGCAATTGGGACGCCTCTCCAGCTGAGACGGGAGACCAAGGGTCCCTTTCCACGTGCCACAGGAATCCTGGGTCTCCTATCAAGTTTCACGAGGAGTCAGGCATCGTCTCCTTTGGAGGCACTGATCTCCGCATACCTCTGGAGTTTTCAAAGGATTTGAGGCCTCCTGTCGCGATGAGGTGGGGAACTAGGTCTTTCTCTGTGGTCTCCACAGGGGATTCAGACACCCTTTCGTCTTGGGAGATGCAAGACGAGCCTGCATTCCAGTCACTGCAGGGATATCCGGCCTTATTTCGAGTCAGGGCATCGCGGTGTCCATTCCACTTGAGGCCGCAAACTCAGGGTCCCTCTCACATACCTAGAGCTGAGAGAAGCCTCCTCTTGAGGTGCTTGTGGTAAGGTGGTATTCCTCTGGAGTCGAAGCCAGGGACTAACCTCTCATCTCGAGTTGATTTTGGGTCCACGGAGCTCTTTCGTGTTGCTACAGTGACCTCAGGATCCCTCTAGCCTTGAAACAGTGTTCTTGGGATTTCTCTGGAGTGCCATGAAGGAAATCAAGGCTCCTTTCATGTGTGATGTGCAACACAGAATTGATCTGCACGCAGTGCAGGGGAATCGGGCCTCATCTTGCGGCGAGGGGCAAATCTCATGGTTTTTCTCGAGTTGCGGCGGGAACCTGGGGTATATTCTGGAGTTACGACGGGGATGGCCCTTCCACCCACGTGTTTCTTCAGCGATGTCAGGACTCCTGCCTAGTTGCGAGGGACAACTCGGGATTCTCCTCGAGGCTTGGCAGGGCAATTGGGACGCCTCTCCAGCTGAGGCGGGAGACCAAGTGTCCCTTTCCAAGTGCCACAGGAATCCTGGGACTCCTATCAAGTTTCACGAGGAGTCAGGCATCGTCTCCTTTGGAGGTACTGATCTCCGCGTACCTCTGGAGTTTTCAAAGGATGTGAGGCTAAGGGTCGCGATGAGGTGGGGAACTAAGTCTTTCTCTGTGCTTTCCACAGGGGATTCAGACATCCTTTCGTCCTGGGAGATGCAAGACCAGCCTGCATTCCAGTCACTGCAGGGATAACCGGCCTTATTTCGAGTCAGGGCATCGCGGTGTCCATTCCACTTGAGGCCGCAAACTCAGGGTCCCTCTCACATACCTAGAGCTGAGAGAAGCCTCCTCTTGAGGTGCTTGTGGTAAGGTGCTATTCCTCTGGAGACGAATCCAGGGACTAACCTCTCTTTTCGAGTTGATTTTTGGTCCACAGAGTTCTTTCGTGTTGCTACAGTGACCTCAGGATCCCTCTATCCTTGAAACAGTGTTCTTGGGGTTTCTCTGGAGTGCCATCAAGGAAATCAAGGCTCCTTTCATGTGTGATGTGCAAGACGGAATTGCTCTGCACGCAGTACAGGGGAATCGGGCCTCATCTCGCATCGAGGTGGAAGTCTCATGGTTTTTCTCGAGTTGCGGCGGGAACCTGGGGTATATTCTCGAGTTACGACGGGGATGGCCCTTCCACCCACGTGTTTGTTCAGCCACGTCAGGACTCCTGCCTAGTTGCGAGGGACAACTCGGGATTCTCCTCGAGGCTTGGCAGGGCAATTGGAACGCCTCTCCAGCTGAGGCGGGAGACCAAGGGTCCCTTTCCACGTGCCACAAGAATCCTGGGACTCCTATCAAGTTTCACGAGGAGTCAGGCATCGTCTCCTTTGGAGGCACTGATCTCCGCGTACCTCTGGAGTTTTCAAAGGATGTGAGGCCTCCGGTCGCGATGAGCTGGGGAACTAGGTCTTTCTCTGTGGTCTCCACAGGGGATTCAGACATCCTTTCTTCTTGGGAGATGCAAGACGAGCCTGCATTCAAGTCACTGCAGGGATATCCGACCTTATTTCGAGTCAGGGCATCGCGGTGTCCATTCCACTTGAGGCCGCAAACTCAGGATCCCTCTCACATACCTAGAGCTGAGAGAAGCCTCCTCTTGAGGTGCTTGTGGTAAGGTGGTATTCCTCAGGAGTCGAAGCCAGGGACTAACCTCTCATCTCGTGTCGTTTCTTGGTCCACGGAGCTCTTTCGTGTTGCTACAGTGACCTCAGGATCCCTCTATCCTTGAAACAGTGTTCTTGGGGTTTCTCTGGAGTGCCATGAAGGAAATCAAGGCTCCTTTCATGTGTGATGTTCAACACGGAATTGCTCTGCACGCAGTACAGGGGAATCGGGCCTCATCTCGCGGCGAGGGGGAAGTCTCATGGATTTTCTCGAGTTGCGGCGGGAACCTGGTGTATATTCTCGAGTTACATCGGGGATGGCCCTTCCACACACATGTGTGTTCAGCCATGTCAGGACTCCTGCCTAGTTGCGAGACACAACTCGGGATTCTCTTCGAGGCTTTGCAGGGCAATTGGGACGCCTCTCCAGCTGAGACGGGAGACCAAGGTTCTCTTTCCACGTGCCACAGGAATCCTGGGTCTCCTATCAAGTTTCACGAGGAGTCAGGCATCGTCTCCTTTGGAGGCACTGATCTCCGCATACCTCTGGAGTTTTCAAAGGATTTGAGGCCTCCTGTCGAGATGAGGTGGGGAACTAGGTCTTTCTCTGTGGTCTCCACAGGGGATTCAGACACCCTTTCGTCTTGGGAGATGCAAGACGAGCCTGCATTCCAGTCACTGAAGGGATATCCGGCCTTATTTCGAGTCAGGGCATCGCGGTGTCCATTCCAGTTGAGGCCGCAAACTCAGGGTCCCTCTCACACACCTAGAGCTGAGAGAAGCCTCCTCTTGAGGTGCTTGTGGTAAGGTGGTATTCCTCTGGAGTCGAAGCCAGGGACTAACCTCTCATCTCGAGTTGATTTTTGGTCCACGGAGCTCTTTCGTGTTGCTACAGTGACCTCAGGATCCCTCTAGCCTTGAAACAGTGTTCTTGGGGTTTCTCTGGAGTGCCATGAAGGAAATCAAGTCTCTTTTCATGTGTGATGTGCAACACAGAATTGCTCTGCACACAGTGCAGGGGAATCGGGCCTCATCTCGCGGCGAGGGGGAAGTCTCATGGTTTTTCTCGAGTTGCGGCGGGAACCTGGGGTATATTCTCGAGTTACGACGGGGATGGCCCTTCCACCCACGTGTTTGTTCAGCCATGTCAGGACTCCTGCCTAGTTGCGAGGGACAACTCGGGATTCTCCTCGAGGCTTTGCAGGGCAATTGGAACGCCTCTCCAGCTGAGGCGGGAGACCAAGGGTCCCTTTCCACGTGCCACAGGAATCCTGGGACTCCTATCAAGTTTCACGAGGAGTCAGGCATCGTCTCCTTTGGAGGCACTGATCTCCGCGTACCTCTGGAGTTTTCAAAGGATGTGAGGCCTCCGGTTGCAAATGAGGTCGGGAACTAGGTCTTTCTCTGTAGTCTCCACAGGGGATTCAGACATCCTTTCTTCTTGGGAGATGCAAGACGAGCCTGCATTCAAGTCACTGCAGGGATATTCAGCCTTATTTCGAGTCAGGGCATCGCGGTGTCCATTCCACTTGAGGCCGCAAACTCAGGGTCCCTCTCACATACCTAGAGCTGAGAGAAGCCTCCTCTTGAGGTGCTTGTGGTAAGGTGGTATTCCTCTGGAGTCGAAGCCAGGGACTAACCTCTCATCTCGAGTTGATTTTTGGCCCACGGAGCTCTTTCGTGTTGCTACAGTGACCTCAGGATCCCTCTAGCCTTGAAACAGTGTTCTTGGGGTTTCTCTGGAGTGCCATCAAGGAAATCAAGGCTCCTTTCATGTGTGATGTGCAACACGGAATTGCTCTGCACGCAGTGCAGGGGAATCGGGCCTCATCTCGTGGCGAGGGGGAAGTCTCATGGTTTTTCTCGAGTTGCAGCGGGAACCTGGTGTATATTCTCGAGTTACGACGGGGATGGCCCTTCCACCCACGTGTTTCTTCAGCGACGTCAGGACTCCTGCCTAGTTGCGAGGGAAAACTCGGGATTCTCCTCGAGGCTTGGCAGGGCAATTGGGACGCCTCTCCAGCTGAGGCGGGAGACCAAGTGTCCCTTTCCAAGTGCCAAAGGAATCCTGGGACTCCTATCAAGTTTCACGAGGAGTCAGGCATCGTCTCCTTTGGAGGCACTGATCTCCGCGTACCTCTGGAGTTTTCAAAGGATGTGAGGCTATCGGTCGCGATGAGGTGGGGAACTAAGTCTTTCTCTGTGCTTTCCACAGGGGATTCAGACATCCTTTCGTCCTGGGAGATGCAAGACGAGCCTGCATTGATGTCACTGCATGGATATCCGGCCTTATTTCGAGTCAGGGCATCGCGGTGTCCATTCCACTTGAGGCCCCAAACTCAGGGTCCCTCTCACATACCTAGAGCTGAGAGAAGCCTCCTCTTGAGGTGCTTGTGGTAAGGTGGTATTCCTTTGGAGTCGAAGCCAGGGACTAACCTCTCATCTCGAGTTGATTTTTGGCCCACGGAGCTCTTTAGTGTTGCTACAGGGACCTCAGGATCCCTCTAGCCTTGAAACAGTGTTCTTGGGGTTTCTCTGGAGTGCCATCGAGGAAATCAAGGCTCCTTTCATGTGTGATGTGCAACACAGAATTGCTCTGCACGCAGTGCAGGGGAATCGGGCCTCATCTCGCGGCGAGGGGGAAGTCTCATGCTTTTTCTCGAGTTGCGGCGGGAACCTGGGGTATATTCTCGAGTTACGACGGGGATGGCCCTTCCACACACGTGTGTGTTCAGCCATGTCAGGACTCTTGCCTAGTTGCGAGACACAACTCGGGATTCTCCTCGAGGCTTGGCAAGGCAATTGGGACGCCTCTCCAGCTGAGGCGGGAGACCAAGGGTCCCTTTCCACGTGCCACAGGAATCCTGGGACTCCTATCAAGTTTCACGAGGAGTCAGGCATCGTCTCCTTTGGAGGCACTGATCTCCGCGTACCTCTGGAGTTTTCAAAGAATTTGAGGCCTCCTGTCGCGATGAGGTGGGGAACTAGGTCTTTCTCTGTGGTCTCCACAGGGGATTCAGACATCCTTTCATCTTGGGAGATGCAAGACGAGCCTGCATTCCAGTCACTGCAGGGATATCCAGCCTTATTTCGCGTCAGGGCATCGCGGTGTCCATTCCACTTGAGGCCGCAAACTCAGGGTCCCTCTCACATACCTAGAGCTGAGAGAAGCCTCCTCTTGAGGTGCTTGTGGTAAGGTGGTATTCCTCTGGAGAAGAATCCAGGGACTAACCTCTCTTTTCGAGTTGATTTTTGGTTCACAGAGTTCTTTCGTGTTGCTACAGTGACCTCAGGATCCCTCTAGCCTTGAAACAGTGTTCTTGGGGTTTCTCTGGAGTGCCATCAAGGAAATCAAGGCTCCTTTCATGTGTGATGTGCAAGACGGAATTGCTCTGCATGCAGTACAGGGGAATCGGGCCTCATCTCGCATCGAGGGGGAAGTCTCATGGTTTTTCTCGAGTTGCGGCGGGAACCTGGGGTATATTCTCGAGTTACGACGGGGATGGCCCTTCCACCCACGTGTTTGTTCAGCCACGTCAGGACCCCTGCCTAGTTGCGAGGGACAACTCTGGATTCTCCTCGAGGCTTGGCAGGGCAATTGGGACGCCTCTCCAGCTGAGGCGGGAGACCAAGTGTCCCTTTCCACGTGCCACAAGAATCCTGGGACTCCTATCAAGTTCACGAGGAGTCAGGCATCGTCTCCTTTGGAGGCACTGATCTCCGCGTACCTCTGGAGTTTTAAACGGATGTGAGGCCTCCGGTCGCGATGAGGTGGGGAACTAGGTGTTTCTCTGTGGTCTCCACAGGGGATTCAGACATCCTTTCTTCTTGGGAGATGCAAGACGAGCCTGCATTCAAGTCACTGCAGGGATATCCGGCCTTATTTCGAGTCAGGGCATCGCGGTGTCCATTCCACTTGAGACCGCAAACTCAGGATCCCTCTCACATACCTAGAGCTGAGAGAAGCCTCCTCTTGAGGTGCTTGTGGTAAGGTGGTATTCCTCAGGAGTCGAAGCCAGGGACTAACCTCTCATTTCGTGTTGATTCTTGGTCCACGGAGCTCTTTCGTGTTGCTACAGTGACCTCAGGATCCCTCTAGCCTTGAAACAGTGTTCTTGGGGTTTCTCTGGAGTGCCATCAAGGAAATCAAGGCTCCTTTCATGTGTGATGTGCAACACGGAATTGCTCTGCACGCAGTGCAGGGGAATCGGGCCTCATCTCGCGGCGAGGGGGAAGTCTCATGGTTTTTCTCGAGTTGCGGCGGGAACCTGGGGTATATTCTCGAGTTACGACGGGGATGGCCCTTCCACACACGTGTGTGTTCAGAGATGTCAGGACTCCTGCCTAGTTGCGAGGGACAACTCGGGATTCTCCTCGAGGCTTTGTAGGGCAATTGGGACGCCTCTCCAGCTGAGACGGGAGACCAAGGGTCCCTTTCCACGTGCCACAGGAATCCTGGGTCTCCTATCAAGTTTCACGAGGAGTCAGGCATCGTCTCCTTTGGAGGCACTGATCTCCGCGTACCTCTGGAGTTTTCAAAGGATGTGAGGCCTCCGGTCGCGATGAGGTGGGGAACTAGGTGTTTCTCTGTGGTCTCCACAGGGGATTCAGACACCCTTTCGTCTTGGGAGATGCAAGACGAGCCTGCATTTCAGTCACTGCAGGGATATCCGGCCTTATTTCGAGTCAGGGCATCGCGGTGTCCATTCCACTTGAGGCCGCAAACTCAGGGTCCCTCTCACATACCTAGAGCTGAGAGAAGCCTCCTCTTGAGGTGCTTGTGGTAAGGTGGTATTCCTCTGGAGTCGAAGCCAGGGACTAACCTCTCATCTCAAGTTGATTTTTGGCCCATGGAGCTCTTTCGTGTTGCTACAGTGACCTCAGGATCCCTCTAGCCTTGAAGCAGTGTTCTTGGGGTTTCTCTGGAGTGCCATCAAGGAAATCAAGGCTCCTTTCATGTGTGATGTGCAACACAGAATTGCTCTGCACGGAGTGCAGGGGAATCGGGCCTCATCTCGCGGAGAGGGGGAAGTCTCATGGTTTTTCTCGAGTTGCGGCGGGAACCTGGGTTATATTCTCGAGCTACGACGGGGATGGCCCTTCCACCCACGTGTTTCTTCAGCGACGTCAGGACTCCTGCTTAGTTGCGAGGGACAACTCTGGATTCTCCTCGAGGCTAGGCAGGGCAATTGGGACGCCTCTCCAGCTAAGGCGGGAGACCAAGTGTCCCTTTCCAAGTACCACAGGAATCCTGGGACTCCTATCAAGTTTCACGAGGAGTCAGGCATCGTCTCCTTTGGAGGCACTGATCTCCGCGTACCTCTGGAGTTTTCAAAGGATGTGAGGCTATCGGTCGCGATGAGGTGGGGAACTAAGTCTTTCTCTGTGCTTTCCATAGGGGATTCAGACAACCTTTCGTCCTGGGAGATGCAAGACGAGCCTGCATTGAAGTCACTGCAGGGATATCCGGCCTTATTTCGAGTCAGGGCATCGCGGTGTCCATTCCACTTGAGGCCGCAAACTCAGGGTCCCTCTCACATACCTAGAGCTGAGAGAAGCCTCCTCTTGAGGTGCTTGTGTTAAGGTGGTATTCCTCTGGAGAAGAATCCAGGGACTAACCTCTCTTTTCCAGTTGATTTTTGGTCCACAGAGTTCTTTCGTGTTGCTACAGTGACCTCAGGATCCCTCTAGCCTTGAAACAGTGTTCTTGGGGTTTCTCTGGAGTGCCCTCACGGAAATCAAGGCTCCTTTCATGTGTGATGTGCAAGACGGAATTGCTCTGCACGCAGTACAGGGGAATCGGGCCTCATCTCGCATCGAGGGGGAAGTCTCATGGTTTTTCTCGAGTTGCGGCGGGAACCTGGGGTATATTCTCGAGTTACGACGGGGATGGCACTTCCACCCACGTGTGTGTTCAGCCATGTCAGGACTCCTGCCTAGTTGCGAGACACAACTCGGGATTCTCCTCGAGGCTTTGCAGGGCAATTGGGACGCCTCTCCAGCTGGGACGGGAGACCAAGGGTCCCTTTCCACGTGCCACAGGAATCCTGGTTCTCCTATCAAGTTTCACGAGGAGTCAGGCATCGTCTCCTTTGGAGGCACTGATCTCCGCATACCTCTGGAGTTTTCAAAGGATTTGAGGCCTCCTGTCACGATGAGGTGGGGAACTATGTCTTTCTCTGTGGTCTCCACAGGGGATTCAGACACCCTTTCGTCTTGGGAGATGCAAGACGAGCCTGCATTCCAGTCACTGCAGGGATATCCGGCCTTATTTCGAGTCAGGGCATCGCGGTGTCTATTCCACTTGAGGCCGCAAACTCAGGGTCCCTCTCACATACCTAGAGCTGAGAGAAGCCTCCTCTTGAGGTGCTTGTGGTAAGGTGGTATTCCTCTGGAGTCGAAGCCAGGGACTAACCTCTCATCTCAAGTTGATTTTTGGCCCACGGAGCTCTTTCGTGTTGCTACAGTGACCTCAGGATCCCTCTAGCCTTGAAACAGTGTTCTTGGGGTTTCTCTGGAGTGCCATCAAGGAAATCAAGGCTCCTTTCATGTGTGATGTGCAACACAGAATTGCTCTGCACGCAGTGCAGGGGAATCGGGCCTCATCTCGCGGCGAGGGGGAAGTCTCATGGTTTTTCTCGAGTTGCGGCGGGAACCTGGGGTATATTCTCGAGTTACGACGGGGATGGCCCTTCCACACACGTATTTGTTCAGCCATGTCAGGACTCTTGCCTAGTTGCGAGACACAACTCGGGATTCTCCTCGAGGCTTGGCAAGGCAATTGGGACGCCTCTCCAGCTGAGGCGGGAGACCAAGGGTCCCTTTCCACGTGCCACAGGAATCCTGGGACTCCTATCAAGTTTCACGAGGTGTCAGGCATCGTCTCCTTTGGAGGCACTGATCTCCGCGTACCTCTGGAGTTTTCAAAGGATGTGAGGCCTCCGGTCGCGATGAGGTGGGGAACTAGGTCTTTCTCTGTGGTCTCCACAGGGGATTCAGACATCCTTTCATCTTGGGAGATGCAAGAGGAGCCTGCATTCAAGTCACTGCAGTGATATCCATCCTTATTTCGCGTCAGGGCATCGCGGTGTCCATTCCACTTGAGGCCGCAAACTCAGGGTCCCTCTCACATACCTAGAGCTGAGAGAAGCCTCCTCTTGAGGTGCTTGTGGTAAGGTGGTATTCCTCTGGAGTCGAAGCCAGGGACTAACCTCTCATCTCGAGTTGATTTTTGGCCCACGGAGCTCTTTCGTGTTGCTACAGTGACCTCAGGATCCCTCTAGCCTTGAAACAGTGTTCTTGGGGTTTCTCTGGAGTGCCATCAAGGAAATCAAGGCTCCTTTCATGTGTGATGTGCAACACGGAATTGCTCTGCACGCAGTGCAGGGGAATCGGGCCTCATCTCGTGGCGAGGGGGAAGTCTCATGGTTTTGCTCGAGTTGCAGCGGGAACCTGGGGTATATTCTCGAGGTACGACGGGGATGGCCCTTCCACCCACGTGTTTCTTCAGCGACGTCAGGACTCCTGCCTAGTTGCGAGGGACAACTCTGGATTCTCCTCGAGGCTTGGCAGGGCAATTGGGACGCCTCTCCAGCTGAGGCGGGAGACCAAGTGTCCCTTTCCAAGTGCCACAGGAATCCTGGGACTCCTATCAAGTTTCACGAGGAGTCAGGCATCGTCTCCTTTGGAGGCACTGATCTCCGCGTACCTCTGGAGTTTTCAAAGGATGTGAGGCTATCGGTCGCGATGAGGTGGGGAACTAGGTCTTTCTCTGTGCTTTCCACAGGGGATTCAGACATCCTTTCGTCCTGGGAGATGCAAGACGAGCCTGCATTGATGTCATTGCAGGGATATCCGGCCTTATTTCTAGTCAGGGCATCGCGGTGTTCATTCCACTTGAGGCCCCAAACTCAGGGTCCCTCTCACATACCTAGAGCTGAGAGAAGCCTCCTCTTGAGGTGCTTGTGGTAAGGTGGTATTCCTCTGGAGACGAATCCAGGGACTAACCTCTCTTTTTGAGTTGATTTTTGGTCCACAGAGTTCTTTCGTGTTGCTACAGTGACCTCAGGATCCCTCTAGCCTTGAAACAGTGTTCTTGGGGTTTCTCTGGAGTGCCATCAAGGAAATCAAGGCTCCTTTCATGTGTGATGTGCAAGACGGAATTGCTCTGCACGGAGTACAGGGGAATCGGGCCTCATCTCGCATCGAGGGGGAAGTCTCATGGTTTTTCTCGAGTTGCGGCGGGAACCTGGGGTATATTCTCGAGTTACGACGGGGATGGCCCTTCCACACACGTGTTTGTTCAGCCACGTCAGGACTCCTGCCTAGTTGCGAGGGACTACTCGGGATTCTCCTCGAGGCTTGGCAGGGCAATTGGAACGCCTCTCCAGCTGAGGCGGGAGACCAAGGGTCCCTTTCCACGTGCCAAAAGAATCCTGGGACTCCTATCAAGTTTCACGAGGAGTCAGGCATCGTCTCCTTTGGAGGCACTGATCTCCGCGTACCTCTGGAGTTTTCAAAGGATGTGAGGCCTCCGGTCGCGATGAGGTGGGGAACTAGGTCTTTCTCTGTGGTCTCCACAGGGGATTCAGACATCCTTTCTTCTTGGGAGATGCAAGACGAGCCTGCATTCAAGTCACTGCAGGGATATCCGGCCTTATTTCGAGTCAGAGCATCGCGGTGTCCATTCCACTTGAGGCCGCAAACTCAGGATCCCTCTCACATACCTAGAGCTGAGAGAAGCCTCCTCTTGAGGTGCTTGTGGTAAGGTGGTATTCCTCAGGAGTCGAAGCCAGGGACTAACCTCTCATTTCGTGTTGATTCTTGGTCCACGGAGCTCTTTCGTGTAGCTACAGTGACCTCAGGATCCCTCTAGCCTTGAAACAGTGTTCTTGGGGTTTCTCTGGAGTGCCATCAAGGAAATCAAGGCTCCTTTCATGTGTGATGTGCAACACGAAATTGCTCTGCACGCAGTGCAGGGGAATCGGGCCTCATCTCGCGGCGAGGGGGAAGTCTCATGCTTTTTCTCGAGTTGCGGCGGGAACCTGGGGTATATTCTCGAGTTACGACGGGGATGGCACTTCCACACACGTGTGTGTTCAGCCATGTCAGGACTCCCGCCTAGTTGCGAGGGACAACTCGGTATTCTCCTCGAGGCTTTGCAGGGCAATTGGGACGCCTCTCCAGCTGGGACGGGAGACCAAGGGTCCCTTTCCACGTGCCACAGGAATCCTGGTTCTCCTATCAAGTTTCACGAGGAGTCAGGCATCGTCTCCTTTGGAGGCACTGATCTCCGCATACCTCTGGAGTTTTCAAAGGATTTGAGGCCTCCTGTCACGATGAGGTGGGGAACTATGTCTTTCTCTGTGGTCTCCACAGGGGATTCAGACACCCTTTCGTCTTGGGAGATGCAAGACGAGCCTGCATTCCAGTCACTGCAGGGATATCCGGCCTTATTTCGAGTCAGGGCATCGCGGTGTCTATTCCACTTGAGGCCGCAAACTCAGGGTCCCTCTCACATACCTAGAGCTGAGAGAAGCCTCCTCTTGAGGTGCTTGTGGTAAGGTGGTATTCCTCTGGAGTCGAAGCCAGGGACTAACCTCTCATCTCAAGTTGATTTTTGGCCCACGGAGCTCTTTCGTGTTGCTACAGTGACCTCAGGATCCCTCTAGCCTTGAAACAGTGTTCTTGGGGTTTCTCTGGAGTGCCATCAAGGAAATCAAGGCTCCTTTCATGTGTGATGTGCAACACAGAATTGCTCTGCACGCAGTGCAGGGGAATCGGGCCTCATCTCGCGGCGAGGGGGAAGTCTCATGGTTTTTCTCGAGTTGCGGCGGGAACCTGGGGTATATTCTCGAGTTACGACGGGGATGGCCCTTCCACACACGTATTTGTTCAGCCATGTCAGGACTCTTGCCTAGTTGCGAGACACAACTCGGGATTCTCCTCGAGGCTTGGCAAGGCAATTGGGACGCCTCTCCAGCTGAGGCGGGAGACCAAGGGTCCCTTTCCACGTGCCACAGGAATCCTGGGACTCCTATCAAGTTTCACGAGGTGTCAGGCATCGTCTCCTTTGGAGGCACTGATCTCCGCGTACCTCTGGAGTTTTCAAAGGATGTGAGGCCTCCGGTCGCGATGAGGTGGGGAACTAGGTCTTTCTCTGTGGTCTCCACAGGGGATTCAGACATCCTTTCATCTTGGGAGATGCAAGAGGAGCCTGCATTCAAGTCACTGCAGTGATATCCATCCTTATTTCGCGTCAGGGCATCGCGGTGTCCATTCCACTTGAGGCCGCAAACTCAGGGTCCCTCTCACATACCTAGAGCTGAGAGAAGCCTCCTCTTGAGGTGCTTGTGGTAAGGTGGTATTCCTCTGGAGTCGAAGCCAGGGACTAACCTCTCATCTCGAGTTGATTTTTGGCCCACGGAGCTCTTTCGTGTTGCTACAGTGACCTCAGGATCCCTCTAGCCTTGAAACAGTGTTCTTGGGGTTTCTCTGGAGTGCCATCAAGGAAATCAAGGCTCCTTTCATGTGTGATGTGCAACACGGAATTGCTCTGCACGCAGTGCAGGGGAATCGGGCCTCATCTCGTGGCGAGGGGGAAGTCTCATGGTTTTGCTCGAGTTGCAGCGGGAACCTGGGGTATATTCTCGAGGTACGACGGGGATGGCCCTTCCACCCACGTGTTTCTTCAGCGACGTCAGGACTCCTGCCTAGTTGCGAGGGACAACTCTGGATTCTCCTCGAGGCTTGGCAGGGCAATTGGGACGCCTCTCCAGCTGAGGCGGGAGACCAAGTGTCCCTTTCCAAGTGCCACAGGAATCCTGGGACTCCTATCAAGTTTCACGAGGAGTCAGGCATCGTCTCCTTTGGAGGCACTGATCTCCGCGTACCTCTGGAGTTTTCAAAGGATGTGAGGCTATCGGTCGCGATGAGGTGGGGAACTAGGTCTTTCTCTGTGCTTTCCACAGGGGATTCAGACATCCTTTCGTCCTGGGAGATGCAAGACGAGCCTGCATTGATGTCATTGCAGGGATATCCGGCCTTATTTCTAGTCAGGGCATCGCGGTGTCCATTCCACTTGAGGCCCCAAACTCAGGGTCCCTCTCACATACCTAGAGCTGAGAGAAGCCTCCTCTTGAGGTGCTTGTGGTAAGGTGGTATTCCTCTGGAGAAGAATCCAGGGACTAACCTCTCTTTTCGAGTTGATTTTTGGTCCACAGAGTTCTTTCGTGTTGCTACAGTGACCTCAGGATCCCTCTAGCCTTGAAACAGTGTTCTTGGGGTTTCTCTGGAGTGCCATCAAGGAAATCAAGGCTCCTTTCATGTGTGATGTGCAAGACGGAATTGCTCTGCACGGAGTACAGGGGAATCGGGCCTCATCTCGCATCGAGGGGGAAGTCTCATGGTTTTTCTCGAGTTGCGGCGGGAACCTGGGGTATATTCTCGAGTTACGACGGGGATGGGCCTTCCACACACGTGTTTGTTCAGCCACGTCAGGACTCCTGCCTAGTTGCGAGGGACTACTCGGGATTCTCCTCGAGGCTTGGCAGGGCAATTGGAACGCCTCTCCAGCTGAGGCGGGAGACCAAGGGTCCCTTTCCACGTGCCAAAAGAAACCTGGGACTCCTATCAAGTTTCACGAGGAGTCAGGCATCGTCTCCTTTGGAGGCACTGATCTCCGCGTACCTCTGGAGTTTT
The DNA here is from genome assembly GCF_910594005.1 of Cervus elaphus. NCBI lineage: Eukaryota > Metazoa > Chordata > Mammalia > Artiodactyla > Cervidae > Cervus > Cervus elaphus. The sequence continues at coordinate 282,930 of NW_025316689.1, read as the reverse complement.
CAAAGGATGTGAGGCCTCCGGTCGCGATGAGGTGGGGAAGTAGGTGTTTCTCTGTGGTCTCCACAGGGGATTCAGACATCCTTTCTTCTTGGGAGATGCAAGACGAGCCTGCATTCAAGTCACTGCAGGGATATCCGGCCTTATTTCGAGTCAGAGCATTGCGGTGTCCATTCCACTTGAGGCCGCAAACTCAGGATCCCTCTCACATACCAAGAGCTGAGAGAAGCCTCCTCTTGAGGTGCTTGTGGTAAGGTGGTATTCCTCAGGAGTCGAAGCCAGGTACTAACCTCTCATTTCGTGTTGATTCTTGGTCCACGGAGCTCTTTCGTGTAGCTACAGTGACCTCAGGATCCCTCTAGCCTTGAAACAGTGTTCTTGGGGTTTCTCTGGAGTGCCATCAAGGAAATCAAGGCTCCTTTCATGTGTGATGTGCAACACGGAATTGCTCTGCACGCAGTGCAGGGGAATCGGGCCTCATCTCGCGGCGAGGGGGAAGTCTCATGCTTTTTCTCGAGTTGCGGCGGGAACCTGGGGTATATTCTCGGAGTTACGACGGGGATGGCCCTTCCACCCACGTGTGTGTTCAGAGGTGTCAGGACTCCTGCCTAGTTGCGAGGGACAACTCGGGATTCTCCTCGAGGCTTTGCAGGGCAATTGGGACGCCTCTCCAGCCGAGACGGGAGACCAAGGGTCCCTTTCCACGTGCCACAGGAATCCTGGGTCTCCTATCAAGTTTCACGAGGAGTCAGGCATAGTCTCCTTTGGAGGCACTGATCTCCGCATACCTCTGGAGTTTTCAAAGGATGTGAGGCCTCCGGTCGCGATGAGGTGGGGAACTAGGTCTTTCTCTGTGGTCTCCACAGGGGATTCAGACACCCTTTCGTCTTGGGAGATGCAAGCCGAGCCTGCATTTCAGTCACTGCAGGGATATCCGGCCTTATTTCGAGTCAGGGCATCGCGGTGTCCATTCCACTTGAGGCCGCAAACTCAGGGTCCCTCTCACATACCTAGAGCTGAGAGAAGCCTCCTCTTGAGGTGCTTGTGGTAAGGTGGTATTCCTCTGGAGTCGAAGCCAGGGACTAACCTCTCATCTCAAGTTGATTTTTGGCCCACGGAGCTCTTTCGTGTTGCTACAGTGACCTCAGGATCCCTCTAGCCTTGAAACAGTGTTCTTGGGGTTTCTCTGGAGTGCCATCAAGGAAATCAAGGCTGCTTTCATGTGTGATGTGCAACACAGAATTGCTCTGCACGCAGTGCAGGGGAATCGGGCCTCATCTCGCGGCGAGGGGGAAGTCTCATGGTTTTTCTCGAGTTGCGGCGGGAACCTGGGGTATATTCTGGAGTTACGACGGGGATGGCCGTTCCACCCACGTGTTTCTTCAGCGACGTCAGGACTCCTGCCTAGTTGCGAGGGACAACTCTGGATTCTCCTCGAGGCTTGGCAGGGCAATTGGGACGCCTCTCCAGCTGAGGCGGGAGACCAAGGGTCGCTTTCCAAGTGCCACAGGAATCCTGGGACTCCTATCAAGTTTCACGAGGAGTCAGGCATCGTCTCCTTTGGAGGCACTGATCTCCGCGTACCTCTGGAGTTTTCAAAGGATGTGAGGCTATCGGTCGCGATGAGGTGGGGAACTAAGTCTTTCTCTGTGCTTTCCACAGGGGATTCAGACATCCTTTCGTCCTGGGAGATGCAAGACGAGCCTGCATTCCAGTCACTGCAGGGATATCCGGCCTTATTTCGAGTCAGGGCATCGCGGTGTCCATTCCACTTGAGGCCGCAAACTCAGGGTCCCTCTCACATACCTAGAGCTGAGAGAAGCCTCCTCTTGAGGTGCTTGTGGTAAGGTGGTATTCCTCTGGAGTCGAAGCCAGGGACTAACCTCTCATCTCGAGTTGATTTTTGGCCCACGGAGCTCTTTCGTGTTGCTACAGTGACCTCAGGATCCCTCTAGCCTTGAAACAGTGTTCTTGGGGTTTCTCTGGAGTGCCATCGAGGAAATCAAGGCTCCTTTCATGTGTGATGTGCAAGACGGAATTGCTCTGCACGCAGTACAGGGGAATCGGGCCTCATCTCGCATCGAGGGGGAAGTCTCATGGTTTTTCTCGAGTTGCGGCGGCAACCTGGGGTATATTCTCGAGTTACGACGGGGATGGCCCTTCCACCCACGTGTTTGTTCAGCCACGTCAGGACTCCTGCCTAGTTGCGAGGGACAACTCGGGATTCTCCTCGAGGCTTGGCAGGGCAATTGGAACGCCTCTCCAGCTGAGGCGGGAGACCAAGGGTCCCTTTCCACGTGCCACAAGAATCCTGGGATTTCTATCAAGTTTCACGAGGAGTCAGGCATCATCTCCTTTGGAGGCACTGATCTCCGCGTACCTCTGGAGTTTTCAAAGGATGTGAGGCCTCCGGTCGCGATGAGGTGGGTAACTAGGTGTTTCTCTGTGGTCTCCACAGGGAATTCAGACATCCTTTCTTCTTGGGAGATGCAAGACGAGCCTGCATTCAATTCACTGCAGGGATATCCAGCCTTATTTCGAGTCAGGGCATCGCGGTGTCCATTCCACTTGAGGCCGCAAACTCAGGATCCCTCTCACATACCAAGAGCTGAGAGAAGCCTCCTCTTGAGGTGCTTGTGGTAAGGTGGTATTCCTCAGGAGTCGAAGCCAGGGACTAACCTCTCATCTCGTGTTGATTCTTGGTCCACGGAGCTCTTTCGTGTTGCTACAGTGACCTCAGGATCCCTCTAGCCTTGAAACAGTGTTCTTGGGGTTTCTCTGGAGTGCCATCAAGGAAATCAAGGCTCCTTTCATGTGTGATGTGCAACATGGAATTGCTCTGCACGCAGTGCATGGGAATCGGGCCTCATCTCGCGGCGAGGGGGAAGTCTCATGGTTTTTCTCGAGTTGCGGCGGGATCCTGGGGTATATTCTCGAGTTAAGACGGGGATGGCCCTTCCACCCACGTGTTTCTTCAGCGACGTCAGGACTCCTGCCTAGTTGCGAGACACAACTCGGGATTCTCCTCGAGGCTTTGCAGGGCAATTGGGACGCCTCTCCAGCTGAGACGGGAGACCAGGTGTCCCTTTCCACGTGCCACAGGAATCCTGCGTCTCCTATCAAGTTTCACGAGGAGTCAGGCATCGTCTCCTTTGGAGGCACTGATCTCCGCATACCTCTGGAGTTTTCAAAGGATTTGAGGCCTCCTGTCGCGATGAGGTGGGGAACTAGGTCTTTCTCTGTGGTCTCCACAGGGGATTCAGACACCCTTTCGTCTTGGGAGATGCAAGCCGAGCCTGCATTTCAGTCACTGCAGGGATATCCGGCCTTATTTCGAGTCAGGGCATCGCGGTGTCCATTCCACTTGAGGCCGCAAACTCAGGGTCCCTCTCACATACCTAGAGCTGAGAGAAGCCTCCTCTTGAGGTGCTTGTGGTAAGGTGGTATTCCTCTGGAGTCGAAGCCAGGGACTAACCTCTCATCTCAAGTTGATTTTTGGCCCACGGAGCTCTTTCGTGTTGCTACAGTGACCTCAGGATCCCTCTAGCCTTGAAACAGTGTTCTTGGGGTTTCTCTGGAGTGCCATCAAGGAAATCAAGGCTGCTTTCATGTGTGATGTGCAACACAGAATTGCTCTGCACGCAGTGCAGGGGAATCGGGCCTCATCTCGCGGCGAGGGGGAAGTCTCATGGTTTTTCTCGAGTTGCGGCGGGAACCTGGGGTATATTCTGGAGTTACGACGGGGATGGCCGTTCCACCCACGTGTTTCTTCAGCGACGTCAGGACTCCTGCCTAGTTGCGAGGGACAACTCTGGATTCTCCTCGAGGCTTGGCAGGGCAATTGGGACGCCTCTCCAGCTGAGGCGGGAGACCAAGGGTCGCTTTCCAAGTGCCACAGGAATCCTGGGACTCCTATCAAGTTTCACGAGGAGTCAGGCATCGTCTCCTTTGGAGGCACTGATCTCCGCGTACCTCTGGAGTTTTCAAAGGATGTGAGGCTATCGGTCGCGATGAGGTGGGGAACTAAGTCTTTCTCTGTGCTTTCCACAGGGGATTCAGACATCCTTTCGTCCTGGGAGATGCAAGACGAGCCTGCATTCCAGTCACTGCAGGGATATCCGGCCTTATTTCGAGTCAGGGCATCGCGGTGTCCATTCCACTTGAGGCCGCAAACTCAGGGTCCCTCTCACATACCTAGAGCTGAGAGAAGCCTCCTCTTGAGGTGCTTGTGGTAAGGTGGTATTCCTCTGGAGTCGAAGCCAGGGACTAACCTCTCATCTCGAGTTGATTTTTGGCCCACGGAGCTCTTTCGTGTTGCTACAGTGACCTCAGGATCCCTCTAGCCTTGAAACAGTGTTCTTGGGGTTTCTCTGGAGTGCCATCGAGGAAATCAAGGCTCCTTTCATGTGTGATGTGCAAGACGGAATTGCTCTGCACGCAGTACAGGGGAATCGGGCCTCATCTCGCATCGAGGGGGAAGTCTCATGGTTTTTCTCGAGTTGCGGCGGCAACCTGGGGTATATTCTCGAGTTACGACGGGGATGGCCCTTCCACCCACGTGTTTGTTCAGCCACGTCAGGACTCCTGCCTAGTTGCGAGGGACAACTCGGGATTCTCCTCGAGGCTTGGCAGGGCAATTGGAACGCCTCTCCAGCTGAGGCGGGAGACCAAGGTTCCCTTTCCACGTGCCACAAGAATCCTGGGATTTCTATCAAGTTTCACGAGGAGTCAGGCATCATCTCCTTTGGAGGCACTGATCTCCGCGTACCTCTGGAGTTTTCAAAGGATGTGAGGCCTCCGGTCGCGATGAGGTGGGTAACTAGGTGTTTCTCTGTGGTCTCCACAGGGAATTCAGACATCCTTTCTTCTTGGGAGATGCAAGACGAGCCTGCATTCAATTCACTGCAGGGATATCCAGCCTTATTTCGAGTCAGGGCATCGCGGTGTCCATTCCACTTGAGGCCGCAAACTCAGGATCCCTCTCACATACCAAGAGCTGAGAGAAGCCTCCTCTTGAGGTGCTTGTGGTAAGGTGGTATTCCTCAGGAGTCGAAGCCAGGGACTAACCTCTCATCTCGTGTTGATTCTTGGTCCACGGAGCTCTTTCGTGTTGCTACAGTGACCTCAGGATCCCTCTAGCCTTGAAACAGTGTTCTTGGGGTTTCTCTGGAGTGCCATCAAGGAAATCAAGGCTCCTTTCATGTGTGATGTGCAACATGGAATTGCTCTGCACGCAGTGCATGGGAATCGGGCCTCATCTCGCGGCGAGGGGGAAGTCTCATGGTTTTTCTCGAGTTGCGGCGGGATCCTGGGGTATATTCTCGAGTTAAGACGGGGATGGCCCTTCCACCCACGTGTTTCTTCAGCGACGTCAGGACTCCTGCCTAGTTGCGAGACACAACTCGGGATTCTCCTCGAGGCTTTGCAGGGCAATTGGGACGCCTCTCCAGCTGAGACGGGAGACCAGGTGTCCCTTTCCACGTGCCACAGGAATCCTGCGTCTCCTATCAAGTTTCACGAGGAGTCAGGCATCGTCTCCTTTGGAGGCACTGATCTCCGCATACCTCTGGAGTTTTCAAAGGATTTGAGGCCTCCTGTCGCGATGAGGTGGGGAACTAGGTCTTTCTCTGTGGTCTCCACAGGGGATTCAGACACCCTTTCGTCTTGGGAGATGCAAGACGAGCCTGCATTCAAGTCACTGCAGGGATATCCGGCCTTATTTCGAGTCAGGGCATCGCGGTGTCCATTCCACTTGAGGCCGCAAACTCAGGGTCCCTCTCACATACCTAGAGCTGAGAGAAGCCTCCTCTTGAGGTGCTTGTGGTAAGGTGGTATTCCTCAGGAGTCGAAGCCAGGGACTAACCTCTCATCTCGTGTTGATTCTTGGTCCACGGAGCTCTTTCGTGTTGCTACAGTGACCTCAGGATCCCTCTAGCCTTGAAACAGTGTTCTTGGGGTTTCTCTGGAGTGCCATCAAGGAAATCAAGGCTCCTTTCATGTGTGATGTGCAACATGGAATTGCTCTGCACGCAGTGCATGGGAATCGGGCCTCATCTCGCGGCGAGGGGGAAGTCTCATGGTTTTTCTCGAGTTGCGGCGGGATCCTGGGGTATATTCTCGAGTTAAGACGGGGATGGCCCTTCCACCCACGTGTTTCTTCAGCGACGTCAGGACTCCTGTCTAGTTGTGAGGGACAACTCAGGATTCTCCTCGAGGCTTGACAGGGCAATTGGAACGCCTCTCCAGCTGAGGCGGGAGACCAAGGGTCCCTTTCCATGTGCCACAAGAATCCTGGGACTCCTATCAAGTTTCACGGGGAGTCAGGCATCGTCTCCTTTGGAGGCACTGATCTCCGCGTACCTCTGGAGTTTTCAAAGGATGTGAGGCCTCCGGTCGCGATGAGTTGGGGAACTAGGTGTTTCTCTGTGGTCTCCACAGGGGATTCAGACATCCTTTCTTCTTGGGAGATGCAAGACGAGCCTGCATTCAAGTCACTGCAGGGATATCCGGCCTTATTTCGAGTCAGAGCATCGCGGTGTCCATTCCACTTGAGGCCGCAAACTCAGGATCCCTCTCACATACCTAGAGCTGAGAGAAGCCTCCTCTTGAGGTGCTTGTGGTAAGGTGGTATTCCTCAGGAGTCGAAGCCAGGGACTAACCTCTCATTTCGTGTTGATTCTTGGTCCACGGAGCTCTTTCGTGTAGCTACAGTGACCTCAGGATCCCTCTAGCCTTGAAACAGTGTTCTTGGGGTTTCTCTGGAGTGCCATCAAGGAAATCAAGGCTCCTTTCATGTGTGATGTGCAACACGGAATTGCTCTGCACGCAGTGCAGGGGAATCGGGCCTCATCTCGCGGCGAGGGGGAAGTCTCATGCTTTTTCTCGAGTTGCGGCGGGAACCTGGGGTATATTCTCGAGTTACGACGGGGATGGCACTTCCACACACGTGTGTGTTCAGCCATGTCAGGACTCCTGCCTAGTTGCGAGGGACAACTCGGTATTCTCCTCGAGGCTTTGCAGGGCAATTGGGACGCCTCTCCAGCTGGGACGGGAGACCAAGGGTCCCTTTCCACGTGCCACAGGAATCCTGGTTCTCCTATCAAGTTTCACGAGGAGTCAGGCATCGTCTCCTTTGGAGGCACTGATCTCCGCATACCTCTGGAGTTTTCAAAGGATTTGAGGCCTCCTGTCACGATGAGATGGGGAACTATGTCTTTCTCTGTGGTCTCCACAGGGGATTCAGACACCCTTTCGTCTTGGGAGATGCAAGACGAGCCTGCATTCCAGTCACTGCAGGGATATCCGGCCTTATTTCGAGTCAGGGCATCGCGGTGTCTATTCCACTTGAGGCCGCAAACTCTGGGTCCCTCTCACATACCTAGAGCTGAGAGAAGCCTCCTCTTGAGGTGCTTGTGGTAAGGTGGTATTCCTCTGGAGTCGAAGCCAGGGACTAACCTCTCATCTCAAGTTGATTTTTGGCCCACGGAGCTCTTTCGTGTTGCTACAGTGACCTCAGGATCCCTCTAGCCTTGAAACAGTGTTCTTGGGGTTTCTCTGGAGTGCCATCAAGGAAATCAAGGCTCCTTTCATGTGTGATGTGCAACACAGAATTGCTCTGCACGCAGTGCAGGGGAATCGGGCCTCATCTCGCGGCGAGGGGGAAGTCTCATGGTTTTTCTCGAGTTGCGGCGGGAACCTGGGGTATATTCTCGAGTTACGACGGGGATGGCCCTTCCACACACGTATTTGTTCAGCCATGTCAGGACTCTTGCCTAGTTGCGAGACACAACTCGGGATTCTCCTCGAGGCTTGGCAAGGCAATTGGGACGCCTCTCCAGCTGAGGCGGGAGACCAAGGGTCCCTTTCCACGTGCCACAGGAATCCTGGGACTCCTATCAAGTTTCTCGAGGTGTCAGGCATCGTCTCCTTTGGAGGCACTGATCTCCGCGTACCTCTGGAGTTTTCAAAGGATGTGAGGCCTCCGGTCGCGATGAGGTGGGGAACTAGGTCTTTCTCTGTGGTCTCCACAGGGGATTCAGACATCCTTTCATCTTGGGAGATGCAAGACGAGCCTGCATTCAAGTCACTGCAGGGATATCCAGCCTTATTTCGAGTCAGGGCATCGCGGTGTCCATTCCACTTGAGGCCGCAAACTCAGGGTCCCTCTCACATACCTAGAGCTGAGAGAAGCCTCCTCTTGAGGTGCTTGTGGTAAGGTGGTATTCCTCTGGAGTCGAAGCCAGGGACTAACCTCTCATTTCGAGTTGATTTTTGGCCCACGGAGCTCTTTCGTGTTGCTACAGTGACCTCAGGATCCCTCTAGCCTTGAAACAGTGTTCTTGGGGTTTCTCTGGAGTGCCATCAAGGAAATCAAGGCTCCTTTCATGTGTGATGTGCAACACGGAATTGCTCTGCACGCAGTGCAGGGGAATCGGGCCTCATCTCGTGGCGAGGGGGAAGTCTCATGGTTTTGCTCGAGTTGCAGCGGGAACCTGGGGTATATTCTCGAGGTACGACGGGGATGGCCCTTCCACCCACGTGTTTCTTCAGCGACGTCAGGACTCCTGCCTAGTTGCGAGGGACTACTCGGGATTCTCCTCGAGGCTTTGCAGGGCAATTGGGACGCCTCTTCAGCTGAGACGGGAGACCAGGTGTCCCTTTCCACGTGCCACAGGAATCCTGGGTCTCCTATCAAGTTTCACGAGGAGTCAGGCATCGTCTCCTTTGGAGGCACTGATCTCCGCATACCTCTGGAGTTTTCAAAGGATTTGAGGCCTCCTGTCGCGATGAGGTGGGGAACTAGGTCTTTCTCTGTGGTCTCCACAGGGGATTCAGACACCCTTTCGTCTTGGGAGATGCAAGACGAGCCTGCATTCAAGTCACTGCAGGGATATCCGGCCTTATTTCGAGTCAGGGCATCGCGGTGTCCATTCCACTTGAGGCCACAAACTCAGGGTCCCTCTCACATACCTAGAGCTGAGAGAAGGCTCCTCTTGAGGTGCTTGTGGTAAGGTGGTTTTCCTCTGGAGTCGAAACCAGGGACTAACCTCTCATCTCGAGTTGATTTTTGGTCCACGGAGCTCTTTCGTGTTGCTACAGTGACCTCAGGATCCCTCTAGCCTTGAAACAGTGTTCTTGGGGTTTCTCTGGAGTGCCATCAAGGAAATCAAGGCTCCTTTCATGTGTGATGTGCAACACAGAATTGCTCTGCACGCAGTGCAGGGGAATCGGGCCTCATCTCGCGGCGAGGGGGAAGTCTCATGGTTTTTCTCGAGTTGCGGCGGGAACCTGGGGTATATTCTCGAGTTACGACGGGGATGGCCCTTCCACACACGTGTTTCTTCAGCCACATCAGGACTCCTGCCTAGTTGCGAGGGAAAACTCGGGATTCTCCTCGAGGCTTGGCAGGGCAATTGGGACGCCTCTCCAGCTGAGGCGGGAGACCAAGTGTCCCTTTCCAAGTGCCACAGGATTCCTGGGACTCCTATCAAGTTTCACGAGAAGTCAGGCATCGTCTCCTTTGGAGGCACTGATCTCCGCGTACCTCTGGAGTTTTCAAAGGATGTGAGGCTATCGGTCGCGATGAGGTGGGGAACTAAGTCTTTCTCTGTGCTTTCCACAGGGGATTCAGACATCCTTTCGTCTTGGGAGATGCAAGACGAGCCTGCGTTGAAGTCACTGCAGGGATATACGGCCTTATTTCGAGTCAGGGCATCGCGGTGTCCATTCCACTTGAGACCGCAAACTCAGGGTCCCTCTCACATACCTAGAGCTGAGAGAAGCCTCCTCTTGAGGTGCTTGTGGTAAGGTGGTATTCCTCTGGAGTCGAAGCCAGGGACTAACCTCTCATCTCGAGTTGATTTTTGGCCCACGGAGCTCTTTCTTGTCGCTACAGTGACCTCAGGATCCCTCTAGCCTTGAAACAGTGTTCTTGGGGTTTCTCTGGAGTGCCATCAAGGAAATCAAGGCTCCTTTCATGTGTGATGTGCAACACGGAATTGCTCTGCACGCAGTGCAGGGGAATCGGGCCTCATCTCGCGGCGAGGGGGAAGTCTCATGGTTTTTCTCGAGTTGCGGCGGGAACCTGGGGTATATTCTCGAGTTACGACGGGGATGGCCCTTCCACCCACGTGTTTCTTCAGCGACGTCAGGACTCCTGCCTAGTTGCGAGGGACAACTCTGGATTTTCCTCGAGGCTTGGCAGGGCAATTGGGACGCCTCTCCAGCTGAGGCGGGAGACCAAGTGTCCCTTTCCAAGTGCCACAGGAATCCTGGGACTCCTATCAAGTTTCACGAAGAGTCAGGCGTCGTCTCCTTTGGAGGCACTGATCTCCGCGTACCTCTGGAGTTTTCAAAGGATGTGAGGCTATCGGTCGCGATGAGGTGGGGAACTAAGTCTTTCTCTGTGCTTTCCACAGGGGATTCAGACATCCTTTCGTCCTGAGAGATGCAAGACGAGCCTGCATTCAAGTCACTGCAGGGATATCCGGCCTTATTTCGAGTCAGGGCATCGCGGTGTCCATTCCACTTGAGGCCGCAAACTCAGGGTCCCTCTCACATACCTAGAGCTGAGAGAAGCCTCCTCTTGAGGTGCTTGTGGTAAGGTGGTATTCCTCTGGAGAAGAATCCAGGGACTAACCTCTCTTTTCGAGTTGATTTTTGGTCCACGGAGCTCTTTCGTGTTGCTACAGTGACCTCAGGATCCCTCTAGCCTTGAAACAGTGTTCTTGGGGTTTCTCTGGAGTGCCATCAAGGAAATCAAGGCTCCTTTCATGTGTGATGTGCAACACAGAATTGCTCTGCACGCAGTGCAGGGGAATCGGGCCTCATCTCGCGGCGAGGGGGAAGTCTCATGGTTTTTCTCGAGTTGCGGCGGGAACCTGGGGTATATTCTCGAGTTACGACGGGGATGGCCCTTCCACACACGTGTTTCTTCAGCCACGTCAGGACTCCTGCCTAGTTGCGAGACACAACTCGGGATTCTCCTCGAGGCTTGGCAAGGCAATTGGGACGCCTCTCCAGCTGAGGCGGGAGACCAAGGGTCCCTTTCCACGTGCCACAGGAATCCTGGGACTCCTATCAAGTTTCACGAGGAGTCAGGCATCGTCTCCTTTGGAGGCACTGATCTCCGCGTACCTCTGGAGTTTTCAAAGGATGTGAGGCCTCCGGTCGCAATGAGGTGGGGAACTAGGTCTTTCTCTGTGGTCTCCACAGGGGATTCAGACATCCTTTCATCTTGGGAGATGCAAGACGAGCCTGCATTCAAGTCACTGCAGGGATATCCAGCCTTATTTCGCGTCAGGGCATCGCGGTGTCCATTCCACTTGAGGCCGCAAACTCAGGGTCCCTCTCACATACCTAGAGCTGAGAGAAGCCTCCTCTTGAGGTGCTTGTGGTAAGGTGGTATTCCTCTGTAGTCGAAGCCAGGGACTAACCTCTCATCTCGAGTTGATTTTTGGCCCACGGAGCTCTTTCGTGTTGCTACAGTGACCTCAGGATCCCTCTAGCCTTGAAACAGTGTTCTTGGGGTTTCTCTGGAGTGCCATCAAGGAAATCAAGGCTCCTTTCAAGTGTGATGTGCAACACGGAATTGCTCTGCACGCAGTGCAGGGGAATCGGGCCTCATCTCGCAGCGAGGGGGAAGTCTCATGGTTTTTCTCGAGTTGCGGCGGGAACCTGGGGTATATTCTCGAGTTACGACGGGGATGGCCCTTCCACCCACGTGTTTCTTCAGTGACGTCAGGACTCCTGCCTAGTTGCGAGGGAAAACTCGGGATTCTCCTCGAGGCTTGGCAGGTCAATTGGGACGCCTCTCCAGCTGAGGCGGGAGACCAAGTGTCCCTTTCCAAGTGCCACAGGAATCCTGGGACTCCTATCAAGTTTCACGAGAAGTCAGGCATCGTCTCCTTTGGAGGCACTGATCTCCGCGTACCTCTGGAGTTTTCAAAGGATGTGAGGCTATCGGTCGCGATGAGGTGGGGAACTAAGTCTTTCTCTGTGCTTTCCACAGGGGATTCAGACATCCTTTCGTCTTGGGAGATGCAAGACGAGCCTGCGTTGAAGTCACTGCAGGGATATACGGCCTTATTTCGAGTCAGGGCATCGCGGTGTCCATTCCACTTGAGACCGCAAACTCAGGGTCCCTCTCACATACCTAGAGCTGAGAGAAGCCTCCTCTTGAGGTGCTTGTGGTAAGGTGGTATTCCTCTGTAGACGAATCCAGGGACTAACCTCTCTTTTCGAGTTGATCTTTGGTCCACAGAGTTCTTTCGTGTTGCTACAGTGACCTCAGGATCCCTCTATCCTTGAAACAGTGTTCTTGGGGTTTCTCTGGAGTGCCATCAAGGAAATCAAGGCTCCTTTCATGTGTGATGTGCAAGACGGAATTGCTCTGCACGCAGTGCAGGGGAATCGGGCCTCATTTTGCGGAGAGGGGGAAGTCTCATGGTTTTTCTCGAGTTGCGGCGGGAACCTGGGGTATATTCTCGAGTTACGACGGGGATGGCCCTTCCACACACGTGTGTGTTCAGCCATGTCAGGACTCCTGCCTAGTTGCGAGGGACAACTCGGGATTCTCCTCGAGGCTTTGCAATGCAATTGGGACGCCTCTCCCGCTGAGACGGGAGACCAAGGGTCCCTTTCCACGTGCCACAGGAATCCTGGGTCTCCTATCAAGTTTCACGAGGAGTCAGGCATCGTCTCCTTTGGAGGCACTGATCTCCGCATACCTCTGGAGTTTTCAAAGGATTTGAGGCCTCCTGTCGCGATGAGGTGGGGAACTAGGTCTTTCTCTGTGGTCTCCACAGGGGATTCAGACACCCTTTCGTCTTGGGAGATGCAAGACGAGCCTGCATTCCAGTCACTGCAGGGATATCCGGCCTTATTTCGAGTCAGGGCATCGCGGTGTCCATTCCACTTGAGGCCGCAAACTCAGGGTCCCTCTCACATACCTAGAGCTGAGAGAAGCCTCCTCTTGAGGTGCTTGTGGTAAGGTGGTATTCCTCTGGAGTCGAAGCCAGGGACTAACCTCTCATCTCGAGTTGATTTTTGGTCCACGGAGCTCTTTCGTGTTGCTACAGTGACCTCAGGATCCCTCTAGCCTTGAAACAGTGTTCTTAGGGTTTCTCTGGAGTGCCATCAAGGAAATCAAGGCTCCTTTCATGTGTCATGTGCAACACAGAATTGCTCTGCACGCAGTGCAGGGGAATCGGGCCTCATCTCGCGGCGAGGGGGAAGTCTCATGGTTTTTCTCGAATTGCGGCGGGAACCTGGGGTATATTCTCGAGTTACGACTGGGATGGCCCTTCCACACACGTGTTTGTTCAGCCACGTCAGGACTCTTGCCTAGTTGCGAGACACAACTCGGGATTCTCCTCGAGGCTTGGCAAGGCAATTGGGACGACTCTCCAGCTGAGGCGGGAGACCAAGGGTCCCTTTCCACGTGCCACAGGAATCCTGGGACTCCTATCAAGTTTCACGAGGAGTCAGGCATCGTCTCCTTTGGAGGCACTGATCTCCGCGTACCTCTGGAGTTTTGAAAGGATGTGAGGCCTCCTGTCGCGATGAGGTGGGGAACTAGGTCTTTCTCTGAGGTCTCCACAGGGGATTCAGACATCCTTTCGTCCTGGGAGATGCAAGACGAGCCTGCATTGAAGTCACTGCAGGGATATCCAGCCTTATTTCGAGTCAGGGCATCCCGGTGTCCATTCCACTTGAGGCAGCAAACTCAGGGTCCCTCTCACATATCAAGAGCTGAGAGAAGCCTCCTCTTGAGGTGCTTGTGGTAAGGTGGTATTCCTCTGGAGACGAATCCAGGGACTAACCTCTCTTTTCGAGTTGATTTTTGGTCCACAGATTTCTTTCGTGTTGCTACAGTGACCTCAGGATCCCTCTATCCTTGAAACAGTGTTCTTGGGGTTTCTCTGGAGTGCCATCAAGGAAATCAAGGCTCCTTTCATGTGTGATGTGCAAGACGGAATTGCTCTGCACGCAGTACAGGGGAATCGGGCCTCATCTCGCATCGAGGGGGAAGTCTCATGGTTTTTCTCGAGTTGCGGCGGGAACCTGGGGTATATTCTCGAGTTACGACGGGGATGGCCCTTCCACCCACGGGTTTGTTCAGCCACGTCAGGACTCCTGCCTAGTTGTGAGGGACAACTCGGGATTCTCCTCGAGGCTTGGCAGGGCAATTGGAACGCCTCTCCAGCTGAGGCGGGAGACCAAGGGTCCCTTTCCACGTGCCACAAGAATCCTGGGACTCCTATCAAGTTTCACGAGGAGTCAGGCATCGTCTCCTTTGGAGGCACTGATCTCCGCGTACCTCTGGAGTTTTCAAAGGATGTGAGGCCTCCGGTCGCGATGAGGTGGGGAACTAGGTGTTTCTCTGTGGTCTCCACAGGGGATTCAGACATCCTTTCTTCTTGGGAGATGCAAGACGAGCCTGCATTCAAGTCACTGCAGGGATATCCGGCCTTATTTCGAGTCAGGGCATCGCGGTGTCCATTCCACTTGAGGCCGCAAACTCAGGATCCCTCTCACATACCTAGAGCTGAGAGAAGCCTCCTCTTGAGGTGCTTGTGGTAAGGTGGTATTCCTCTGGAGTCGAAGCCAGGGACTAACCTCTCATCTTGTGTTGATTCTTGGTCCACGGAGCTCTTTCGTGTTGCTACAGTGACCTCAGGATCCCTCTATCCTTGAAACAGTGTTCTTGGGGTTTCTCTGGAGTGCCATGAAGGAAATCAAGGCTCCTTTCATGTGTGATGTGCAACACAGAATTGGTCTGCACGCAGTGCAGGGGAATCGGGCCTCATCTCGCGGCGAGGGGAAATCTCATGGTTTTTCTCAAGTTGCGACGGGAACCTGGGGTATATTCTCGAGTTACGACGGGGATGGCCCTTCCACACACGTGTTTGTTCAGCCACGTCAGGACTCTTGCCTAGTTGCGAGACACAACTCGGGATTCTCCTCGAGGCTTGGCAAGGCAATTGGGACGCCTCTCCAGCTGAGGCGGGAGACCAAGGGTCCCTTTCCACGTGCCACAGGAATCCTGGGACTCCTATCAAGTTTCACGAGGAGTCAGACATCGTCTCCTTTGGAGGCACTGATCTCCGCGTACCTCTGGAGTTTTCAAAGGATGTGAGGCCTCCGGTCGCGATGAGGTGGGGAACTAGGTCTTTCTCTGTGGTCTCCACAGGGGATTCAGACATCCTTTCATCTTGGGAGATGCAAGACGAGCCTGCATTCAAGTCACTGCAGGGATATCCAGCCTTATTTCGCGTCAGGGCATCGCGGTGTCCATTCCACTTGAGGCCGCAATCTCAGGGTCCCTCTCACATACCTAGAGCTGAGAGAAGCCTCCTCTTGAGGTGCTTGTGGTAATGTGGTATTCCTCTGGAGTCGAAGCCAGGGACTGACCTCTCATCTCGAGTTGATTTTTGGCCCACGGAGCTCTTTCGTGTTGCTACAGTGACCTCAGGATCCCTGTAGCCTTGAAACAGTGTTCTTGGGGTTTCTCTGGAGTGCCATCAAGGAAATCAAGGCTCCTTTCATGTGTGATGTGCAAGACGGAATTGCTCTGCACGCAGTACAGGGGAATCGGGCCTCATCTCGCATCGAGGGGGAAGTCTCATGGTTTTTCTCGAGTTGCGGCGGGAACCTGGGGTATATTCTCGAGTTACGACGGGGATGGCCCTTCCATCCACGTGTTTGTTCAGCCACGTCAGGACTCCTGCCTAGTTGCGAGGGACAACTCGGGATTCTCCTCGAGGCTTGGCAGGGCAATTGGAACGCCTTTCCAGCTGAGGCGGGAGACCAAGGGTCCCTTTCCACGTGCCACAAGAATCCTGGGACTGCTATCAAGTTTCACGAGGAGTCAGGCATCGTCTCCTTTGGAGGCACTGATCTCCGCGTACCTCTGGAGTTTTCAAAGGATGTGAGGCCTCCGGTCGCGATGAGGTGGGGAACTAGGTGTTTCTCTGTGGTCTCCACAGGGGATTCAGACATCCTTTCTTCTTGGGAGATGCAAGACGAGCCTGCATTCAAGTCACTGCAGGGATATCCGGCCTTATTTCGAGTCAGGGCATCGCGGTGTCCATTCCACTTGAGGCCGCAAACTCAGGATCCCTCTCACATACCTAGAGCTGAGAGAAGCCTCCTCTTGAGGTGCTTGTGGTAAGGTGGTATTCCTCAGGAGTCGAAGTCAGGGACTAACCTCTCATCTCTTGTTGATTCTTGGTCCACGGAGCTCTTTCGTGTTGCTACAGTGACCTCAGGATCCCTCTAGCCTTGAAACAGTGTTCTTGGGGTTTCTCTGGAGTGCCATGAAGGAAATCAAGGCTCCTTTCATGTGTGATGTGCAACACGGAATTGCTCTGCACGCAGTGCAGGGGAATCGGGCCTCATCTCGCGGCGAGGGGGAAGTCTCATGGTTTTTCTCGAGTTGCGGCGGGAACCTGGGGTACATTCTCGAGTTACGATGGGGATGGCCCTTCCACCCACGTGTTTCTTCTGCGACGCCAGGACTCCTGCCTAGTTGCGAGGGACAACTCGGGATTCTCCTCGAGGCTTTGCAGGGCAATTGGGACGCCTCTCCAGCTGAGACGGGAGACCAAGTGTCCCTTTCCACGTGCCACAGGAATCCTGGGTCTCCTATCAAGTTTCACGAGGAGTCAGGCATCGTCTCCTTTGGAGGCACTGATCTCCGCATACCTCTGGAGTTTTCAAAGGATTTGAGGCCTCCTGTCGCGATGAGGTGGGGAACTAGGTCTTTCTCTGTGGTCTCCACAGGGGATTCAGACACCCTTTCGTCTTGGGAGATGCAAGACGAGCCTGCATTCCAGTCACTGCAGGGATATCAGGCCTTATTTCGAGTCAGGGCATCGCGGTGTCCATTCCACTTGAGGCCACAAACTCAGGGACCCTCTCACATACCTAGAGCTGAGAGAAGCCTCCTCTTGAGGTGCTTGTGGTAAGGTGGTATTCCTCTGGAGTCGAAGCCAGGGACTAACCTCTCATCTCGAGTTGGTTTTTGGTCCACGGAGCTCTTTCGTTTTGCTACAGTGACCTCAGGATCCCTCTAGCCTTGAAACAGTGTTCTTGGGGTTTCTCTGGAGTGCCATCAAGGAAATCAAGGCTCCTGTCATGTGTGATGTGCAACACGGAATTGCTCTGCACGCAGTGGAGGGGAATCTGGCCTCATCTCGCGGCGAGGGGGAAGTCTCATGGTTTTTCTCGAGTTGCGGCGGGAACCTGGGGTATATTCTCGAGTTACGACGGGGATGGCCCTTCCACCCACGTGTTTCTTCAGCGACGTCAGGACTCCTGCCTAGTTGCGAGGGACAACTCGGGATTCTCCTCGAGGCTTCGCAGGGCAATTGGGACGCCTCTCCAGCTGAGGCGGGAGACCAAGGGTCCCTTTCTACGTGCCACAGGAATCCTGGGTCTCCTATCAAGTTTCACGAGAAGTCAGGCATCGTCTCCTTTGGAGGCACTGATCTCCGCGTACCTCTGGAGTTTTCAAAGGATGTGAGGCCTCCGGTCGCGATGAGGTGGGGAACTAAGTCTTTCTCTGTGCTTTCCACAGGGCATTCAGACATCCTTTCGTCCTGGGAGATGCAAGACGAGCCTGCATTGAAGTCACTGCAGGGATATCCGGCCTTATTTCGAGTCAGGGCATCGCGGTGTCCATTCCACTTGAGGCCGCAAACTCAGGGTCCCTCTCACATACCTAGAGCTGAGAGAAGCCTCCTCTTGAGGTGCTTGTGGTAAGGTGGTATTCCTCTGTAGACGAATTCAGGGACTAACCTCTCTTTTCGAGTTGATCTTTGGTCCACAGAGTTCTTTCGTGTTGCTACAGTGACCTCAGGATCCCTCTAGCCTTGAAACAGTGTTCTTGGGGTTTCTCTGGAGTGCCATCAAGGAAATCAAGGCTCCTTTCATGTGTGATGTGCAAGACGGAATTTCTCTGCACGCAGTGCAGGGGAATCGGGCCTCATTTTGCGGAGAGGGGGAAGTCTCATGGTTTTTCTCGAGTTGCGGCGGGAACCTGGGGTATATTCTCGAGTTACGACGGGGATGGCCCTTCCACACACGTGTGTGTTCAGCCATGTCAGGACTCCTGCCTAGTTGCGAGGGCCAACTCGGGATTCTCCTCGAGGCTTTGCAGGGCAATTGGGACGCCTCTCCCGCTGAGACGGGAGACCAAGGGTCCCTTTCCACGTGCCACAGGAATCCTGGGTCTCCTATCAAGTTTCACGAGGAGTCAGGCATCGTCTCCTTTGGAGGCACTGATCTCCGCATACCTCTGGAGTTTTCAAAGGATTTGAGGCCTCCTGTCGCGATGAGGTGGGGAACTAGGTCTTTCTCTGTGGTCTCCACAGGGGATTCAGACACCCTTTCGTCTTGGGAGATGCAAGACGAGCCTGCATTCCAGTCACTGCAGGGATATCCGGCCTTATTTCGAGTCAGGGCATCGCGGTGTCCATTCCACTTGAGGCCGCAAACTCAGGGTCCCTCTCACATACCTAGAGCTGAGAGAAGCCTCCTCTTGAGGTGCTTGTGGTAAGGTGGTATTCCTCTGGAGTCGAAGGCAGGGACTAACCTCTCATCTCGAGTTGATTTTTGGTCCACGGAGCTCTTTCGTGTTGCTACAGTGACCTCAGGATCCCTCTAGCCTTGAAACAGTGTTCTTGGGGTTTCTCTGGAGTGCCATCAAGGAAATCAAGGCTCCTTTCATGTGTGATGTGCAACACAGAATTGCTCTGCACGCAGTGCAGGGGAATCGGGCCTCATCTCGCGGCGAGGGGGAAGTCTCATGGTTTTTCTCGAATTGCGGCGGGAACCTGGGGTATATTCTCGAGTTACGACGGGGATGGCCCTTCCACACACGTGTTTGTTCAGCCACGTCAGGACTCTTGCCTAGTTGCGAGACACAACTCGGGATTCTCCTCGAGGCTTGGCAAGGCAATTGGGACGCCTCTCCAGCTGAGGCGGGAGACCAATGGTCCCTTTCCACGTACCACAGGAATCCTGGGACTCCTATCAAGTTTCACGAGGAGTCAGGCATCGTCTCCTTTGGAGGCACTGATCTCCGTGTACCTCTGGAGTTTTGAAAGGATGTGAGGCCTCCTGTCGCGATGAGGTGGGGAACTAGGTCTTTCTCTGAGGTCTCCACAGGGGATTCAGACATCCTTTCGTCCTGGGAGATGCAAGACGAGCCTGCATTGAAGTCACTGCAGGGATATCCAGCCTTATTTCGAGTCAGGGCATCACGGTGTCCATTCCACTTGAGGCAGCAAACTCAGGGTCCCTCTCAAAAATCTAGAGCTGAGAGAAGCCTCCTCTTGAGGTGCTTGTGGTAAGGTGGTATTCCTCTGGAGACGAATCCAGGGACTAACCTCTCTTTTCGAGTTGATTTTTGGTCCACAGATTTCTTTCGTGTTGCTACAGTGACCTCAGGATCCCTCTATCCTTGAAACAGTGTTCTTGGGGTTTCTCTGGAGTGCCATCAAGGAAATCAAGGCTCCTTTCATGTGTGATGTGCAAGACGGAATTGCTCTGCACGCAGTACAGGGGAATCGGGCCTCATCTCGCATCGAGGGGGAAGTCTCATGGTTTTTCTCGAGTTGCGGCGGGAACCTGGGGTATATTCTCGAGTTACGACGGGGATGGCCCTTCCACCCACGGGTTTGTTCAGCCACGTCAGGACTCCTGTCTAGTTGTGAGGGACAACTCAGGATTCTCCTCGAGGCTTGGCAGGGCAATTGGAACGCCTCTCCAGCTGAGGCGGGAGACCAAGGGTCCCTTTCCACGTGCCACAAGAATCCTGGGACTCCTATCAAGTTTCACGAGGAGTCAGGCATCGTCTCCTTTGGAGGCACTGATCTCCGCGTACCTCTGGAGTTTTCAAAGGATGTGAGGCCTCCGGTCGCGATGAGGTGGGGAACTAGGTGTTTCTCTGTGGTCTCCACAGGGGATTCAGACATCCTTTCTTCTTGGGAGATGCAAGACGAGCCTGCATTCAAGTCACTGCAGGGATATCCGGCCTTATTTCGAGTCAGGGCATCGCGGTGTCCATTCCACTTGAGGCCGCAAACTCAGGATCCCTCTCACATACCTAGAGCTGAGAGAAGCCTCCTCTTGAGGTGCTTGTGGTAAGGTGGTATTCCTCTGGAGTCGAAGCCAGGGACTAACCTCTCATCTTGTGTTGATTCTTGGTCCACGGAGCTCTTTCGTGTTGCTACAGTGACCTCAGGATCCCTCTATCCTTGAAACAGTGTTCTTGGGGTTTCTCTGGAGTGCCATGAAGGAAATCAAGGCTCCTTTCATGTGTGATGTGCAACACAGAATTGGTCTGCACGCAGTGCAGGGGAATCGGGCCTCATCTCGCGGCGAGGGGAAATCTCATGGTTTTTCTCAAGTTGCGACGGGAACCTGGGGTATATTCTCGAGTTACGACGGGGATGGCCCTTCCACACACGTGTTTGTTCAGCCACGTCAGGACTCTTGCCTAGTTGCGAGACACAACTCGGGATTCTCCTCGAGGCTTGGCAAGGCAATTGGGACGCCTCTCCAGCTGAGGCGGGAGACCAAGGGTCCCTTTCCACGTGCCACAGGAATCCTGGGACTCCTATCAAGTTTCACGAGGAGTCAGGCATTGTCTCCTTTGGAGGCACTGATCTCCGCGTACCTCTGGAGTTTTCAAAGGATGTGAGGCCTCCGGTCGCGATGAGGTGGGGAACTAGGTCTTTCTCTGTGGTCTCCACAGGGGATTCAGACATCCTTTCATCTTGGGAGATGCAAGACGAGCCTGCATTCAAGTCACTGCAGGGATATCCAGCCTTATTTCGCGTCAGGGCATCGCGGTGTCCATTCCACTTGAGGCCGCAATCTCAGGGTCCCTCTCACATACCTAGAGCTGAGAGAAGCCTCCTCTTGAGGTGCTTGTGGTAATGTGGTATTCCTCTGGAGTCGAAGCCAGGGACTGACCTCTCATCTCGAGTTGATTTTTGGCCCACGGAGCTCTTTCGTGTTGCTACAGTGACCTCAGGATCCCTGTAGCCTTGAAACAGTGTTCTTGGGGTTTCTCTGGAGTGCCATCAAGGAAATCAAGGCTCCTTTCATGTGTGATGTGCAAGACGGAATTGCTCTGCACGCAGTACAGGGGAATCGGGCCTCATCTCGCATCGAGGGGGAAGTCTCATGGTTTTTCTCGAGTTGCGGCGGGAACCTGGGGTATATTCTCGAGTTACGACGGGGATGGCCCTTCCATCCACGTGTTTGTTCAGCCACGTCAGGACTCCTGCCTAGTTGCGAGGGACAACTCGGGATTCTCCTCGAGGCTTGGCAGGGCAATTGGAACGCCTTTCCAGCTGAGGCGGGAGACCAAGGGTCCCTTTCCACGTGCCACAAGAATCCTGGGACTGCTATCAAGTTTCACGAGGAGTCAGGCATCGTCTCCTTTGGAGGCACTGATCTCCGCGTACCTCTGGAGTTTTCAAAGGATGTGAGGCCTCCGGTCGCGATGAGGTGGGGAACTAGGTGTTTCTCTGTGGTCTCCACAGGGGATTCAGACATCCTTTCTTCTTGGGAGATGCAAGACGAGCCTGCATTCAAGTCACTGCAGGGATATCCGGCCTTATTTCGAGTCAGGGCATCGCGGTGTCCATTCCACTTGAGGCCGCAAACTCAGGATCCCTCTCACATACCTAGAGCTGAGAGAAGCCTCCTCTTGAGGTGCTTGTGGTAAGGTGGTATTCCTCAGGAGTCGAAGTCAGGGACTAACCTCTCATCTCTTGTTGATTCTTGGTCCACGGAGCTCTTTCGTGTTGCTACAGTGACCTCAGGATCCCTCTAGCCTTGAAACAGTGTTCTTGGGGTTTCTCTGGAGTGCCATGAAGGAAATCAAGGCTCCTTTCATGTGTGATGTGCAACACGGAATTGCTCTGCACGCAGTGCAGGGGAATCGGGCCTCATCTCGCGGCGAGGGGGAAGTCTCATGGTTTTTCTCGAGTTGCGGCGGGAACCTGGGGTACATTCTCGAGTTACGATGGGGATGGCCCTTCCACCCACGTGTTTCTTCTGCGACGCCAGGACTCCTGCCTAGTTGCGAGGGACAACTCGGGATTCTCCTCGAGGCTTTGCAGGGCAATTGGGACGCCTCTCCAGCTGAGACGGGAGACCAAGTGTCCCTTTCCACGTGCCACAGGAATCCTGGGTCTCCTATCAAGTTTCACGAGGAGTCAGGCATCGTCTCCTTTGGAGGCACTGATCTCCGCATACCTCTGGAGTTTTCTAAGGATTTGAGGCCTCCTGTCGCGATGAGGTGGGGAACTAGGTCTTTCTCTGTGGTCTCCACAGGGGATTCAGACACCCTTTCGTCTTGGGAGATGCAAGACGAGCCTGCATTCCAGTCACTGCAGGGATATCAGGCCTTATTTCGAGTCAGGGCATCGCGGTGTCCATTCCACTTGAGGCCACAAACTCAGGGACCCTCTCACATACCTAGAGCTGAGAGAAGCCTCCTCTTGAGGTGCTTGTGGTAAGGTGGTATTCCTCTGGAGTCGAAGCCAGGGACTAACCTCTCATCTCGAGTTGGTTTTTGGTCCACGGAGCTCTTTCGTTTTGCTACAGTGACCTCAGGATCCCTCTAGCCTTGAAACAGTGTTCTTGGGGTTTCTCTGGAGTGCCATCAAGGAAATCAAGGCTCCTGTCATGTGTGATGTGCAACACGGAATTGCTCTGCACGCAGTGCAGGGGAATCGGGCCTCATCTCGCGGCGAGGGGGAAGTCTCATGGTTTTTCTCGAGTTGCGGCGGGAACCTGGGGTATATTCTCGAGTTACGACGGGGATGGCCCTTCCACACACGTGTTTCTTCAGCGACGTCAGGACTCCTGCCTAGTTGCGAGGGACAACTCGGGATTCTCCTCGAGGCTTCGCAGGGCAATTGGGACGCCTCTCCAGCTGAGGCGGGAGACCAAGTGTCCCATTCCAAGTGCCACAGGAATCCTGGGACTCCTATCAAGTTTCACGAGAAGTCAGGCATCGTCTCCTTTGGAGGCACTGATCTCCGCGTACCTCTGGAGTTTTCAAAGGATGTGAGGCTATCGGTCGCGATGAGGTGGGGAACTAAGTCTTTCTCTGTGCTTTCCACAGGGGATTCAGACATCCTTTCGTCCTGGGAGATGCAAGACGAGCCTGCATTGAAGTCACTGCAGGGATATCCGGCCTTATTTCGAGTCAGGGCATCGCGGTGTCCATTCCACTTGAGGCCGCAAACTCAGGGTCCCTCTCACATACCTAGAGCTGAGAGAAGCCTCCTCTTGAGGTGCTTGTGGTAAGGTGGTATTCCTCTGTAGACGAATTCAGGGACTAACCTCTCTTTTCGAGTTGATCTTTGGTCCACAGAGTTCTTTCGTGTTGCTACAGTGACCTCAGGATCCCTCTAGCCTTGAAACAGTGTTCTTGGGGTTTCTCTGGAGTGCCATCAAGGAAATCAAGGCTCCTTTCATGTGTGATGTGCAAGACGGAATTTCTCTGCACGCAGTGCAGGGGAATCGGGCCTCATTTTGCGGAGAGGGGGAAGTCTCATGGTTTTTCTCGAGTTGCGGCGGGAACCTGGGGTATATTCTCGAGTTACGACGGGGATGGCCCTTCCACACACGTGTGTGTTCAGCCATGTCAGGACTCCTGCCTAGTTGCGAGGGCCAACTCGGGATTCTCCTCGAGGCTTTGCAGGGCAATTGGGACGCCTCTCCCGCTGAGACGGGAGACCAAGGGTCCCTTTCCACGTGCCACAGGAATCCTGGGTCTCCTATCAAGTTTCACGAGGAGTCAGGCATCGTCTCCTTTGGAGGCACTGATCTCCGCATACCTCTGGAGTTTTCAAAGGATTTGAGGCCTCCTGTCGCGATGAGGTGGGGAACTAGGTCTTTCTCTGTGGTCTCCACAGGGGATTCAGACACCCTTTCGTCTTGGGAGATGCAAGACGAGCCTGCATTCCAGTCACTGCAGGGATATCCGGCCTTATTTCGAGTCAGGGCATCGCGGTGTCCATTCCACTTGAGGCCGCAAACTCAGGGTCCCTCTCACATACCTAGAGCTGAGAGAAGCCTCCTCTTGAGGTGCTTGTGGTAAGGTGGTATTCCTCTGGAGTCGAAGCCAGGGACTAACCTCTCATCTCGAGTTGATTTTTGGTCCACGGAGCTCTTTCGTGTTGCTACAGTGACCTCAGGATCCCTCTAGCCTTGAAACAGTGTTCTTGGGGTTTCTCTGGAGTGCCATGAAGGAAATCAAGGCTCCTTTCATGTGTGATGTGCAACACAGAATTGCTCTGCACGCAGTGCAGGGGAATCGGGCCTCATCTCGCGGCGAGGGGGAAGTCTCATGGTTTTTCTCGAATTGCGGCGGGAACCTGGGGTATATTCTCGAGTTACGACGGGGATGGCCCTTCCACACACGTGTTTGTTCAGCCACGTCAGGACTCTTGCCTAGTTGCGAGACACAACTCGGGATTCTCCTCGAGGCTTGGCAAGGCAATTGGGACGACTCTCCAGCTGAGGCGGGAGACCAAGGGTCCCTTTCCACGTGCCACAGGAATCCTGGGACTCCTATCAAGTTTCACGAGGAGTCAGGCATCGTCTCCTTTGGAGGCACTGATCTCCGTGTACCTCTGGAGTTTTGAAAGGATGTGAGGCCTCCTGTCGCGATGAGGTGGGGAACTAGGTCTTTCTCTGAGGTCTCCACAGGGGATTCAGACATCCTTTCGTCCTGGGAGATGCAAGACGAGCCTGCATTGAAGTCACTGCAGGGATATCCAGCCTTATTTCGAGTCAGGGCATCGCGGTGTCCATTCCACTTGAGGCAGCAAACTCAGGGTCCCTCTCAAAAATCTAGAGCTGAGAGAAGCCTCCTCTTGAGGTGCTTGTGGTAAGGTGGTATTCCTCTGGAGACGAATCCAGGGACTAACCTCTCTTTTCGAGTTGATTTTTGGTCCACAGATTTCTTTCGTGTTGCTACAGTGACCTCAGGATCCCTCTAGCCTTGAAACAGTGTTCTTGGGGTTTCTCTGGAGTGCCATCAAGGAAATCAAGGCTCCTTTCATGTGTGATGTGCAAGACGGAATTGCTCTGCACGCAGTACAGGGGAATCGGGCCTCATCTCGCATCGAGGGGGAAGTCTCATGGTTTTTCTCGAGTTGCGGCGGGAACCTGGGGTATATTCTCGAGTTACGACGGGGATGGCCCTTCCACCCACGGGTTTGTTCAGCCACGTCAGGACTCCTGTCTAGTTGTGAGGGACAACTCAGGATTCTCCTCGAGGCTTGGCAGGGCAATTGGAACGCCTCTCCAGCTGAGGCGGGAGACCAAGGGTCCCTTTCCACGTGCCACAAGAATCCTGGGACTCCTATCAAGTTTCACGTGGAGTCAGGCATCGTCTCCTTTGGAGGCACTGATCTCCGCGTACCTCTGTAGTTTTCAAAGGATGTGAGGCCTCCGGTCGCGATGAGGTGGGGAACTAGGTGTTTCTCTGTGGTCTCCACAGGGGATTCAGACATCCTTTCTTCTTGGGAGATGCAAGACGAGCCTGCATTCAAGTCACTGCAGGGATATCCGGCCTTATTTCGAGTCAGGGCATCGCGGTGTCCATTCCTCTTGAGGCCGCAAACTCAGGATCCCTCTCACATACCTAGAGCTGAGAGAAGCCTCCTTTTGAGGTGCTTGTGGTAAGGTGGTATTCCTCTGGAGTCGAAGCCAGGGACTAACCTCTCATCTTGTGTTGATTCTTGGTCCACGGAGCTCTTTCGTGTTGCTACAGTGACCTCAGGATCCCTCTATCCTTGAAACAGTGTTCTTGGGGTTTCTCTGGAGTGCCATCAAGGAAATCAAGGCTCCTTTCATGTGTGATGTGCAACACAGAATTGGTCTGCACGCAGTGCAGGGGAATCGGGCCTCATCTCGCGGCGAGGGGAAATCTCATGGTTTTTCTCAAGTTGCGACGGGAACCTGGGGTATATTCTCGAGTTACGACGGGGATGGCCCTTCCACACACGTGTTTGTTCAGCCACGTCAGGACTCTTGCCTAGTTGCGAGACACAACTCGGGATTCTCCTCGAGGCTTGGCAAGGCAATTGGGACGCCTCTCCAGCTGAGGCGGGAGACCAAGGGTCCCTTTCCACGTGCCACAGG
Organism: Cervus elaphus; assembly: GCF_910594005.1. Taxonomy (NCBI): domain Eukaryota; kingdom Metazoa; phylum Chordata; class Mammalia; order Artiodactyla; family Cervidae; genus Cervus; species Cervus elaphus. The sequence goes on along the minus strand of NW_025316689.1, from coordinate 256,749 downwards.
AATCCTGGGACTCCTATCAAGTTTCATGAGGAGTCAGGCATCGTCTCCTTTGGAGGCACTGATCTCCGCGTACCTCTGGAGTTTTCAAAGGATGTGAGGCCTCCGGTCGCGATGAGGTGGGGAACTAGGTCTTTCTCTGTGGTCTCCACAGGGGATTCAGACATCCTTTCATCTTGGGAGATGCAAGACGAGCCTGCATTCAAGTCACGGCAGGGATATCCAGCCTTATTTCGCGTCAGGGCATCGCGGTGTCCATTCCACTTGAGGCCGCAATCTCAGGGTCCCTCTCACATACCTAGAGCTGAGAGAAGCCTCCTCTTGAGGTGCTTGTGGTAATGTGGTATTCCTCTGGAGTCGAAGCCAGGGACTGACCTCTCATCTCGAGTTGATTTTTGGCCCACGGAGCTCTTTCGTGTTGCTACAGTGACCTCAGGATCCCTGTAGCCTTGAAACAGTGTTCTTGGGGTTTCTCTGGAGTGCCATCAAGGAAATCAAGGCTCCTTTCATGTGTGATGTGCAAGACGGAATTGCTCTGCACGCAGTACAGGGGAATCGGGCCTCATCTCGCATCGAGGGGGAAGTCTCATGGTTTTTCTCGAGTTGCGGCGGGAACCTGGGGTATATTCTCGAGTTACGACGGGGATGGCCCTTCCATCCACGTGTTTGTTCAGCCACGTCAGGACTCCTGCCTAGTTGCGAGGGACAACTCGGGATTCTCCTCGAGGCTTGGCAGGGCAATTGGAACGCCTTTCCAGCTGAGACGGGAGACCAAGGGTCCCTTTCCACGTGCCACAAGAATCCTGGGACTGCTATCAAGTTTCACGAGGAGTCAGGCTTCGTCTCCTTTGGAGGCACTGATCTCCGCGTACCTCTGGAGTTTTCAAAGGATGTGAGGCCTCCGGTCGCGATGAGGTGGGGAACTAGGTGTTTCTCTGTGGTCTCCACAGGGGATTCAGACATCCTTTCTTCTTGGGAGATGCAAGACGAGCCTGCATTCAAGTCACTGCAGGGATATCCGGCCTTATTTCGAGTCAGGGCATCGCGGTGTCCATTCCACTTGAGGCCGCAAACTCAGGATCCCTCTCACATACCTAGAGCTGAGAGAAGCCTCCTCTTGAGGTGCTTGTGGTAAGGTGGTATTCCTCAGGAGTCGAAGCCAGGGACTAACCTCTCATCTCGAGTTGATTCTTGGTCCACGGAGCTCTTTCGTGTTGCTACAGTGACCTCAGGATCCCTCTAGCCTTGAAACAGTGTTCTTGGGGTTTCTCTGGAGTGCCATGAAGGAAATCAAGGCTCCTTTCATGTATGATGTGCAACACGGAATTGCTCTGCACGCAGTGCAGGCGAATCGGGCCTCATCTCGCGGCGAGGGGGAAGTCTCATGGTTTTTCTCGAGTTGCGGCGGGAACCTGGGGTACATTCTCGAGTTACGATGGGGATGGCCCTTCCACCCACGTGTTTCTTCTGCGACGCCAGGACTCCTGCCTAGTTGCGAGGGACAACTCGGGATTCTCCTCGAGGCTTGGCAGGGCAATTGGGACGCCTCTCCAGCTGAGACGGGAGACCAAGTGTCCCTTTCCACGTGCCACAGGAATCCTGGGTCTCCTATCAAGTTTCACGAGGAGTCAGGCATCGTCTCCTTTGGAGGCACTGATCTCCGCATACCTCTGGAGTTTTCAAAGGATGTGAGGCTATCGGTCGCGATGAGGTGGGGAACTAAGTCTTTCTCTGTGCTTTCCACAGGGGATTCAGACATCCTTTCGTCCTGGGAGATGCAAGACGAGCCTGCATTGAAGTCACTGCAGGGATATCCGGCCTTATTTCGAGTCAGGGCATCGCGGTGTCCATTCCACTTGAGGCCGCAAACTCAGGGTCCCTCTCACATACCTAGAGCTGAGAGAAGCCTCCTCTTGAGGTGCTTGTGGTAAGGTGGTATTCCTCTGGAGACGAATCCAGGGACTAACCTCTCTTTTCGAGTTGATTTTTGGTCCACAGAGTTCTTTCGTGTTGCTACAGTGACCTCAGGAACCCTCTATCCTTGAAACAGTGTTCTTGGGGTTTCTCTGGAGTGCCATCAAGGAAATCAAGGCTCCTTTCATGTGTGATGTGCAAGACGGAATTGCTCTGCACGCAGTACAGGGGAATCGGGCCTCATCTCGCGGCGAGGGGGAAGTCTCATGGTTTTTCTCGAGTTGCGGCGGGAACCTGGGGTATATTCTCGAGTTACGACGGGGATGGCCCTTCCACACACGTGTGTGTTCAGCCATGTCAGGACTCTTGCTTAGTTGCGAGGGACAACTCGGGATTCTCCTCGAGGCTTTGCAGGGCAATTGGGATGCCTCTCTAGCTGAGACGGGAGACCAAGGGTCCCTTTCCACGTGCCACAGGAATCCTGGGTCTCCTATCAAGTTTCACGAGGAGTCAGGCATCGTCTCCTTTGGAGGCACTGATCTCCGCATACCTCTGGAGTTTTCAAAGGATTTGAGGCCTCCTGTCGCGATGAGGTGGGGAACTAGGTCTTTCTCTGTGGTCTCCACAGGGGATTCAGACACCCTTTCGTCTTGGGAGATGCAAGACGAGCCTGCATTCCAGTCACTGAAGGGATATCCGGCCTTATTTCGAGTCAGGGCATCGCGGTGTCCATTCCACTTGAGGCCGCAAACTCAGGGTCCCTCTCACATACTTAGAGCTGAGAGAAGCCTCCTCTTGAGGTGCTTGTGGTAAGGTGGTATTCCTCAGGAGTCGAAGCCAGGGACTAACCTCTCATCTCGAGTTGATTTTTGGTCCACGGAGCTCTTTCGTGTTGCTACAGTGACCTCAGGATCCCTCTAGCCTTGAAACAGTGTTCTTGGGGTTTCTCTGGAGTGCCATCAAGGAAATCAAGGTTCCTTTCATGTGTGATGTGCAACACGGAATTGCTCTGCACGCAGTGCAGGGGAATCGGGCCTCATCTCGCGGCGAGGGGGAAGTCTCATGGTTTTTCTCGAGTTGCGGCGGGAACCTGGGGTATATTCTCGAGTTACGACGGGGATGGCCTTTCCACACACGTGTTTGTTCAGCCACGTCAGGACTCTTGCCTAGTTGCGAGACACAACTCGGGATTCTCCTCGAGGCTTGGCAAGGCAATTGGGACGCCTCTCCAGCTGAGGCGGGAGACCAAGTGTCCCTTTCCACGTGCCACAGGAATCCTGGGACTCCTATCAAGTTTCACGAGGAGTCAGGCATCGTCTCCTTTGGAGGCACTGATCTCCGCGTACCTCTGGAGTTTTCAAAGGATGTGAGGCCTCCGGTCGCCATGAGGTGGGGAACTAGGTCTTTCTCTGTGGTCTCCACAGGGGATTCAGACATCCTTTCATCTTGGGAGATGCAAGACGAGCCTGCATTCAAGTCACTGCAGGGATATCCAGCCTTATTTCGCGTCAGGGCATCGCGGTGTCCATTCCACTTGAGGCCGCAAACTCAGGGTCCCTCTCACATACCTAGAGCTGAGAGAAGCCTCCTCTTGAGGTGCTTGTGGTAAGGTGGTATTCCTCAGGAGTCGAAGCCAGGGACTAACCTCTCATCTCATGTTGATTGTTGGTCCACGGAGCTCTTTCTTGTTGCTACAGTGACCTCAGGATCCCTCTAGCCTTGAAACAGTGTTCTTGGGGTTTCTCTGGAGTGCCATCAAGGAAATCAAGGTTCCTTTCATGTGTGATGTGCAACACGGAATTGCTCTGCACGCAGTGCAGGGGAATCGGGCCTCATCTCGCGGCGAGGGGGAAGTCTCATGGTTTTTCTCGAGTTGCGGCGGGAACCTGGGGTATATTCTCGAGTTACGACGGGGATGGCCCTTCCACCCACGTGTTTCTTCAGCGACGCCAGGACTCCTGCCTAGTAGCGAGGGACAACTCGGGATTCTCCTCGAGGCTTGGCAGGGCAATAGGGACGCCTCTCCAGCTGAGACGGGAGACCAGGGGTCCCTTTCCACGTGCCACAGGAATACTGGGTCTCCTATCAAGTTTCACGAGGAGTCAGGCATCGTCTCCTTTGGAGGCACTGATCTCCGCATACCTCTGGAGTTTTCAAAGGATTTGAGGCCTCCTGTCGCGATGAGGTGGGGAACTAGGTCTTTCTCTGTGGTCTCCACAGGGGATTCAGACACCCTTTCGTCTTGGGAGATGCAAGACGAGCCTGCATTCAAGTCACTGCAGGGATATCCGGCCTTATTTCGAGTCAGGGCATCGCGGTGTCCATTCCACTTGAGGCCACAAACTCAGGGTCCCTCTCACATACCTAGAGCTGAGAGAAGCCTCCTCTTGAGGTGCTTGTGGTAAGGTGGTATTCCTCTGGAGTCGAAGCCAGGGACTAACCTCTCATCTCGAGTTGATTTTTGGTCCACGGAGCTCTTTCGTGTTGCTACAGTGACCTCAGGATCCCTCTAGCCTTGAAACCGTGTTCTTGGGGTTTCTCTGGAGTGCCATGAAGGAAATCAAGGCTCCTTTCATGTGTGATGTGCAACACAGAATTGCTCTGCACGCAGTGCAGGGGAATCGGGCCTCATCTCGCGTCGAGTGGGAATTCTCATGGTTTTTCTCGAGTTGCGGCGGGAACCTGGGGTATATTCTCGAGTTACGACGGGGATGGCCCTTCCACACACGTGTTTGTTCAGCCACGTCAGGACTCTTGCCTAGTTGCGAGACACAACTCGGGATTCTCCTCGAGGCTTGGCAAGGCAATTGGGACGCCTCTCCAGCTGAGGCGGGAGACCTAGGGTCCCTTTCCAAGTGCCACAGGAATCCTGGGACTCCTATCAAGTTTCACGAGGAGTCAGGCATCGTCTCCTTTGGAGGCACTGATCTCCGCGTACCTCTGGAGTTTTCAAAGGATGTGAGGCTATCGGTCGCGATGAGGTGGGGAACTAGGTCTTTCTCTGTGGTCTCCACAGGGGATTCAGACATCCTTTCATCTTGGGAGATGCAAGACGAGCCTGCATTCAAGTCACTGCAGGGATATCCAGCCTTATTTCGCGTCAGGGCATCGCGGTGTCCATTCCACTTGAGGCCGCAAACTCAGGGTCCCTCTCACATACCTAGAGCTGAGAGAAGCCTCCTCTTGAGGTGCTTGTGGTAAGGTGGTATTCCTCAGGAGTCGAAGCCAGGGACTAACCTCTCATCTCGAGTTGATTTTTGGCCCACGGAGCTCTTTCGTGTTGCTACAGTGACCTCAGGATCCCTCTAGCCTTGAAACAGTGTTCTTGGGGTTTCTCTGGAGTGCCATCAAGGAAATCAAGGCTCCTTTCATGTGTGATGTGCAACACGGAATTGCTCTGCAGGCAGTGCAGGGGAATCGGGCCTCATTTTATGGAGAGGGGGAAGTCTCATGGTTTTTCTCGAGTTGCGGCGGGAACCTGGGGTATATTCTCGAGTTCCGACGGGGATGGCCCTTCCACACACGTGTGTGTTCAGCCATGTCAGGACTCCTGCCTAGTTGCGAGGGACAACTCGGGATTCTCCTCGAGGCTTTGCAGGGCAATTGGGACGCCTCTCCAGCTGAGACGGGAGACCAAGGGTCCCTTTCCACGTGCCACAGGAATCCTGGGTCTCCTATCAAGTTTCACGAGGAGTCAGGCATCGTCTCCTTTGGAGGCACTGATCTCCGCATACCTCTGGAGTTTTCAAAGGATGTGAGGCTATCGGTCGCGATGAGGTGGGGAACGAGGTCTTTCTCTGTGGTCTCCACAGGGGATTCAGACACCCTTTCGTCTTGGGAGATGCAAGACGAGGCTGCATTTCAGTCACTGCAGGGATATCCGGCCTTATTTCGAGTCAGGGCATCGCGGTGTCCATTCCACTTGAGGCCACAAACTCAGGGTCCCTCTCACATACCTAGAGCTGAGAGAAGCCGCCTCTTGAGGTGCTTGTGGTAAGGTGGTATTCCTCTGGAGTCGAAGCCAGGGACTAACCTCTCATCTCGAGTTGATTTTTGGTCCACGGAGCTCTTTCGTGTTGCTACAGTGACCTCAGGATCCCTCTAGCCTTGAAAGTGTTCTTGGGGTTTCTCTGGAGTGCCATGAAGGAAATCAAGGCTCCTTTCATGTGTGATGTGCAACACAGAATTGCTCTGCACGCAGTGCAGGGGAATCGGGCCTCATCTCACGGCGAGGGGGAAGTCTCATGGTTTTTCTCGAGTTGTGGCGGAACCTGGGGTATATTCTCGAGTTACGACGGGGATGGCCCTTCCACACACGTGTTTGTTCAGCCACGTCAGGACTCTTGCCTAGTTGCGAGACACAACTCGGGATTCTCCTCGAGGCTTGGTAAGGCAATTGGGACGCCTCTCCAGCTGAGGCGGGAGACCAAGGGTCCCTTTCCACGTGCCACAGGAATCCTGGGACTCCTATCAAGTTTCACGAGGAGTCAGGCATCGTCTCCTTTGGAGGCACTGATCTCCGCGTACCTCTGGAGTTTTCAAAGGATGTGAGGCTATCGGTCGCGATGAGGTAGGGAACTAGGTCTTTCTCTGTGGTCTCCACAGGGGATTCAGACAACCTTTCATCTTGGTAGATGCAAGACGAGCCTGCATTCAAGTCACTGCAGGGATATCCAGCCTTATTTCGCGTCAGGGCATCGCGGTGTCCATTCCACTTGAGGCCGCAAACTCAGGGTCCCTCTCACATACCTAGAGCTGAGAGAAGCCTCCTCTTGAGGTGCTTGTGGTAAGGTGGTATTCCTCAGGAGTCGAAGCCAGGGACTAACCTCTCATCTCGTGTTGATTCTTGGTCCACGGAGCTCTTTCGTGTTGCTACAGTGACCTCAGGATCCCTCTAGCCTTGAAACAGTGTTCTTGGGGTTTCTCTGGAGTACCATCAAGGAAATCAAGGCTCCTTTCATGTGTGATGTGCAACACGGAATTGCTCTGCAGGCAGTGCAGGGGAATCGGGCCTCATCTCGCGGCGAGGGGGAAGTCTCATGGTTTTTCTCGAGTTGCGGCGGGAACCTGGGGTATATTCTCGAGTTACGACGGGGATGGCCCTTCCACACACGTGTGTGTTCAGCCATGTGAGGACTCCTGCCTAGTTGCGAGGGACAACTCGGGATTCTCCTCGAGGCTTTGCAGGGCAATTGGGACGCCTCTCCAGCTGAGACGGGAGACCAAGGGTCCCTTTCCACGTGCCACAGGAATCCTGGGTCTCCTATCAAGTTTCACGAGGAGTCAGGCATCGTCTCCTTTGGAGGCACTGATCTCCGCATACCTCTGGAGTTTTCAAAGGATTTGAGGCCTCCTGTCGCGATGAGGTGGGGAACTAGGTCTTTCTCTGTGGTCTCCACAGGGGATTCAGACAACCTTTCGTCTTGGGAGATGCAAGACGAGGCTGCATTCCAGTCACTGCCGGGATATCCGGCCTTATTTCGAGTCAGGGCATCGCGGTGTCCATTCCACTTGAGGCCGCAAACTCAGGGTCCCTCTCACATACCTAGAGCTGAGAGAAGCCTCCTCTTGAGGTGGTTGTGGTAAGGTGGTTTTCCTCTGGAGTCGAAGCCAGGGACTAACCTCTCATCTCGAGTTGATTTTTGGTCCACGGAGCTCTTTCGTGTTGCTACAGTGACCTCAGGATCCCTCTAGCCTTGAAACAGTGTTCTTGGGGTTTCTCTGGAGTGCCATGAAGGAAATCACGGCTCCTTTCATGTGTGATGTGCAACACAGAATTGCTCTGCACGCAGTGCAGGGGAATCGGGCCTCATCTCGCGGCGAGGGGGAAGTCTCATGGTTTTTCTCGAGTTGCGGCGGGAACCTGGGGTATATTCTCGAGTTACGACGGGGATGGCCCTTCCACACACGTGTTTGTTCAGCCACGTCAGGACTCCTGCCTAGTTTCGAGACACAACTCGGGATTCTCCTCGAGGCTTGGCAAGGCAATTGGGACGCCTCTCCAGCTGAGGCGGGAGACCAAGGGTCCCTTTCCACGTGCCACAGGAATCCTGGGACTCCTATCAAGTTTCACGAGGAGTCAGGCATCGTCTCCTTTGGAGGCACTGATCTCCGCGTACCTCTGGAGTTTTCAAAGGATGTGAGGCTATCGGTCGCGATGAGGTGGGGAACTAAGTCTTTCTCTGTGCTTTCCACAGGGGATTCAGACATTCTTTCATCCTGGGAGATGCAAGACGAGCCTGCATTGAAGTCACTGCAGGGATATCCGGCCTTATTTCGAGTCAGGGCATCGCGGTGTCCATTCCACTTGAGGCCGCAAACTCAGGGTCCCTCTCACATGCCTAGAGCTGAGAGAAGCCTCCTCTTGAGGTGCTTGTGGTAAGGTGGTATTCCTCTGGAGTCGAAGCCAGGGACTAACCTCTCATTTCGAGTTGATTTTTGGTCCACGGAGCTCTTTCGTGTTGCTACAGTGACCTCAGGATCCCTCTAGCCTTGAAACAGTGTTCTTGGGGTTTCTCTGGAGTGCCATGAAGGAAATCAAGGCTCCTTTCATGTGTGATGTGCAACACAGAATTGCTCTGCACGCAGTGCAGGCGAATCGGGCCTCATCTCGCGGCGAGGGGGAAGTCTCATGGTTTTTCTCGAGTTGCGGCGGGAACCTGGGGTATATTCTCGAGTTACGACAGGGAGGGCCCTTTCACACACGTGTTTGTTCTGCCACGACAGGACTCTTGCCTAGTTGCGAGACACAACTCGGGATTCTCCTCGAGGCTTGGCAAGGCAATTGGGACGCCTCTCCAGCTGAGGCGGGAGACCAAGGGTCCCTTTCCACGTGCCACAGGAATCCTGGGACTCCTATCAAGTTTCACGAGGAGTCAGGCATCGTCTCCTTTGGAGGCACTGATCTCCGCGTACCTCTGGAGTTTTCAAAGGATGTGAGGCCTCCGGTCGCGATGAGATGGGGAACTAGGTCTTTCTCTGTGGTCTCCAGAGGGGATTCAGACATCCTTTCATCTTGGGAGATGCAAGACGAGCCTGCATTCAAGTCACTGCATTGATATCCAGCCTTATTTCGCGTCAGGGCATCGCGGTGTCCATTCCACTTGAGGCCGCAAACTCAGGGTCCCTCTCACATACCTAGAGCTGAGAGAAGCCTCCTCTTGAGGTGGTTGTGGTAAGGTGGTATTCCTCTGGAGTCGAAGCCAGGGACTAACCTCTCATCTCGAGTTGATTTTTGGCCCACGGAGCTCTTTCGTGTTGCTACAGTGACGTCAGGATCCCTCTAGCCTTGAAACAGTGTTCTTGGGGTTTCTCTGGAGTGCCATCAAGGAAATCAAGGCTCCTTTCATGTGTGATGTGCAACACGGAATTGCTCTGCACGCAGTGCAGGGGAATCGGGCCTCATCTCGCAGCGAGGGGGAAGTCTCATGGTTTTTCTCGTGTTGCGGCGGGAACCTTGGGTATATTCTCGAGTTACGACGGGGATGGCCCTTCCACCCACGTGTTTCTTCAGCGACGTCAGGACTCCTGCCTAGTTGCGAGGGACAACTCGGGATTCTCCTCGAGGCTTGGCAGGGCAATTGGGACGCCTCTCCAGCTGAGGCGGGAGACCAAGTGTCCCTTTCCAAGTGCCACAGGAATCCTGGGACTCCTATCAAGTTTCACGAGGAGTCAGGCATCGTCTCCTTTGGAGGCACTGATGTCCGCGTACCTCTGGAGTTTTCAAAGGATGTGAGGCTATCGGTCGGGATGAGGTGGGGAACTAAGTCTTTCTCTGTGCTTTCCACAGGGGATTCAGACATCCTTTCATCCTGGGAGATGCAAGACGAGCCTGCATTGAAGTCACTGCAGGGATATCCGGCCTTATTTCGAGTCAGGGCATCGCGGTGTCCATTCCACTTGAGGCCGCAAACTCAGGGTCCCTCTCACATACCTAGAGCTGAGAGAAGCCTCCTCTTGAGGTGCTTGTGGTAAGGTGGTATTCCTCTGGAGACGAATCCAGGGACTAACCTCTCTTTTCGAGTTTATTTTTGGTCCACAGAGTTCTTTCGTGTTACTACAGTGACCTCAGGATCCCTCTATCCTTGAAACAGTGTTCTTGGGGTTTCTCTGGAGTGCCATCAAGGAAATCAAGGCTCCTTTCATGTGTGATGTGCAAGATGGAATTGCTCTGCACGCAGTACAGGGGAATCGGGCCTCATCTCGCATCGAGGGGGAAGTCTCATGGTTTTTCTCGAGTTGCGGCGGGAACCTGGGGTATATTCTCGAGTTACGACGGGGATGGCCCTTCCACCCACGTGTTTCTTCAGCGACGTCAGGACTCCTGCCTAGTTGCGAGGGACAACTCGGGATTCTCCTCGAGGCTTTGCAGGGCAATTGGGACGCCTCTCCAGCTGAGACGGGAGACCAAGGGTCCCTTTCCACGTGCCACAGGAATCCTGGGACTCCTATCAAGTTTCACGAGGAGTCAGGCATCGTCTCCTTTGGAGGCACTGATCTCCACGTACCTCTGGAGTTTTCAAAGGATGTGAGGCCTCCGGTCGCGATGACGTGGGGAACTAGGTCTTTCTCTGTGGTCTCCACAGGGGATTCAGAGATCCTTTCGTCTTGGGAGATGCAAGACGACCCTGCATTCAAGTCACTGCAGGGATATTCGGCCTTATTTCGAGTCAGGGCATCGCAGTGTCCATTCCACTTGAGGCCGCAAACTCAGGGTCCCTCTCACATAGCTAGAGCTGAGAGAAGCCTCCTCTTGAGGTGCTTGTGGTAAGGTGGTATTCCTCTGGAGTCGAAGCCAGGGACTAACCTCTCATCTCGAGTTGATTCTTGGTCCACGGAGCTCTTTCGTGTTGCTACAGTGACCTCAGGATCCCTCTAGCCTTGAAACAGTGTTCTTGGGGTTTCTCTGGAGTGCCATGAAGGAAATCAAGGCTCCTTTCATGTGTGATGTGCAACACAGAATTGGTCTGCACGCAGTGCAGGGGAATCGGGCCTCATCTCGCGGCGAGGGGGAAGTCTCATGGTTTTTCTCGAGTTACGGCGGGAACCTGGGGTATATTCTCGAGTTACGATGGGGGTGGCCCTTCCACACACGTGTTTGTTCAGCCACGTCAGGACTCTTGCCTAGTTGCGAGACACAACTCGGGATTCTCCTCGAGGCTTGGCAGGGCAATTGGGACGCCTCTCCAGCTGAGGCGGGAGACCAAGTGTCCCTTTCCACGTGCCACAGGAATCCTGGGACTCCTATCAAGTTTCACGAGGAGTCAGGCATCGTCTCCTTTGGAGGCACTGATCTCCGCGTACCTTTGGAGTTTTCAAAGGATGTGAGGCCTCCGGTTGCGATGAGGTGGGGAACTAGGTCTTTCTCTGTGGTCTCCACAGGGGATTCAGACATCCTTTCATCTTGGGAGATGCAAGACGAGCCTGCATTCAAGTCACTGCAGGGATATCCAGCCTTATTTCGCGTCAGGGCATCGCGGTGTCCATTCCACTTGAGGCCGCAAACTCAGGGTCCCTCTCACATACCTAGAGCTGAGAGAAGCCTCCTCTTGAGGTGCTTGTGGTAAGGTGGTATTCCTCTGGAGTCGAAGCCAGGGACTAACCTCTCATATCGAGTTGATTTTTGGCCCACGGAGCTCTTTCGTGTTGCTACAGTGACCTCAGGATCCCTCTAGCCTTGATACAGTGTTCTTGGGGTTTCTCTGGAGTGCCATCAAGGAAATCAAGGCTCCTTTCATGTGTGATGTGCAACACGGAATTGCTCTGCACGCAGTGCAGGGGAATCGGGCCTCATCTCGCGGCGAGGGGGAAGTCTCATGGTTTATCTCGAGTTGCGGCGGGAACCTGGGGTATATTCTCGAGTTACGTCGGGGATGGCCCTTCCACACACGTGTTTGTTCAGCCACGTCAGGACTCTTGCCTAGTTGCGAGACACAACTCGGAATTCTCCTCGAGGCTTCAAGGCAATTGGGACGCCTCTCCAGCTGAGGCGGGAGACCAAGGGTCCCTTTCCACGTGCCACAGGAATCCTGGGACTCCTATTAAGTTTCACGAGGAGTCAGGCATCGTCTCCTTTGGAGGCACTGATCTCCGCGTACCTCTGGAGTTTTCAAAGGATGTGAGGCCTCCGGTCGCGATGAGGTGGGGAACTAGGTCTTTCTCTGTGGTCTCCACAGGGGATTCAGACATCCTTTCATCTTGGGAAATGCAAGACGAGCCTGCATTCAAGTCACTGCAGGGATATCCAGCCTTATTTCGCGTCAGGGCATCGCGGTGTCCATTCCACTTGAGGCCGCAATCTCAGGGTCCCTCTCACATACCTAGAGCTGAGAGAAGCCTCCTCTTGAGGTGCTTGTGGTAAGGTGGTATTCCTCTGGAGTCGAAGCCAGCTACTAACCTCTCATCTCGAGTTGATTTTTGGCCCACGGAGCTCTTTCGTGTTGCTACAGTGACCTCAGGATCCCTCTAGCCTTGAAACAGTGTTCTTGGGGTTTCTCTGGAGTACCATCAAGGAAATCAAGGCTCCTTTCATGTGTGATGTGCAACACGGAATTGCTCTGCAGGCAGTGCAGGGGAATCGGGCCTCATCTCGCGGCGAGGGGGAAGTCTCATGGTTTTTCTCGAGTTGCGGCGGGAACCTGGGGTATATTCTCGACTTACGACGGGGATGGCCCTTCCACACACGTGTGTGTTCACCCATGTCAGGACTCCTGCCTAGTTGCGAGGGACAACTCGGGATTCTCCTCGAGGCTTTGCAGGGCAATTGGGACGCCTCTCCAGCTGAGACGGGAGACCAAGGGTCCCTTTCCACGTGCCACAGGAATCCTGGGTCTCCTATCAAGTTTCACGAGGAGTCAGGCATCGTCTCCTTTGGAGGCACTGATCTCCACGTACCTCTGGAGTTTTCAAAGGATGTGAGGCCTCCGGTCGCGATGACGTGGGGAACTAGGTCTTTCTCTGTGGTCTCCACAGGGGATTCAGACACCCTTTCGTCTTGGTAGATGCAAGACGAGCCTGCATTCCAGTCACTGCAGGGATATCCGGCCTTATTTCGAGTCAGGGCATCGCGGTGTCCATTCCACTTGAGGCCGCAAACTCAGGGTCCCTCTCACATACCTAGAGCTGAGAGAAGCCTCCTCTTGAGGTGCTTGTGGTAAGGTGGTATTCCTCTGGAGTCGAAGCCAGGGACTAACCTCTCATCTCGAGTTGATTTTTGGTCCACGGAGCTCTTTCGTGTTGCTACAGTGACCTCAGGATCCCTCTAGCCTTGAAACAGTGTTCTTGGGGTTTCTCTGGAGTGCCATGAAGGAAATCAAGGCTCCTTTCATGTGTGATGTGCAACACAGAATTGCTCTGCACGCAGTGCAGGGGAATCGGGCCTCATCTCGCGGCGAGGGGGAAGTCTCATGGTTTTTCTCGAGTTGCGGCGGGAACCTGGGGTATATTCTCGAGTTACGACGGGAATGGCCCTTCCACCCACGTGTTTCTTCAGCGACGTCAGGACTCCTGCCTAGTTGCGAGGGACAACTCTGGATTCTCCTCGAGGCTTGGCAGGGCAATTGGGACGCCTCTCCAGCTGAGGCGGGAGACCAAGTGTCCCTTTCCACGTGCCACAGGAATCCTGGGACTCCTATCAAGTTTCACGAGGAGTCAGGCATCGTCTCCTTTGGAGGCACTGATCTCCGCGTACCTCTGGAGTTTTCAAAGGATTTGAGGCCTCCTGTCGCGATGAGCTGGGGAACTAGGTGTTTCTCTGTGGTCTCCACAGGGGATTCAGACACCCTTTCGTCTTGGGAGATGCAAGACGAGCCTGCATTCCAGTCACTGCAGGGATATCCGGCCTTATTTCGAGTCAGGGCATCGCGGTGTCCATTCCACTTGAGGCCGCAAACTCAGGGTCCCTCTCACATACCTAGAGCTGAGAGAAGCCTCCTCTTGAGGTGCTTGTGGTAAGGTGGTATTCCTCTGGAGTCGAAGCCAGGGACTAACCTCTCATCTCGAGTTGATTTTTGGTCCACGGAGCTCTTTCGTGTTGCTACAGTGACCTCAGGATCCCTCTAGCCTTGAAACAGTGTTCTTGGGGTTTCTCTGGAGTGCCATGAAGGAAATCAAGGCTCCTTTCATGTGTGATGTGCAACACAGAATTGCTCTGCACGCAGTGCAGGGTAATCGGGCCTCATCTCGCGGCGAGGGGGAAGTCTCATGGTTTTTCTCGAGTTGCGGCGGGAACCTGGGGTATATTCTCGAGTTCCGACGGGGATGGCCCTTCCACACACGTGTGTGTTCAGCCATGTCAGGACTCCTGCCTAGTTGCGAGGGACAACTCGGGATTCTCCTCGAGGCTTTGCAGGGCAATTGGGACGCCTCTCCAGCTGAGACGGGAGACCAAGGGTCCCTTTCCACGTGCCACAGGAATCCTGGGTCTCCTATCAAGTTTCACGAGGAGTCAGGCATCGTCTCCTTTGGAGGCACTGATCTCCGCATACCTCTGGAGTTTTCAAAGGATGTGAGGCTATCGGTCGCGATGAGGTGGGGAACGAGGTCTTTCTCTGTGGTCTCCACAGGGGATTCAGACACCCTTTCGTCTTGGGAGATGCAAGACGAGGCTGCATTTCAGTCACTGCAGGGATATCCGGCCTTATTTCGAGTCAGGGCATCGCGGTGTCCATTCCACTTGAGGCCACAAACTCAGGGTCCCTCTCACATACCTAGAGCTGAGAGAAGCCGCCTCTTGAGGTGCTTGTGGTAAGGTGGTATTCCTCTGGAGTCGAAGCCAGGGACTAACCTCTCATCTCGAGTTGATTTTTGGTCCACGGAGCTCTTTCGTGTTGCTACAGTGACCTCAGGATCCCTCTAGCCTTGAAAGTGTTCTTGGGGTTTCTCTGGAGTGCCATGAAGGAAATCAAGGCTCCTTTCATGTGTGATGTGCAACACAGAATTGCTCTGCACGCAGTGCAGGGGAATCGGGCCTCATCTCACGGCGAGGGGGAAGTCTCATGGTTTTTCTCGAGTTGTGGCGGAACCTGGGGTATATTCTCGAGTTACGACGGGGATGGCCCTTCCACACACGTGTTTGTTCAGCCACGTCAGGACTCTTGCCTAGTTGCGAGACACAACTCGGGATTCTCCTCGAGGCTTGGTAAGGCAATTGGGACGCCTCTCCAGCTGAGGCGGGAGACCAAGGGTCCCTTTCCACGTGCCACAGGAATCCTGGGACTCCTATCAAGTTTCACGAGGAGTCAGGCATCGTCTCCTTTGGAGGCACTGATCTCCGCGTACCTCTGGAGTTTTCAAAGGATGTGAGGCTATCGGTCGCGATGAGGTGGGGAACTAGGTCTTTCTCTGTGGTCTCCACAGGGGATTCAGACAACCTTTCATCTTGGTAGATGCAAGACGAGCCTGCATTCAAGTCACTGCAGGGATATCCAGCCTTATTTCGCGTCAGGGCATCGCGGTGTCCATTCCACTTGAGGCCGCAAACTCAGGGTCCCTCTCACATACCTAGAGCTGAGAGAAGCCTCCTCTTGAGGTGCTTGTGGTAAGGTGGTATTCCTCAGGAGTCGAAGCCAGGGACTAACCTCTCATCTCGTGTTGATTCTTGGTCCACGGAGCTCTTTCGTGTTGCTACAGTGACCTCAGGATCCCTCTAGCCTTGAAACAGTGTTCTTGGGGTTTCTCTGGAGTACCATCAAGGAAATCAAGGCTCCTTTCATGTGTGATGTGCAACACGGAATTGCTCTGCAGGCAGTGCAGGGGAATCGGGCCTCATCTCGCGGCGAGGGGGAAGTCTCATGGTTTTTCTCGAGTTGCGGCGGGAACCTGGGGTATATTCTCGAGTTACGACGGGGATGGCCCTTCCACACACGTGTGTGTTCAGCCATGTGAGGACTCCTGCCTAGTTGCGAGGGACAACTCGGGATTCTCCTCGAGGCTTTGCAGGGCAATTGGGATGCCTCTCCAGCTGAGACGGGAGACCAAGGGTCCCTTTCCACGTGCCACAGGAATCCTGGGTCTCCTATCAAGTTTCACGAGGAGTCAGGCATCGTCTCCTTTGGAGGCACTGATCTCCGCATACCTCTGGAGTTTTCAAAGGATTTGAGGCCTCCTGTCGCGATGAGGTGGGGAACTAGGTCTTTCTCTGTGGTCTCCACAGGGGATTCAGACAACCTTTCGTCTTGGGAGATGCAAGACGAGGCTGCATTCCAGTCACTGCCGGGATATCCGGCCTTATTTCGAGTCAGGGCATCGCGGTGTCCATTCCACTTGAGGCCGCAAACTCAGGGTCCCTCTCACATACCTAGAGCTGAGAGAAGCCTCCTCTTGAGGTGGTTGTGGTAAGGTGGTTTTCCTCTGGAGTCGAAGCCAGGGACTAACCTCTCATCTCGAGTTGATTTTTGGTCCACGGAGCTCTTTCGTGTTGCTACAGTGACCTCAGGATCCCTCTAGCCTTGAAACAGTGTTCTTGGGGTTTCTCTGGAGTGCCATGAAGGAAATCACGGCTCCTTTCATGTGTGATGTGCAACACAGAATTGCTCTGCACGCAGTGCAGGGGAATCGGGCCTCATCTCGCGGCGAGGGGGAAGTCTCATGGTTTTTCTCGAGTTGCGGCGGGAACCTGGGGTATATTCTCGAGTTACGACGGGGATGGCCCTTCCACACACGTGTTTGTTCAGCCACGTCAGGACTCCTGCCTAGTTTCGAGACACAACTCGGGATTCTCCTCGAGGCTTGGCAAGGCAATTGGGACGCCTCTCCAGCTGAGGCGGGAGACCAAGGGTCCCTTTCCACGTGCCACAGGAATCCTGGGACTCCTATCAAGTTTCACGAGGAGTCAGGCATCGTCTCCTTTGGAGGCACTGATCTCCGCGTACCTCTGGAGTTTTCAAAGGATGTGAGGCTATCGGTCGCGATGAGGTGGGGAACTAAGTCTTTCTCTGTGCTTTCCACAGGGGATTCAGACATTCTTTCATCCTGGGAGATGCAAGACGAGCCTGCATTGAAGTCACTGCAGGGATATCCGGCCTTATTTCGAGTCAGGGCATCGCGGTGTCCATTCCACTTGAGGCCGCAAACTCAGGGTCCCTCTCACATGCCTAGAGCTGAGAGAAGCCTCCTCTTGAGGTGCTTGTGGTAAGGTGGTATTCCTCTGGAGTCGAAGCCAGGGACTAACCTCTCATTTCGAGTTGATTTTTGGTCCACGGAGCTCTTTCGTGTTGCTACAGTGACCTCAGGATCCCTCTAGCCTTGAAACAGTGTTCTTGGGGTTTCTCTGGAGTGCCATGAAGGAAATCAAGGCTCCTTTCATGTGTGATGTGCAACACAGAATTGCTCTGCACGCAGTGCAGGCGAATCGGGCCTCATCTCGCGGCGAGGGGGAAGTCTCATGGTTTTTCTCGAGTTGCGGCGGGAACCTGGGGTATATTCTCGAGTTACGACAGGGAGGGCCCTTTCACACACGTGTTTGTTCTGCCACGACAGGACTCTTGCCTAGTTGCGAGACACAACTCGGGATTCTCCTCGAGGCTTGGCAAGGCAATTGGGACGCCTCTCCAGCTGAGGCGGGAGACCAAGGGTCCCTTTCCACGTGCCACAGGAATCCTGGGACTCCTATCAAGTTTCACGAGGAGTCAGGCATCGTCTCCTTTGGAGGCACTGATCTCCGCGTACCTCTGGAGTTTTCAAAGGATGTGAGGCCTCCGGTCGCGATGAGATGGGGAACTAGGTCTTTCTCTGTGGTCTCCAGAGGGGATTCAGACATCCTTTCATCTTGGGAGATGCAAGACGAGCCTGCATTCAAGTCACTGCATTGATATCCAGCCTTATTTCGCGTCAGGGCATCGCGGTGTCCATTCCACTTGAGGCCGCAAACTCAGGGTCCCTCTCACATACCTAGAGCTGAGAGAAGCCTCCTCTTGAGGTGGTTGTGGTAAGGTGGTATTCCTCTGGAGTCGAAGCCAGGGACTAACCTCTCATCTCGAGTTGATTTTTGGCCCACGGAGCTCTTTCGTGTTGCTACAGTGACGTCAGGATCCCTCTAGCCTTGAAACAGTGTTCTTGGGGTTTCTCTGGAGTGCCATCAAGGAAATCAAGGCTCCTTTCATGTGTGATGTGCAACACGGAATTGCTCTGCACGCAGTGCAGGGGAATCGGGCCTCATCTCGCAGCGAGGGGGAAGTCTCATGGTTTTTCTCGTGTTGCGGCGGGAACCTTGGGTATATTCTCGAGTTACGACGGGGATGGCCCTTCCACCCACGTGTTTCTTCAGCGACGTCAGGACTCCTGCCTAGTTGCGAGGGACAACTCGGGATTCTCCTCGAGGCTTGGCAGGGCAATTGGGACGCCTCTCCAGCTGAGGCGGGAGACCAAGTGTCCCTTTCCAAGTGCCACAGGAATCCTGGGACTCCTATCAAGTTTCACGAGGAGTCAGGCATCGTCTCCTTTGGAGGCACTGATGTCCGCGTACCTCTGGAGTTTTCAAAGGATGTGAGGCTATCGGTCGGGATGAGGTGGGGAACTAAGTCTTTCTCTGTGCTTTCCACAGGGGATTCAGACATCCTTTCATCCTGGGAGATGCAAGACGAGCCTGCATTGAAGTCACTGCAGGGATATCCGGCCTTATTTCGAGTCAGGGCATCGCGGTGTCCATTCCACTTGAGGCCGCAAACTCAGGGTCCCTCTCACATACCTAGAGCTGAGAGAAGCCTCCTCTTGAGGTGCTTGTGGTAAGGTGGTATTCCTCTGGAGACGAATCCAGGGACTAACCTCTCTTTTCGAGTTTATTTTTGGTCCACAGAGTTCTTTCGTGTTACTACAGTGACCTCAGGATCCCTCTATCCTTGAAACAGTGTTCTTGGGGTTTCTCTGGAGTGCCATCAAGGAAATCAAGGCTCCTTTCATGTGTGATGTGCAAGATGGAATTGCTCTGCACGCAGTACAGGGGAATCGGGCCTCATCTCGCATCGAGGGGGAAGTCTCATGGTTTTTCTCGAGTTGCGGCGGGAACCTGGGGTATATTCTCGAGTTACGACGGGGATGGCCCTTCCACCCACGTGTTTCTTCAGCGACGTCAGGACTCCTGCCTAGTTGCGAGGGACAACTCGGGATTCTCCTCGAGGCTTTGCAGGGCAATTGGGACGCCTCTCCAGCTGAGACGGGAGACCAAGGGTCCCTTTCCACGTGCCACAGGAATCCTGGGACTCCTATCAAGTTTCACGAGGAGTCAGGCATCGTCTCCTTTGGAGGCACTGATCTCCACGTACCTCTGGAGTTTTCAAAGGATGTGAGGCCTCCGGTCGCGATGACGTGGGGAACTAGGTCTTTCTCTGTGGTCTCCACAGGGGATTCAGAGATCCTTTCGTCTTGGGAGATGCAAGACGACCCTGCATTCAAGTCACTGCAGGGATATTCGGCCTTATTTCGAGTCAGGGCATCGCAGTGTCCATTCCACTTGAGGCCGCAAACTCAGGGTCCCTCTCACATAGCTAGAGCTGAGAGAAGCCTCCTCTTGAGGTGCTTGTGGTAAGGTGGTATTCCTCTGGAGTCGAAGCCAGGGACTAACCTCTCATCTCGAGTTGATTCTTGGTCCACGGAGCTCTTTCGTGTTGCTACAGTGACCTCAGGATCCCTCTAGCCTTGAAACAGTGTTCTTGGGGTTTCTCTGGAGTGCCATGAAGGAAATCAAGGCTCCTTTCATGTGTGATGTGCAACACAGAATTGGTCTGCACGCAGTGCAGGGGAATCGGGCCTCATCTCGCGGCGAGGGGGAAGTCTCATGGTTTTTCTCGAGTTACGGCGGGAACCTGGGGTATATTCTCGAGTTACGATGGGGGTGGCCCTTCCACACACGTGTTTGTTCAGCCACGTCAGGACTCTTGCCTAGTTGCGAGACACAACTCGGGATTCTCCTCGAGGCTTGGCAGGGCAATTGGGACGCCTCTCCAGCTGAGGCGGGAGACCAAGTGTCCCTTTCCACGTGCCACAGGAATCCTGGGACTCCTATCAAGTTTCACGAGGAGTCAGGCATCGTCTCCTTTGGAGGCACTGATCTCCGCGTACCTTTGGAGTTTTCAAAGGATGTGAGGCCTCCGGTTGCGATGAGGTGGGGAACTAGGTCTTTCTCTGTGGTCTCCACAGGGGATTCAGACATCCTTTCATCTTGGGAGATGCAAGACGAGCCTGCATTCAAGTCACTGCAGGGATATCCAGCCTTATTTCGCGTCAGGGCATCGCGGTGTCCATTCCACTTGAGGCCGCAAACTCAGGGTCCCTCTCACATACCTAGAGCTGAGAGAAGCCTCCTCTTGAGGTGCTTGTGGTAAGGTGGTATTCCTCTGGAGTCGAAGCCAGGGACTAACCTCTCATATCGAGTTGATTTTTGGCCCACGGAGCTCTTTCGTGTTGCTACAGTGACCTCAGGATCCCTCTAGCCTTGATACAGTGTTCTTGGGGTTTCTCTGGAGTGCCATCAAGGAAATCAAGGCTCCTTTCATGTGTGATGTGCAACACGGAATTGCTCTGCACGCAGTGCAGGGGAATCGGGCCTCATCTCGCGGCGAGGGGGAAGTCTCATGGTTTATCTCGAGTTGCGGCGGGAACCTGGGGTATATTCTCGAGTTACGTCGGGGATGGCCCTTCCACACACGTGTTTGTTCAGCCACGTCAGGACTCTTGCCTAGTTGCGAGACACAACTCAGAATTCTCCTCGAGGCTTCAAGGCAATTGGGACGCCTCTCCAGCTGAGGCGGGAGACCAAGGGTCCCTTTCCACGTGCCACAGGAATCCTGGGACTCCTATTAAGTTTCACGAGGAGTCAGGCATCGTCTCCTTTGGAGGCACTGATCTCCGCGTACCTCTGGAGTTTTCAAAGGATGTGAGGCCTCCGGTCGCGATGAGGTGGGGAACTAGGTCTTTCTCTGTGGTCTCCACAGGGGATTCAGACATCCTTTCATCTTGGGAAATGCAAGACGAGCCTGCATTCAAGTCACTGCAGGGATATCCAGCCTTATTTCGCGTCAGGGCATCGCGGTGTCCATTCCACTTGAGGCCGCAATCTCAGGGTCCCTCTCACATACCTAGAGCTGAGAGAAGCCTCCTCTTGAGGTGCTTGTGGTAAGGTGGTATTCCTCTGGAGTCGAAGCCAGCTACTAACCTCTCATCTCGAGTTGATTTTTGGCCCACGGAGCTCTTTCGTGTTGCTACAGTGACCTCAGGATCCCTCTAGCCTTGAAACAGTGTTCTTGGGGTTTCTCTGGAGTACCATCAAGGAAATCAAGGCTCCTTTCATGTGTGATGTGCAACACGGAATTGCTCTGCAGGCAGTGCAGGGGAATCGGGCCTCATCTCGCGGCGAGGGGGAAGTCTCATGGTTTTTCTCGAGTTGCGGCGGGAACCTGGGGTATATTCTCGACTTACGACGGGGATGGCCCTTCCACACACGTGTGTGTTCACCCATGTCAGGACTCCTGCCTAGTTGCGAGGGACAACTCGGGATTCTCCTCGAGGCTTTGCAGGGCAATTGGGACGCCTCTCCAGCTGAGACGGGAGACCAAGGGTCCCTTTCCACGTGCCACAGGAATCCTGGGTCTCCTATCAAGTTTCACGAGGAGTCAGGCATCGTCTCCTTTGGAGGCACTGATCTCCACGTACCTCTGGAGTTTTCAAAGGATGTGAGGCCTCCGGTCGCGATGACGTGGGGAACTAGGTCTTTCTCTGTGGTCTCCACAGGGGATTCAGACACCCTTTCGTCTTGGTAGATGCAAGACGAGCCTGCATTCCAGTCACTGCAGGGATATCCGGCCTTATTTCGAGTCAGGGCATCGCGGTGTCCATTCCACTTGAGGCCGCAAACTCAGGGTCCCTCTCACATACCTAGAGCTGAGAGAAGCCTCCTCTTGAGGTGCTTGTGGTAAGGTGGTATTCCTCTGGAGTCGAAGCCAGGGACTAACCTCTCATCTCGAGTTGATTTTTGGTCCACGGAGCTCTTTCGTGTTGCTACAGTGACCTCAGGATCCCTCTAGCCTTGAAACAGTGTTCTTGGGGTTTCTCTGGAGTGCCATGAAGGAAATCAAGGCTCCTTTCATGTGTGATGTGCAACACAGAATTGCTCTGCACGCAGTGCAGGGGAATCGGGCCTCATCTCGCGGCGAGGGGGAAGTCTCATGGTTTTTCTCGAGTTGCGGCGGGAACCTGGGGTATATTCTCGAGTTACGACGGGAATGGCCCTTCCACCCACGTGTTTCTTCAGCGACGTCAGGACTCCTGCCTAGTTGCGAGGGACAACTCTGGATTCTCCTCGAGGCTTGGCAGGGCAATTGGGACGCCTCTCCAGCTGAGGCGGGAGACCAAGTGTCCCTTTCCACGTGCCACAGGAATCCTGGGACTCCTATCAAGTTTCACGAGGAGTCAGGCATCGTCTCCTTTGGAGGCACTGATCTCCGCGTACCTCTGGAGTTTTCAAAGGATTTGAGGCCTCCTGTCGCGATGAGCTGGGGAACTAGGTGTTTCTCTGTGGTCTCCACAGGGGATTCAGACACCCTTTCGTCTTGGGAGATGCAAGACGAGCCTGCATTCCAGTCACTGCAGGGATATCTGGCCTTATTTCGAGTCAGGGCATCGCGGTGTCCATTCCACTTGAGGCCGCAAACTCAGGGTCCCTCTCACATACCTAGAGCTGAGAGAAGCCTCCTCTTGAGGTGCTTGTGGTAAGGTGGTATTCCTCTGGAGTCGAAGCCAGGGACTAACCTCTCATCTCGAGTTGATTTTTGGTCCACGGAGCTCTTTCGTGTTGCTACAGTGACCTCAGGATCCCTCTAGCCTTGAAACAGTGTTCTTGGGGTTTCTCTGGAGTGCCATGAAGGAAATCAAGGCTCCTTTCATGTGTGATGTGCAACACAGAATTGCTCTGCACGCAGTGCAGGGTAATCGGGCCTCATCTCGCGGCGAGGGGGAAGTCTCATGGTTTTTCTCGAGTTGCGGCGGGAACCTGGGGTATATTCTCGAGTTACGACGGGGATGGCCCTTCCACACACGTGTTTGTTCAGCCACGTCAGGACTCTTGCCTAGTTGCGAGACACAACTCGGGATTCTCCTCGAGGCTTAGCAAGGCAATTGGGACGCCTCTCCAGCTAAGGCGGGAGACCAAGGGTCCCATTCCACGTGCCACAGGAATCCTGGGACTCCTATCAAGTTTCACGAGGAGTCAGGCATCGTCTTCTTTGGAGGCACTGATCTCCGCGTACCTCTGGAGTTTTCAAAGGATGTGAGGCCTCCGGTCGCGATGAGGTGGGGAACTAGGTCTTTCTCTGTGGTCTCTACAGGGGATTCAGACATCCTTTCATCTTGGGAGATGCAAGACGAGCCTGCATTCAAGTCACTGCAGGGATATCCAGCCTTATTTCGCATCAGGGCATCGCGGTGTCCATTCCACCTGAGGCCGCAAACTCAGGGTCCCTCTCACATACCTAGAGCTGAGAGAAGCCTCCTCTTGAGGTGCTTGTGGTAAGGTGGTATTCCTCTGGAGTCGAAGCCAGGGACTAACCTCTCATCTCGAGTTGATTTTTGGCCCACGGAGCTCTTTCGTGTTGCTACAGTGACCTCAGGATCCCTCTAGCCTTGAAACAGTGTTCTTGGGATTTCTCTGGAGTGCCATCAAGGAAATCAAGGCTCCTTTCATGTGTGATGTGCAACACGGAATTGCTCTGCACGCAGTGCAGGGGAATCGGGCCTCATCTCGCGGCGAGGGGGAAGTCTCATGGTTTTTCTCGAGTTGCGGCGGGAACCTGGGGTATATTCTCGAGTTACGACGGGGATGGCCCTTCCACCCACGTGTTTCTTCAGCGACGTCAGGACTCCTGCCTAGTTGCGAGGGACAACTCGGGATTCTCCTCGAGGCTTGGCAGGGCAATTGGGACGCCTCTCCAGCTGAGGCGGGAGACCAAGTGTCCCTTTCCAAGTGCCACAGGAATCCTGGGACTCCTATCAAGTTTCACGAGGAGTCAGGCATCGTCTCCTTTGGAGGCACTGATCTCCGCATACCTCTGGAGTTTTCAAAGGATTTGAGGCCTCCTGTCGCGATGAGGTGGAGAACTAGGTCTTTCTCTGTGGTCTCCACAGGGGATTCAGACACCCTTTCGTCTTGGTAGATGCAAGAAGAGCCTGCATTCCAGTCACTGCAGGGATATCCGGCCTTATTTCGAGTCAGGGCATCGCGGTGTCCATTCCACTTGAGGCCGCAAACTCAGGGTCCCTCTCACATACCTAGAGCTGAGAGAAGCCTCCTCTTGAGGTGCTTGTGGTAAGGTGGTATTCCTCTGGAGACGAATCCAGGGACTAACCTCTCTTTTTGAGTTGATTTTTGGTCCACAGAGTTCTTTCGTGTTGCTACAGTGACCTCAGGATCCCTCCATCCTTGAAACAGTGTTCTTGGGGTTTCTCTGGAGTGCCATCAAGGAAATCAAGGCTCCTTTCATGTGTGATGTGCAAGACGGAATTGCTCTGCACGCAGTACAGGGGAATCGGGCCTCATATCGCATCGAGGGGGAAGTCTCATGGTTTTTCTCGAGTTGCGGCGGGAACCTGGGGTATATTCTCGAGTTACGACGGGGATGGCCCTTCCACCCACGTGTTTGTTCAGCCACGTCAGGACTCCTGCCTAGTTGCAAGGGACAACTCGGGATTCTCCTCGAGGCTTGGCAGGGCAATTGGAACGCCTCTCCAGCTGAGGCGGGAGACCAAGGGTCCCTTTCCACGTGCCACAAGAATCCTGGGAATCCTATCAATTTTCACGAGGAGTCAGGCATCGTCTCCTTTGGAGGCACTGATCTCCGCGTACCTCTGGAGTTTTCAAAGGATGTGAGGCCTCCGGTCGCGATGAGGTGGGGAACTAGGTCTTTCTCTGTGGTCTCCACAGGGGATTCAGACATCCTTTCTTCTTGGGAGATGCAAGACGAGCCTGCATTCCAGTCACTGCAGGGATATCCTGCCTTATTTCGAGTCAGGGCATCGCGGTGTCCATTCCACTTGAGGCCGCAAACTCAGGATCCCTCTCACATACCTAGAGCTGAGAGAAGCCTCCTCTTGAGGTGCTTGTGGTAAGGTGGTATTCCTCAGGAGTCGAAGCCAGGGACTAACCTCTCATCTCGTGTTGATTCTTGGTCCACGGAGCTCTTTCGTGTTGCTACAGTGACCTCAGGATCCCTCTAGCCTTGAAACAGTGTTCTTGGGGTTTCTCTGGAGTGCCATCAAGGAAATCAAGGCTCCTTTCATGTGTGATGTGCAACACGGAATTGCTCTGCACGCAGTGCAGGGGAATCGGGCCTCATCTCGCGGCGAGGGGGACGTCTCATGGTTTTTCTCGAGTTGCGGCGGGAACCTGGGGTATATTCTCGAGTTACGACGGGGATGGCCCTTCCACCCACGTGTTTCTTCAGCGACGTCAGGAATCCTGCCTAGTTGCGAAGGACAACTCGGGATTCTCCTCGAGGCTTGGCAGGGCAATTGGGACGCCTCTCCAGCTGAGGCGGGAGACCAAGTGTCCCTTTCCAAGTGCCACAGGAATCCTGGGACTCCTATCAAGTTTCACGAGGAGTCAGGCATCATCTCCTTTGGAGGCACTGATCTCCGCATACCTCTGGAGTTTTCAAAGGATTTGAGGCCTCCTGTCGCGATGAGGTGGGGAACTGGTCTTTCTCTGTGGTCTCCACAGGGGATTCAGACACCCTTTCGTCTTGGTAGATGCAAGAAGAGCCTGCATTCCAGTCACTGCAGGGATATCCGGCCTTATTTCGAGTCAGGGCATCGCGGTGTCCATTCCACTTGAGGCCGCAAACTCAGGGTCCCTCTCACATACCTAGAGCTGAGAGAAGCCTCCTCTTGAGGTGCTTGTGGTAAGGTGGTATTCCTCTGGAGACGAATCCAGGGACTAACCTCTCTTTTTGAGTTGATTTTTGGTCCACAGAATTCTTTCGTGTTGCTACAGTGACCTCAGGATCCCTCCATCCTTGAAACAGTGTTCTTGGGGTTTCTCTGGAGTGCCATCAAGGAAATCAAGGCTCCTTTCATGTTTGATGTGCAAGACGGAATTGCTCTGCACGCAGTACAGGGGAATCGGGCCTCATCTCGCATCGAGGGGGAAGTCTCATGGTTTTTCTCGAGTTGCGGCGGGAACCTGGGGTATATTCTCGAGTTACGATGGGGATGGCCCTTCCACCCACGTGTTTGTTCAGCCACGTCAGGACTCCTGCCTAGTTGCGAGGGACAACTCGGGATTCTCCTCGAGGCTTGGCAGGGCAATTGGAACGCCTCTCCAGCTGAGGCGGGAGACCAAGGGTCCCTTTCCACGTGCCACAGGAATCCTGGGTCTCCTATCAAGTTTCACGAGGAGTCAGGCATCGTCTCCTTTGGAGGCACTGATCTCCGCGTTCCTCTGGAGTTTTCAAAGGATGTGAGGCCTCCGGTCGCGATGAGGTGGGGAACTAGGTCTTTCTCTGTGGTCTCCACAGGGGATTCAGACATCCTTTCTTCTTGGGAGATGCAAGACGAGCCTGCATTCCAGTCACTGCAGGGATATCCGGCCTTATTTCGAGTCAGGGCATCGCGGTGTCCATTCCACTTGAGGCCGCAAACTCAGGATCCCTCTCACATACCTAGAGCTGAGAGAAGCCTCCTCTTGAGGTGCTTGTGGTAAGGTGGTATTCCTCAGGAGTCGAAACCAGGGACTAACCTCTCATCTCGTGTTGATTCTTGGTCCACGGAGCTGTTTCGTGTTGCTACAGTGACCTCAGGATCCCTCTAGCCTTGAAACAGTGTTCTTGGGGTTTCTCTGGAGTGCCATCAAGGAAATCAAGGCTCCTTTCATGTGTGATGTGCAACACGGAATTGCTCTGCACGCAGTGCAGGGGAATTGTGCCTCATCTCGCGGCGAGGGGGAGTCTCATGGTTTTTCTCGAGTTGCGGCGGGAACCTGGGGTATATTCTCGAGTTACGACGGGGATGGCCCTTCCACACACGTGTGTGTTCAGCCATGTCAGGACTCCTGCCTAGTTGCGAGACACAACTCGGGATTCTCCTCGAGGCTTTGCAGGGCAATTGGGACGCCTCTCCAGCTGAGACGGGAGACCAAAGGTCCCTTTCCACGTGCCACAGGAATCCCGGGTCTCCTATCAAGTTTCACGAGGAGTCAGGCATCGTCTCCTTTGGAGGCACTGATCTCCGCATACCTCTGGAGTTTTCAAAGGATTTGAGGCCTCCTGTCGCGATGAGGTGGGGAACTAGGTCTTTCTCTGTGGTCTCCACAGGGGATTCAGACACCCTTTCTTCTTGGGAGATGCAAGACGAGCCTGCATTCCAGTCACTGCAGGGATATCTGGCCTTATTTCGAGTCAGGGCATCGCGGTGTCCATTCCACTTGAGGCCGCAAACTCAGGGTCCCTCTCACATACCTAGAGCTGAGAGAAGCCTCCTCTTGAGGTGCTTGTGGTAAGGTGGTATTCCTCTGGAGTCGAAGCCAGGGACTAACCTCTCATCTCGAGTTGATTTTTGGCCCACGGAGCTCTTTCGTGTTGCTACAGTGACCTCAGGATCCCTCTAGCCTTGAAACAGTGTTCTTGGGGTTTCTCTGGAGTGCCATCAAGGAAATCAAGGCTCCTTTCATGTGTGATGTGCAACACAGAATTGCTCTGCACGCAGTGCAGGGGAATCGGGCCTCATCTCGCGGCGAGGGTGAACTCTCATGGTTTTTCTCGAGTTGCGGCGGGAACCTGGGGTATATTCTCGAGTTACGACGGGGATGGCCCTTCCACCCACGTGTTTCTTCAGCGACGTCAGGACTGCTGCCTAGTTGCGAGGGACAACTCTGGATTCTCCTCGAGGCTTGGCAGGGCAATTGGGACGCCTCTCCAGCTGAGGCGGGAGACCAAGTGTCCCTTTCCAAGTGCCACAGGAATCCTGGGACTCCTATCAAGTTTCACGAGGAGTCAGGCATCGTCTCCTTTGGAGGCACTGATCTCCGCGTACCTCCGGAGTTTTCAAAGGATGTGAGGCCTCCGGTCGCGATGAGGTGGGGAACTAGGTCTTTCTCTGTGGTCTCCACAGGGGATTCAGACATCCTTTCATCTTGGGAGATGCAAGACGAGCCTGCATTCAAGTCACTGCAGGGATATCCAGCCTTCTTTCGCGTCAGGGCATCGCGGTGTCCATTCCACTTGAGGCCGCAAACTCAGGGTCCCTCTCACATACCTAGAGCTGAGAGAAGCCTCCTCTTGAGGTGCTTGTGGTAAGGTGGTATTCCTCTGGAGTCGAAGCCAGGGACTAACCTCTCATCTCGAGTTGATTTTTGGCCCACGGAGCTGTTTCGTGTTGCTACAGTGACCTCAGGATCCCTCTAGCCTTGAAACAGTGTTCTTGGGGTTTCTCTGGAGTGCCATGAAGGAAATCAAGGCTCCTTTCATGTGTGATGTGCAACACGGAATTGCTTTGCACGCAGTGCAGGGGAATCGGGCCTCATCTCGCGGCGAGGGGGACGTCTCATGGTTTTTCTCGAGTTGCGGCGGGAACCTGAGGTATATTCTCGAGTTACGACGGGGATGGCCCTTCCACACACGTGTTTGTTCAGCCACGTCAGGACTCTTTCCTAGTTGCGAGACACAACTCGGGATTCTCCTCGAGGCTTGGCAAGGCAATTGGGATGCCTCTCCAGCTGAGGCGGGAGACCAAGGGTCCCTTTCCACGTGCCACAGGAATCCTGGGACTCCTATCAAGTTTCACGAGGAGTCAGGCATCGTCTCCTTTGGAGGCACTGATCTCCGCGTACCTCTGGAGTTTTCAAAGGATGTGAGGCCTCCGGTAGCGATGAGGTGGGGAACTAGGTCTTTCTCTGTGGTCTCCACAGGGGATTCAGACATCCTTTCATCTTGGGAGATGCAAGACGAGCCTGCATTCAAGTCACTGCAGGGATATCCAGCCTTATTTCGCGTCAGGGCATCGCGGTGTCCATTCCACTTGAGGCCGCAAACTCAGGGTCCCTCTCACATACCTAGAGCTGAGAGAAGCCTCCTCTTGAGGTGCTTGTGGTAAGGTGGTATTCCTCTGGAGTCGAAGCCAGGGACTAACCTCTCATCTCAAGTTGATTTTTGGCCCACGGAGCTCTTTTGTGTTGCTACAGTGACCTCAGGATCCCTCTAGCCTTGAAACAGTGTTCTTGGGGTTTCTCTGGAGTGCCATCAAGGAAATCAAGGCTCCTTTCATGTGTGATGTGCAACACGGAATTGCTCTGCACGCAGTGCAGGGGAATCGGGCCTCATCTCGCGGCGAGGGGGAAGTCTCATGGTTTTTCTCGAGTTGCGGCGGGAACCTGGGGTATATTCTCGAGTTACGACGGGGATGGCCCTTCCACACACGTGTTTCTTCAACGACGTCAGGACTCCTGCCTAGTTGCGAGGGACAACTCTGGATTCTCCTCGAGGCTTGGCAGGGCAATTGGGACGCCTCTCCAGCTGAGGCGGGAGACCAAGTGTCCCTTTCCAAGTGCCACAGGAATCCTGGGACTCCTATCAAGTTTCACGAGGAGTCAGGCATCGTCTCCTTTGGAGGCACTGATCTCCGTGTACCTCTGGAGTTTTCAAAGGACGTGAGGCTATCGGTCGCGATGAGGTGGGGAACTAAGTCTTTCTCTGTGCTTTCCACAGGGGATTCAGACATCCTTTCGTCCTGGGAGATGCAAGACGAGCCTGCATTGAAGTCACTGCAGGGATATCCGGCCTTATTTCGAGTCAGGGCATCGCGGTGTCCATTCCACTTGAGGCCGCAAACTCAGGGTCCCTCTCACATACCTAGAGCTGAGAGAAGCCTCCTCTTGAGGTGCTTGTCGTAAGGTGGTATTCCTCTGGAGACGAATCCAGGGACTAACCTCTCTTTTCGAGTTTATTTTTGGTCCACAGAGTTCTTTCGTGTTACTACAGTGACCTCAGGATCCCTCTATCCTTGAAACAGTGTTCTTGGGGTTTCTCTGGAGTGCCATCAAGGAAATCAAGGCTCCTTTCATGTGTGATGTGCAAGACGGAATTGCTCTGCACGCAGTACAGGGGAATCGGGCCTCATCTCGCATCGAGGGGGAAGTCTCATGGTTTTTCTCGAGTTGCGGCGGGAACCTGGGGTATATTCTCGAGTTACGACGGGGATGGCCCTTCCACCCACGTGTTTCTTCAGCGACGTCAGGACTCCTGCCTAGTTGCGAGGGACAACTCGGGATTCTCGACGAGGCTTTGCAGGGCAATTGGGACGCCTCTCCAGCTGAGACGGGAGACCAAGGGTCCCTTTCCACGTGCCACAGGAATCCTGGGTCTCCTATCAAGTTTCACGAGGAGTCAGGCATCGTCTCCTTTGGAGGCACTGATCTCCACGTACCTCTGGAGTTTTCAAAGGATGTGAGGCCTCCGGTCGCGATGACGTGGGGAACTAGGTCTTTCTCTGTGGTCTCCACAGGGGATTCAGACACCCTTTCGTCTTGGTAGATGCAAGACGAGCCTGCATTCCAGTCACTGCAGGGATATCCGGCCTTATTTCGAGTCAGGGCATCGCGGTGTCCATTCCACTTGAGGCCGCAAACTCAGGGTCCCTCTCACATACCTAGAGCTGAGAGAAGCCTCCTCTTGAGGTGCTTGTGGTAAGGTGGTATTCCTCTGGAGTCGAAGCCAGGGACTAACCTCTCATCTCGAGTTGATTTTTGGTCCACGGAGCTCTTTCGTGTTGCTACAGTGACCTCAGGATCCCTCTAGCCTTGAAACAGTGTTCTTGGGGTTTCTCTGGAGTGCCATCAAGGAAATCAAGGCTCCTTTCATGTGTGATGTGCAACACAGAATTGCTCTGCACGCAGTGCAGGGGAATCGGGCCTCATCTCGCGGCGAGGGGGAAGTCTCATGGTTTTTCTCGAGTTGCGGCGGGAACCTGGGGTATATTCTCGAGTTACGACGGGGATGGCCCTTCCACCCACGTGTTTCTTCAGCGACGTCAGGACTCCTGCCTAGTTGCGAGGGACAACTCTGGATTCTCCTCGAGGCTTGGCAGGGCAATTGGGACGCCTCTCCAGCTGAGGCGGGAGACCAAGTGTCCCTTTCCACGTGCCACAGGAATCCTGGGACTCCTATCAAGTTTCACGAGGAGTCAGGCATCGTATCCTTTGGAGGCACTGATCTCCGCGTACCTCTGGAGTTTTCAAGGGATTTGAGGCCTCCTGTCGCGATGAGCTGGGGAACTAGGTGTTTCTCTGTGGTCTCCACAGGGGATTCAGACACCCTTTCGTCTTGGGAGATGCAAGACGAGCCTGCATTCCAGTCACTGCAGGGATATCCGGCCTTATTTCGAGTCAGGGCATCGCGGTGTCCATTCCACTTGAGGCCGCAAACTCAGGGTCCCTCTCACATACCTAGAGCTGAGAGAAGCCTCCTCTTGAGGTGCTTGTGGTAAGGTGGTATTCCTCTGGAGTCGAAGCCAGGGACTAACCTCTCATCTCGAGTTGATTTTTGGTCCACGGAGCTCTTTCGTGTTGCTACAGTGACCTCAGGATCCCTCTAGCCTTGAAACAGTGTTCTTGGGGTTTCTCTGGAGTGCCATGAAGGAAATCAAGGCTCCTTTCATGTGTGATGTGCAACACAGAATTGCTCTGCACGCAGTGCAGGGGAATCGGGCCTCATCTCGCGGCGAGGGGGAAGTCTCATGGTTTTTCTCGAGTTGCGGCGGGAACCTGGGGTATATTCTCGAGTTACGACGGGGATGGCCCTTCCACACACGTGTTTGTTCAGCCACGTCAGGACTCTTGCCTAGTTGCGAGACACAACTCGGGATTCTCCTCGAGGCTTAGCAAGGCAATTGGGACGCCTCTCCAGCTAAGGCGGGAGACCAAGGGTCCCATTCCACGTGCCACAGGAATCCTGGGACTCCTATCAAGTTTCACGAGGAGTCAGGCATCGTCTTCTTTGGAGGCACTGATCTCCGCGTACCTCTGGAGTTTTCAAAGGATGTGAGGCCTCCGGTCGCGATGAGGTGGGGAACTAGGTCTTTCTCTGTGGTCTCCACAGGGGATTCAGACATCCTTTCATCTTGGGAGATGCAAGACGAGCCTGCATTCAAGTCACTGCAGGGATATCCAGCCTTATTTCGCATCAGGGCATCGCGGTGTCCATTCCACCTGAGGCCGCAAACTCATGGTCCCTCTCACATACCTAGAGCTGAGAGAAGCCTCCTCTTGAGGTGCTTGTGGTAAGGTGGTATTCCTCTGGAGTCGAAGCCAGGGACTAACCTCTCATCTCGAGTTGATTTTTGGCCCACGGAGCTCTTTCGTGTTGCTACAGTGACCTCAGGATCCCTCTAGCCTTGAAACAGTGTTCTTGGGGTTTCTCTGGAGTGCCATCAAGGAAATCAAGGCTCCTTTCATGTGTGATGTGCAACACGGAATTGCTCTGCACGCAGTGCAGGGGAATCGGGCCTCATCTCGCGGCGAGGGGGAAGTCTCATGGTTTTTCTCGAGTTGCGGCGGGAACCTGGGGTATATTCTCGAGTTACGACGGGGATGGCCCTTCCACCCACGTGTTTCTTCAGCGACGTCAGGACTCCTGCCTAGTTGCGAGGGACAACTCGGGATTCTCCTCGAGGCTTGGCAGGGCAATTGGGACGCCTCTCCAGCTGAGGCGGGAGACCAAGTGTCCCTTTCCAAGTGCCACAGGAATCCTGGGACTCCTATCAAGTTTCACGAGGAGTCAGGCATCGTCTCCTTTGGAGGCACTGATCTCCGCATACCTCTGGAGTTTTCAAAGGATTTGAGGCCTCCTGTCGCGATGAGGTGAAGAACTAGGTCTTTCTCTGTGGTCTCCACAGGGGATTCAGACACCCTTTCGTCTTGGTAGATGCAAGAAGAGCCTGCATTCCAGTCACTGCAGGGATATCCGGCCTTATTTCGAGTCAGGGCATCGCGGTGTCCATTCCACTTGAGGCCGCAAACTCAGGGTCCCTCTCACATACCTAGAGCTGAGAGAAGCCTCCTCTTGAGGTGCTTGTGGTAAGGTGGTATTCCTCTGGAGACGAATCCAGGGACTAACCTCTCTTTTTGAGTTGATTTTTGGTCCACAGAGTTCTTTCGTGTTGCTACAGTGACCTCAGGATCCCTCCATCCTTGAAACAGTGTTCTTGGGGTTTCTCTGGAGTGCCATCAAGGAAATCAAGGCTCCTTTCATGTGTGATGTGCAAGACGGAATTGCTCTGCACGCAGTAAAGGGGAATCGGGCCTCATATCGCATCGAGGGGGAAGTCTCATGGTTTTTCTCGAGTTGCGGCGGGAACCTGGGGTATATTCTCGAGTTACGACGGGGATGGCCCTTCCACCCACGTGTTTGTTCAGCCACGTCAGGACTCCTGCCTAGTTGCAAGGGACAACTCGGGATTCTCCTCGAGGCTTGGCAGGGCAATTGGAACGCCTCTCCAGCTGAGGCGGGAGACCAAGGGTCCCTTTCCACGTGCCACAAGAATCCTGGGAATCCTATCAATTTTCACGAGGAGTCAGGCATCGTCTCCTTTGGAGGCACTGATCTCCGCGTACCTCTGGAGTTTTCAAAGGATGTGAGGCCTCCGGTCGCGATGAGGTGGGGAACTAGGTCTTTCTCTGTGGTCTCCACAGGGGATTCAGACATCCTTTCTTCTTGGGAGATGCAAGACGAGCCTGCATTCCAGTCACTGCAGGGATATCCTGCCTTATTTTGAGTCAGGGCATCGCGGTGTCCATTCCACTTGAGGCCGCAAACTCAGGATCCCTCTCACATACCTAGAGCTGAGAGAAGCCTCCTCTTGAGGTGCTTGTGGTA
The DNA here is from genome assembly GCF_910594005.1 of Cervus elaphus. Lineage (NCBI taxonomy): Eukaryota > Metazoa > Chordata > Mammalia > Artiodactyla > Cervidae > Cervus > Cervus elaphus. Next base: position 222,994 of record NW_025316689.1, on the reverse strand, counting down.
AGGTGGTATTCCTCAGGAGTCGAAGCCAGGGACTAACCTCTCATCTCGTGTTGATTCTTGGTCCACGGAGCTCTTTCGTGTTGCTACAGTGACCTCAGGATCCCTCTAGCCTTGAAACAGTGTTCTTGGGGTTTCTCTGGAGTGCCATCAAGGAAATCAAGGCTCCTTTCATGTGTGATGTGCAACACGGAATTGCTCTGCACGCAGTGCAGGGGAATCGGGCCTCATCTCGCGGCGAGCGGGACGTCTCATGGTTTTTCTCGAGTTGCGGCGGGAACCTGGGGTATATTCTCGAGTTACGACGGGGATGGCCCTTCCACCCACGTGTTTCTTCAGCGACGTCAGGAATCCTGCCTAGTTGCGAAGGACAACTCGGGATTCTCCTCGAGGCTTGGCAGGGCAATTGGGACGCCTCTCCAGCTGAGGCGGGAGACCAAGTGTCCCTTTCCAAGTGCCACAGGAATCCTGGGACTCCTATCAAGTTTCACGAGGAGTCAGGCATCATCTCCTTTGGAGGCACTGATCTCCGCATACCTCTGGAGTTTTCAAAGGATTTGAGGCCTCCTGTCGCGATGAGGTGGGGAACTAGGTCTTTCTCTGTGGTCTCCACAGGGGATTCAGACACCCTTTCGTCTTGGTAGATGCAAGAAGAGCCTGCATTCCAGTCACTGCAGGGATATCCGGCCTTATTTCGAGTCAGGGCATCGCGGTGTCCATTCCACTTGAGGCCGCAAACTCAGGGTCCCTCTCACATACCTAGAGCTGAGAGAAGCCTCCTCTTGAGGTGCTTGTGGTAAGGTGGTATTCCTCTGGAGACGAATCCAGGGACTAACCTCTCTTTTTGAGTTGATTTTTGGTCCACAGAATTCTTTCGTGTTGCTACAGTGACCTCAGGATCCCTCCATCCTTGAAACAGTGTTCTTGGGGTTTCTCTGGAGTGCCATCAAGGAAATCAAGGCTCCTTTCATGTTTGATGTGCAAGACGGAATTGCTCTGCACGCAGTACAGGGGAATCGGGCCTCATCTCGCATCGAGGGGGAAGTCTCATGGTTTTTCTCGAGTTGCGGCGGGAACCTGGGGTATATTCTCGAGTTACGATGGGGATGGCCCTTCCACCCACGTGTTTGTTCAGCCACGTCAGGACTCCTGCCTAGTTGCGAGGGACAACTCGGGATTCTCCTCGAGGCTTGGCAGGGCAATTGGAACGCCTCTCCAGCTGAGGCGGGAGACCAAGGGTCCCTTTCCACGTGCCACAGGAATCCTGGGTCTCCTATCAAGTTTCACGAGGAGTCAGGCATCGTCTCCTTTGGAGGCACTGATCTCCGCGTTCCTCTGGAGTTTTCAAAGGATGTGAGGCCTCCGGTCGCGATGAGGTGGGGAACTAGGTCTTTCTCTGTGGTCTCCACAGGGGATTCAGACATCCTTTCTTCTTGGGAGATGCAAGACGAGCCTGCATTCCAGTCACTGCAGGGATATCCGGCCTTATTTCGAGTCAGGGCATCGCGGTGTCCATTCCACTTGAGGCCGCAAACTCAGGATCCCTCTCACATACCTAGAGCTGAGAGAAGCCTCCTCTTGAGGTGCTTGTGGTAAGGTGGTATTCCTCAGGAGTCGAAGCCAGGGACTAACCTCTCATCTCGTGTTGATTCTTGGTCCACGGAGCTGTTTCGTGTTGCTACAGTGACCTCAGGATCCCTCTAGCCTTGAAACAGTGTTCTTGGGGTTTCTCTGGAGTGCCATCAAGGAAATCAAGGCTCCTTTCATGTGTGATGTGCAACACGGAATTGCTCTGCACGCAGTGCAGGGGAATTGTGCCTCATCTCGCGGCGAGGGGGAGTCTCATGGTTTTTCTCGAGTTGCGGCGGGAACCTGGGGTATATTCTCGAGTTACGACGGGGATGGCCCTTCCACACACGTGTGTGTTCAGCCATGTCAGGACTCCTGCCTAGTTGCGAGACACAACTCGGGATTCTCCTCGAGGCTTTGCAGGGCAATTGGGACGCCTCTCCAGCTGAGAGGGGAGACCAAAGGTCCCTTTCCACGTGCCACAGGAATCCCCGGTCTCCTATCAAGTTTCACGAGGAGTCAGGCATCGTCTCCTTTGGAGGCACTGATCTCCGCATACCTCTGGAGTTTTCAAAGGATTTGAGGCCTCCTGTCGCGATGAGGTGGGGAACTAGGTCTTTCTCTGTGGTCTCCACAGGGGATTCAGACACCCTTTCTTCTTGGGAGATGCAAGACGAGCCTGCATTCCAGTCACTGCAGGGATATCTGGCCTTATTTCGAGTCAGGGCATGGCGGTGTCCATTCCACTTGAGGCCGCAAACTCAGGGTCCCTCTCACATACCTAGAGCTGAGAGAAGCCTCCTCTTGAGGTGCTTGTGGTAAGGTGGTATTCCTCTGGAGTCGAAGCCAGGGACTAACCTCTCATCTCGAGTTGATTTTTGGCCCACGGAGCTCTTTCGTGTTGCTACAGTGACCTCAGGATCCCTCTAGCCTTGAAACAGTGTTCTTGGGGTTTCTCTGGAGTGCCATCAAGGAAATCAAGGCTCCTTTCATGTGTGATGTGCAACACAGAATTGCTCTGCACGCAGTGCAGGGGAATCGGGCCTCATCTCGCGGCGAGGGTGAACTCTCATGGTTTTTCTCGAGTTGCGGCGGGAACCTGGGGTATATTCTCGAGTTACGACGGGGATGGCCCTTCCACCCACGTGTTTCTTCAGCGACGTCAGGACTCCTGCCTAGTTGCGAGGGACAACTCTGGATTCTCCTCGAGGCTTGGCAGGGCAATTGGGACGCCTCTTCAGCTGAGGCGGGAGACCAAGTGTCCCTTTCCAAGTGCCACAGGAATCCTGGGACTCCTATCAATTTTCACGAGGAGTCAGGCATCGTCTCCTTTGGAGGCACTGATCTCCGCGTACCTCTGGAGTTTTCAAAGGATGTGAGGCTATCGGTCGCGATGAGGTGGGGAACTAAGTCTTTCTCTGTGCTTTCCACAGGGGATTCAGACATCCTTTCGTCCTGGGAGATGCAAGACGAGCCTGCATTGAAGTCACTGCAGGGATATCCGGCCTTATTTCGAGTCAGGGCATCGCGGTGTCCATTCCACTTGAGGCCGCAAACTCAGGGTCCCTCTCACATACCTAGAGCTGAGAGAAGCCTCCTCTTGAGGTGCTTGTGGTAAGGTGGTATTCCTCAGGAGTCGAAGCCAGGAACTAACCTCTCATCTCGTGTTGATTCTTGGTCCACGGAGCTCTTTCGTGTTGCTACAGTGACCTCAGGATCCCTCTAGCCTTGAAACAGTGTTCTTGGGGTTTCTCTGGAGTGCCATCAAGGAAATCAAGGCTCCTTTCATGTGTGATGTGCAACACGGAATTGCTCTGCACGCAGTGCAGGGGAATCGGGCCTCATCTCGCGGCGAGGGGGAAGTCTCATGGTTTTTCTCGAGTTGCGGCGGGAACCTGGGGTATATTCTCGAGTTACGACGGGGATGGCCCTTCCACACACGTGTGTGTTCAGCCATGTCAGGACTCCTGCCTAGTTGCGAGGGACAACTCTGGATTCTCCTCGAGGCTTGGCAGGGCAATTGGGACGCCTCTCCAGCTGAGACGGGAGACCAAGGGTCCCTTTCCACGTGCCACAGGAATCCTGGGTCTCCTATCAAGTTTCACGAGGAGTCAGGCATCGTCTCCTTTGGAGGCACTGATCTCCGCATACGTCTGGAGTTTTCAAAGGATTTGAGGCCTCCTGTCGCGATGAGGTGGGGAACTAGGTCTTTCTCTGTGGTCTCCACAGGGGATTCAGACACCCTTTCGTCTTGGTAGATGCAAGACGAGCCTGCATTCCAGTCACTGCAGGGATATCCGGCCTTATTTCGAGTCAGGGCATCGCGGTGTCCATTCCACTTGAGGCCGCAAACTCAGGGTCCCTCTCACATACCTAGAGCTGAGAGAAGCCTCCTCTTGAGGTGCTTGTGGTAAGGTGGTATTCCTCTGGAGTCGAAGCCAGGGACTAACCTCTCATCTCGAGTTGAATTTTGGTCCACGGAGCTCTTTCGTGTTGCTACAGTGACCTCAGGATCCCTCTAGCCTTGAAACAGTGTTCTTGGGGTTTCTCTGGAGTGCCATGAAGGAAATCAAGGCTCCTTTCATGTGTGATGTGCAACACAGAATTGCTCTGCACGCAGTGCAGGGGAATCGGGCCTCATCTCGCGGCGAGGGGGAAGTCTCATTGTTTTTCTCGAGTTGCGGCGGGAACCTGGGGTATATTCGCGAGTTACGACGGGGATGGCCCTTCCACCCACGTGTTTCTTCAGCCATGTCAGGACTCTTGCCTAGTTGCGAGACACAACTCGGGATTCTCCTCGAGGCTTGGCAAGGCAATTGGGACGCCTCTCCAGCTGAGGCGGGAGACCAAGGGTCCCTTTCCACGTGCCACAGGAATCCTGGGACTCCTATCAAGTTTCACGAGGAGTCAGGCATCGTCTCTTTTGGAGGCAGTGATCTCCGCATACCTCTGAAGTTTTCAAAGGATTTGAGCCCTCCTGTCGCGATGAGGTGGGGAACTAGGTCTTTCTCTGTGGTCTCCACAGGGGATTCAGACACCCTTTCTTCTTGGGAGATTCAAGACGAGCCTGCATTCCAGTCACTGCAGGGATATCTGGCCTTATTTCGAGTCAGGGCATCGCGGTGTCCATTCCACTTGAGGCCGCAAACTCAGGGTCCCTCTCACATACCTAGAGCTGAGAGAAGCCTCCTCTTGAGGTGCTTGTGGTAAGGTGGTATTCCTCTGGAGTCGAAGCCAGGGACTAACCTCTCATCTCGAGTTGATTTTTGGCCCACGGAGCTCTTTCGTGTTGCTACAGTGACCTCAGGATCCCTCTAGCCTTGAAACAGTGTTCTTGGGGTTTCTCTGGAGTGCCATCAAGGAAATCAAGGCTCCTTTCATGTGTGATGTGCAACACGGAATTGCTCTGCACGCAGTGCAGGGGAATCGGGCCTCATCTCGCGGCGAGGGGGAAGTCTCATGGTTTTTCTCGAGTTGCGGCGGGAACCTGGGGTATATTCTCGAGTTACGACGGGGATGGACCTTCCACACACGTGTTTCTTCAGCGACGTCAGGACTCCTGTCTAGTTGCGAGGGACAACTCTGGATTCTCCTCGAGGCTTGGCAGGGCAATTGGGACGCCTCTCCAGCTGAGGCGGGAGACCAAGTGTCCCTTTCCAAGTGCCACAGGAATCCTGGGACTCCTATCAAGTTTCACGAGGTGTCAGGCATCGTCTCCTTTGGAGGCACTGATCTCCGCGTACCTCTGGAGTTTTCAAAGGATGTGAGGCTATCGGTCGCGATGAGGTGGGGAACTAAGTCTTTCTCTGTGCTTTCCACAGGGGATTCAGACATCCTTTCGTCCTGGGAGATGCAAGACGAGCCTGCATTGAAGTCACTGCAGGGATATCCGGCCTTTTTTCGAGTCAGGGCATCGCGGTGTCCATTCCACTTGAGGCCGCAAACTCAGGGTCCCTCTCACATACCTAGAGCTGAGAGAAGCCTCCTCTTGAGGTGCTTGTGGTAAGGTGGTATTCCTCAGGAGTCGAAGCCAGGAACTAACCTCTCATCTCGTGTTGATTCTTGGTCCACGGAGCTCTTTCGTGTTGCTACAGTGACCTCAGGATCCCTCTAGCCTTGAAACAGTGTTCTTGGGGTTTCTCTGGAGTGCCATCAAGGAAATCAAGGCTCCTTTCATGTGTGATGTGCAACACGGAATTGCTCTGCACGCAGTGCAGGGGAATCGGGCCTCATCTCGCGGCGAGGGTGAACTCTCATGGTTTTTCTCGAGTTGCGGCGGGAACCTGGGGTATATTCTCGAGTTACGACGGGGATGGCCCTTCCACCCACGTGTTTCTTCAGCGACGTCAGCACTCCTGCCTAGTTGCGAGGGACAACTCTGGATTCTCCTCGAGGCTTGGCAGGGCAATTGGGACGCCTCTCCAGCTGAGGCGGGAGACCAAGTGTCCCTTTCCAAGTGCCACAGGAATCCTGGGACTCCTATCAAGTTTCACGAGGAGTCAGGCATCGTCTCCTTTGGAGGCACTGATCTCCGCGTACCTCTGGAGTTTTCAAAGGATGGAAGGCTATCGGTCGCGATGAGGTGGGGAACTAAGTCTTTCTCTGTGCTTTCCCCAGGGGATTCAGACATCCTTTCGTCCTGGGAGATGCAAGACGAGCCTGCGTTGAAGTCACTGCAGGGATATCCGGCCTTATTTCGAGTCAGGGCATCGCGGTGTCCATTCCACTTGAGGCCGCAAACTCAGGGTCCCTCTCACATACCTAGAGCTGAGAGAAGCCTCCTCTTGAGGTGCTTGTGGTAAGGTGGTATTCCTCAGGAGTCGAAGCCAGGAACTAACCTCTCATCTCGTGTTGATTCTTGGTCCACGGAGCTCTTTCGTGTTGCTACAGTGACCTCAGGATCCCTCTAGCCTTGAAACAGTGTTCTTGGGGTTTCTCTGGAGTGCCATCAAGGAAATCAAGGCTCCTTTCATGTGTGATGTGCAACACGGAATTGCTCTGCACGCAGTGCAGGGGAATCGGGCCTCATCTCGCGGCGAGGGGGAAGTCTCATGGTTTTTCTCGAGTTGCGGCGGGAACCTGGGGTATATTCTCGAGTTACGACGGGGATGGCCCTTCCACACACGTGTGTGTTCAGCCATGTCAGGACTCCTGCCTAGTTGCGAGGGACAACTCTGGATTCTCCTCGAGGCTTGGCAGGGCAATTGGGACGCCTCTCCAGCTGAGACGGGAGACCAAGGGTCCCTTTCCACGTGCCACAGGAATCCTGGGTCTCCTATCAAGTTTCACGAGGAGTCAGGCATCGTCTCCTTTGGAGGCACTGATCTCCGCATACGTCTGGAGTTTTCAAAGGATTTGAGGCCTCCTGTCGCGATGAGGTGGGGAACTAGGTCTTTCTCTGTGGTCTCCACAGGGGATTCAGACACCCTTTCGTCTTGGTAGATGCAAGACGAGCCTGCATTCCAGTCACTGCAGGGATATCCGGCCTTATTTCGAGTCAGGGCATCGCGGTGTCCATTCCACTTGAGGCCGCAAACTCAGGGTCCCTCTCACATACCTAGAGCTGAGAGAAGCCTACTCTTGAGGTGCTTGTGGTAAGGTGGTATTCCTCAGGAGTCGAAGCCAGGGACTAACCTCTCATCTCGTGTTGATTCTTGGTCCACGGAGCTCTTTCGTGTTGCTACAGTGACCTCAGGATCCCTCTAGCCTTGAAACAGTGTTCTTGGGGTTTCTCTGGAGTGCCATCAAGGAAATCAAGGCTCCTTTCATGTGTGATGTGCAACACGGAATTGCTCTGCACGCAGTGCAGGGGAATCGGGCCTCATCTCGCATCGAGGGGGAAGTCTCATGGTTTTTCTCGAGTTGCGGCGGGAACCTGGGGTATATTCTCGAGTTACGACGGGGATGGCACTTCCACCCACGTGTTTGTTCAGCCACGTCAGGACTCCTGCCTAGTTGCGAGGGACAACTCGGGATTCTCCTCGAGGCTTGGCAGGGCAATTGGAACGCCTCTCCAGCTGAGGCGGGAGACCAAGGGTCCCTTTCCACGTGCCACAAAAATCCTGGGACTCCTATCAATTTTCACGAGGAGTCAGGCATCGTCTCCTTTGGAGGCACTGATCTCCGCGTACCTCTGGAGTTTTCAAAGGATGTGAAGCCTCCGGTCGCGATGAGGTGGGGAACTAGGTCTTTCTCTGTGGTCTCCACAGGGGATTCAGACATCCTTTCTTCTTGGGAGATGCAAGACGAGCCTGCATTCCAGTCACTGCAGGGATATCCGGCCTTATTTCGAGTCAGGGCATCGCGGTGTCCATTCCACTTGAGGCCGCAAACTCAGGATCCCTCTCACATACCTAGAGCTGAGAGAAGCCTCCTCTTGAGGTGCCTGTGGTAAGGTGGTATTCCTCAGGAGTCGAAGCCAGGGACTAACCTCTCATCTCGTGTTGATTCTTGGTCCACGGAGCTCTTTCGTGTTGCTACAGTGACCTCAGGATCCCTCTAGCCTTGAAACAGTGTTCTTGGGGTTTCTCTGGAGTGCCATCAAGGAAATCAAGGCTCCTTTCATGTGTGATGTGCAACACGGAATTGCTCTGCACGCAGTGCAGGGGAATCGGGCCTCATCTCGCGGCGAGGGGGAGTCTCATAGTTTTTCTCGTGTTGCGGCGGGAACCTGGGGTATATTCTCGAGTTTCGGCGGGGATGGCCCTTCCACACACGTGTGTGTTCAGCCATGTCAGGACTCCTGCCTAGTTGCGAGACACAACTCGGGATTCTCCTCGAGGCTTTGCAGGGCAATTGGGACGCCTCTCCAGCTGAGACGGGAGACCAAAGGTCCCTTTCCACGTGCCACAGGAATCCTGGGTCTCCTATCAAGTTTCACGAGGAGTCAGGCATCGTCTCCTTTGGAGGCAGTGATCTCCGCATACCTCTGGAGTTTTCAAAGGATTTGAGGCCTCCTGTCGCGATGAGGTGGGGAACTAGGTCTTTCTCTGTGGTCTCCACAGGGGATTCAGACACCCTTTCTTCTTGGGAGATTCAAGACGAGCCTGCATTCCAGTCACTGCAGGGATATCTGGCCTTATTTCGAGTCAGGGCATCGCGGTGTCCATTCCACTTGAGGCCGCAAACTCAGGGTCCCTCTCACATACCTAGAGCTGAGAGAAGCCTCCTCTTGAGGTGCTTGTGGTAAGGTGGTATTCCTCTGGAGTCGAAGCCAGGGACTAACCTCTCATCTCGAGTTGATTTTTGGCCCACGGAGCTCTTTCATGTTGCTACAGTGACCTCAGGATCCCTCTAGCCTTGAAACAGTGTTCTTGGGGTTTCTCTGGAGTGCCATCAAGGAAATCAAGGCTCCATTTATGTGTGATGTGCAACACGGAATTGCTCTGCACGCAGTGCAGGGGAATCGGGCCTCATCTCGCGGCGAGGGGGAAGTCTCATGGTTTTTCTCGAGTTGCGGCGGGAACCTGGGGTATATTCGCGAGTTACGACGGGGATGGCCCTTCCACACACGTGTGTGTTCAGCCATGTCAGGACTCTTGCCTAGTTGCGAGACACAACTCGGGATTCTCCTCGAGGCTTGGCAAGGCAATTGGGACGCCTCTCCAGCTGAGGCGGGAGACCAAGAGTCCCATTCCACGTGCCACAGGAATCCTGGGACTCCTATCAAGTTTCTCGAGGAGTCAGGCATCGTCTCCTTTGGAGGCACTGATCTCCGCGTACCTCTGGAGTTTTCAAAGGATGTGAGGCCTCCAGTCGCGATGAGGTGGGTAACTAGGTCTTTCTCTGTGGTCTCCACAGGGGATTCAGACATCCTTTCATCTTGGGAGATGCAAGACGAGCCTGCATTCAAGTCACTGCAGGGATATCCAGCCTTATTTCGCGTCAGGGCATCGCGGTGTCCATTCCACTTGAGGCCGCAAACTCAGGGTCCCTCTCACATACCTAGAGCTGAGAGAAGCCTCCTCTTGAGGTGCTTGTGGTAAGGTGGTATTCCTCTGGAGTCGAAGCCAGGACTAACCTCTCATCTCGAGTTGATTTTTGGCCCACGGAGCTCTTTCGTGTTGCTACAGTGACCTCAGGATCCCTCTAGCCTTGAAACAGTGTTCTTGGGGTTTCTCTGGAGTGCCATCAAGGAAATCAAGGCTCCTTTCATGTGTGATGTGCAACACGGAATTGCTCTGCACGCAGTGCAGGGGAATCGGGCCTCATCTCGCGGCGAGGGGGAAGTCTCATGGTTTTTCTCGAGTTGCGGCGGGAACCTGGGGTATATTCTCGAGTTACGACGGGGATGGCCCTTCCACCCACGTGTTTCTTCAGCGACGTCAGGACTCCTGCCTAGTTGCGAGGGACAACTCTGGATTCTCCTCGAGGCTTGGCAGGGCAATTGGGACGCCTCTCCAGCTGAGGCGGGAGACCAAGTGTCCCTTTCCACGTGCCACAGGAATCCTGGGACTCCTATCAAGTTTCACGAGGAGTCAGGCATCGTCTCCTTTGGAGGCACTGATCTCCGCGTACCTCTGGAGTTTTCAAAGGATGTGAGGCCTCCGGTCGCGATGAGGTGGGGAACTAGGTGTTTCTCTGTGGTCTCCACAGGGGATACAGACATCCTTTCATCTTGGGAGATGCAAGACGAGCCTGCATTCAAGTCACTGCAGGGATATCCAGCCTTATTTCGCGTCAGGGCATCGCGGTGTCCATTCCATTTGAGGCCGCAAACTCAGGGTCCCTCTCACATACCTAGAGCTGAGAGAAGCCTCCTCTTGAGGTGCTTGTGGTAAGGTGGTATTCCTCTGGAGTCGAAGCCAGGGACTAACCTCTCAACTCGAGTTGATTTTTGTCCCACGGAGCTTTTTCGTGTTGCTACAGTGACCTCAGGATCCCTCTATCCTTGAAACAGTGTTCTTGGGGTTTCTCTGGAGTGCCATTAAGGAAATCAAGGCTCCTTTCATGTGTGATGTGCAACACGGAATTGCTCTGCACGCAGTGCAGGGGAATCGGGCCTCATCTCGCGGCGAGGGGGAAGTCTCATGGTTTTTCTCGAGTTGCGGCGGGAACCTGGGGTATATTCTCGAGTTACGACGGGGATGGCCCTTCCACACACGTGTGTGTTCAGCCATGTCAGGACTCCTGCCTAATTGCGAGGGACAACTCGGGATTCTCTTCGAGGCTTTGCAGGGCAATTGGGACGCCTCTCCTGCTGAGACGGGAGACCAAGGGTCCCTTTCCACGTGCCACAGGAATCCTGGGTCTCCTATCAAGTTTCACGAGGAGTCAGGCATCGTCTCCTTTGGAGGCACTGATCTCCGCATACCTCTGGAGTTTTCAAAGGATTTGAGGCCTCCTGTCGCGATGAGGTGGGGAACTAGGTCTTTCTCTGTGGTCTCCACAGGGGATTCAGACACCCTTTCGTCTTGGGAGATGCAAGACGAGCCTGCATTCCAGTCAATGCAGGGATATCCGGCCTTATTTCGAGTCAGGGCATCGCGGTGTCCATTCCACTTGAGGCCGCAAACTCAGGGTCCCTCTCACATACCTAGAGCTGAGAGAAGCCTCCTCTTGAGGTGCTTGTGGTAAGGTGGTATTCCTCTGGAGTCGAAGCCAGGGACTAACCTCTCATCTCGAGTTGATTTTTTGTCCACGGAGCTCTTTCGTGTTGCTACAGTGACCTCAGGATCCCTCTAGCCTTGAAACAGTGTTCTTGGGGTTTCTCTGGAGTGCCATGAAGGAAATCAAGGCTCCTTTCATGTGTGATGTGCAACACAGAATTGCTCTGCACGCAGTGCAGGGGAATCGGGCCTCATCTCGCGGCGAGGGGAAAGTCTCATGGTTTTTCTCGAGTTGCGGCGGGAACCTGGGGTATATTCTCGAGTTACGATGGGGATGGCCCTTCCACACACGTGTTTGTTCAGCCACGTCAGGACTCTTGCCTAGTTGTGAGACACAACTCGGGATTCTCCTCGAGGCTTGGCAAGGCAATTGGGACGCCTCTCCAGCTGAGGCGGGAGACCAAGGGTCCCTTTCCACGTGCCACAGGAATCCTGGGACTCCTATCAAGTTTCACGAGGAGTCAGGCATCGTCTCCTTTGGAGGCATTGATCTCCGCGTACCTCTGGAGTTTCCAAAGGATTTGAAGCCTCCTGTCGCGATGAGGAGGGGAACTAGGTCTTTCTCTGTGGTCTCCACAGGGGATTCAGACACCCTTTCGTCTTGGGAGATGCAAGACGAGCCTGCATTCCAGTCACTGCAGGGATATCCGGCCTTATTTCGAGTCAGGGCATCGCGGTGTCCATTCCACTTGAGGCCGCAAACTCAGGGTCCCTCTCACATACCTAGAGCTGAGAGAAGCCTCCTCTTGAGGTGCTTGTGGTAAGGTGGTATTCCTCTGGAGTCGAAGCCAGGGACTAACCTCTCATCTCGAGTTGATTTTTGGTCCACGGAGCTCTTTCGTGTTGCTACAGTGACCTCAGGATCCCTCTAGCCTTGAAACAGTGTTCTTGGGGTTTCTCTGGAGTGCCATCAAGGAAATCAAGGCTCCTTTCATGTGTGATGTGCAACACGGAATTGGTCTGCACGCAGTGCAGGGGAATCGGGCCTCATCTCGCGGCGAGGGGGAAGTCTCATGGTTTCTCTCGAGTTGCGGCGGGAACCTGGGGTATATTCTCGAGTTACGACGGGGATGGCCCTTCCACACACGTGTTTCTTCCGCGACGTCAGGACTCCTGCCTAGTTGCGAGGGACAACTCTGGATTCTCCTCGAGGCTTGGCAGGGCAATTGGGACGCCTCTCCAGCTGAGGCGGGAGACCAAGGGTCGCTTTCCAAGTGCCACAGGAATCCTGGGACTCCTATCAAGTTTCACGAGGAGTCAGGCATCATCTCCTTTGGAGGCACTGATCTCCGCGTACCTCTGGAGTTTTCAAAGGATGTGAGGCCTCCGGTCGCGATTAGGTTGGGAACTAGGTCTTTCTCTGTGGTCTCCACAGGGGATTCAGACATCCTTTCATCTTGGGAGATGCAAGACGAGCCTGCATTCAAGTCACTGCAGGGATATCCGGCCTTATTTCGCGTCAGGGCATCGCGGTGTCCATTCCACTTGAGGCCGCAAACTCAGGGTCCCTCTCACATACCTAGAGCTGAGAGAAGCCTCCTCTTGAGGTGCTTGTGGTAAGGTGGTATTCCTCTGGAGTCGAAGCCAGGGACTAACCTCGCATCTCGAGTTGATTTTTGGCCCACGGAGCTCTTTCGTGTTGCTACAGTGACCTCAGGATCCCTCTAGCCTTGAAACAGTGTTCTTGGGGTTTATCTGGAGTGCCATCAAGGAAATCAAGGCTCCTTTCATGTGTGATGTGCAACACGGAATTGCTCTGCACGCAGTGCAGGGGAATCGGGCCTCATCTCGCGGCGAGGGGGAAGTCTCATGGTTTTTCTCGAGTTGCGGCGGGAACCTGGGGTATATTCTACAGTTACGACGGGGATGGCACTTCCACACACGTGTTTGTTCAGCCACGTCAGGACTCCTGCCTAGTTGCGAGGGACAACTCGGGATTCTCCTCGAGGCTTGGCAAGGCAATTGGGACGCCTCTCCAGCTGAGGCGGGAGACAAAGTGTCCCTTTCCACGTGCCACAGGAATCCTGGAACTCCTATCAAGTTTCACGAGGAGTCAGGCATCATCTCCTTTGGAGGCACTGATCTCCGCGTACCTCTGGAGTTTTCAAAGGATGTGAGGCCTCCGGTCGCGATGAGGTTGGGAACTAGGTCTTTCTCTGTGGTCTCCACAGGGGATTCAGACATCCTTTCATCTTGGGAGATGCAAGACGAGCCTGCATTCAAGTCACTGCAGGGATATCCAGCCTTATTTCGCGTCAGGGCATCGCGGTGTCCATTCCACTTGAAGCCGCAAACTCAGGGTCCCTCTCACATACCTAGAGCTGAGAGAAGCCTCCTCTTGAGGTGCTTGTGGTAAGGTGGTATTCCTCTGGAGTCGAAGCCAGGGACTAACCTCTCATCTCGAGTTGATTTTTGGTCCACGGAGCTCTTTCATGTTGCTACAGTGACCTCAGGATCCCTCTAGCCTTGAAACAGTGTTCTTGGGGTTTCTCTGGAGTGCCATCAAGGAAATCAAGGCTCCTTTCATGTGTGATGTGCAAGACGGAATTGCTCTGCACGCAGTGCAGGGGAATCGGGCCTCATCTCGCGGCGAGGGGGAACTCTCATGGTTTTTCTCGAGTTGCGGCGGGAACCTGGGGTATATTCTCGAGTTACGACGGGGATGGCCCTTCCACCCACGTGTTTCTTCAGCGACGTCAGGACTCCTGCCTAGTTGCGAGGGACAACTCTGGATTCTCCTCGAGGCTTGGCAGGGCAATTGGGACGCCTCTCCAGCTGAGGCGGGAGACCAAGGGTCCCTTTCCAAGTGCCACAGGAATCCTGGGACTCCTATCAAGTTTCACGAGGAGTCAGGCATCGTCTCCTTTGGAGGCACTGATCTCCGCGTACCTCTGGAGTTTTCAAAGGATGTGAGGCCTCCGGTCGCGATGAGGTGGGGAACTAGGTCTTTCTCTGTGGTCTCCACAGGGGATTCAGACATCCTTTCTTCTTGGGAGATGCAAGACGAGCCTGCATTCAAGTCACTGCAGGGATATCCGGCCTTATTTCGAGTCAGGGCATCGCGGTGTCCATTCCACTTGAGGCCTCAAACTGAGGATCCCTCTCACATACCTAGAGCTGAGAGAAGCCTCCTCTTGAGGTGCTTGTGGTAAGGTGGTATTCCTCTGGAGTCGAAGCCAGGGACTAACCTCTCATCTCGAGTTGATTTTTTGTCCACGGAGCTCTTTCGTGTTGCTACGGTGACCTCAGGATCCCTCTAGCCTTGAAACAGTGTTCTTGGGGTTTCTCTGGAGTGCCATGAAGGAAATCAAGGCTCCTTTCATGTGTGATGTGCAACACAGAATTGCTCTGCACGCAGTGCAGGGGAATCGGGCCTCATCTCGCGGCGAGGGGGAAGTCTCATGGTTTTTCTCGAGTTGCGGCGGGAACCTGGGGTATATTCTCCAGTTACGACGGGGATGGCCCTTCCACACACGTGTTTGTTCAGCCACGTCAGGACTCTTGCCTAGTTGCGAGACACAACTCGGGATTCTCCTCGAGGCTTGGCAAGGCAATTGGGACGCCTCTCCAGCTGAGGCGGGAGACCAAGGGTCCCTTTCCACGTGCCACAGGAATCCTGGGACTCTTATCAAGTTTCACGAGGGGTCAGGCATCGTCTCCTTTGGAGGCACTGATCTCCGCGTACCTCTGGAGTTTTCAAAGGATGTGAGGCCTCCGGTCGCAATGAGGTGGGGAACTAGGTGTTTCTCTGTGGTCTCCACAGGGGATTCAGACATCCTTTCATCTTGGGAGATGCAAGACGAGCCTGCATTCAAGTCACTGCAGGGATATCCAGCCTTATTTCGCGTCAGGGCATCGCGGTGTCCATTCCACTTGAGGCCGCAAACTCAGGGTCCCTCTCACATACCTAGAGCTGAGAGAAGCCTCCTCTTGAGGTGCTTGTGGTAAGGTGGTATTCCTCTCGAGTCGAAGCCAGGGACTAACCTCTCATCTCGAGTTGATTTTTGGCCCACGGAGCTCTTTCGTGTTGCTACAGTGACCTCAGGATCCCTCTAGCCTTGAAACAGTGTTCTTGGGGTTTCTCTGGAGTGCCATCAAGGAAATCAAGGCTCCTTTCATGTGTGATGTGCAACACGGAATTGCTCTGCACGCAGTGCAGGGGAATCGGGCCTCATCTCGCGGCGAGGGGGAAGTCTCATGGTTTTTCTCGAGTTACGGCGGGAACCTGGGGTATATTCTCGAGTTACGACGGGGATGGCCCTTCCACCCACGTGTTTCTTCAGCGACGTCAGGACTACTGCCTAGTTGCGAGGGACAACTCTGGATTCTCCTCGAGGCTTGGCAGGGCAATTGGGACGCCTCTCCAGCTGAGGCGGGAGACCAAGGGTCGCTTTCCAAGTGCCACAGGAATCCTGGGACTCCTATCAAGTTTCACGAGGAGTCAGGCATCGTCTCCTTTGGAGGCACTGATCTCCGCGTACCTCTGGAGTTTTCAAAGGATGTGAGGCTATCGGTCGCGATGAGGTGGGGAACTAAGTCTTTCTCTGTGCTTTCCACAGGGGATTCAGACATCCTTTCGTCCTGGGAGATGCAAGAGGAGCCTGCATTGAAGTCACTGCAGTGATATCCGGCCTTATTTCGAGTCAGGGCATCGCGGTGTCCATTCCACTTGAGGCCGCAAACTCAGGGTCCCTCTCACATACCTAGAGCTGAGAGAAGCCTCCTCTTGAGGTGCTTGTGGTAAGGTGGTATTCCTCTGGAGACGAATCCAGGGACTAACCTCTCTTTTCGAGTTGATTTTTGGTCCACAGAGTTCTTTCGTGTTGCTACAGTGACCTCAGGATCCCTCTAGCCTTGAAACAGTGTTCTGGGGGTTTCTCTGGAGTGCCATCAAGGAAATCAAGGCTCCTTTCATGTGTGATGTGCAACACGGAATTGCTCTGCACGCAGTACAGGGGAATCGGGCCTCATCTCGCATCGAGGGGGAAGTCTCATGGTTTTTCTCGAGTTGCGGCGGGAACCTGGGGTATATTCTCGAGTTACGACGGGGATGGCCCTTCCACCCACGTGTTTGTTCAGCCACGTCAGGACTCCTGCCTAGTTGCGAGGGACAACTCGGGATTCTCCTCGAGGCTTGGCAGGGCAATTGGAATGCCTCTCCAGCTGAGGCGGGAGACCAAGGGTCCCTTTCCACGTGCCACAGGAATCCTGGGACTCCTATCAAGTTTCACGAGGAGTCAGGCATCGTCTCCTTTGGAGGCACTGATCTCCGCATACCTCTGGAGTTTTCAAAGGATGTGAGGCCTCCGGTCGCGATGAGGTGGGGAACTAGGTGTTTCTCTGTGGTCTCCACAGGGGATTCAGACATCCTTTCTTCTTGGGAGATGCAAGACGAGCCTGCATTCCAGTCACTGCAGGGATATCCAGCCTTATCTCGCGTCATGGCATCGCGGTGTCCATTCCACTTGAGGCCGCAAACTCAGGGTCCCTCTCACATACCTAGAGCTGAGAGAAGCCTCCTCTTGAGGTGCTTGTGGTAAGGTGATATTCCTCAGGAGTCGAAGCCAGGGACTAACCTCTCATCTCGAGTTGATTTTTGGTCCACGGAGCTCTTTCGTGTTGCTACAGTGACCTCAGGATCCCTCTAGCCTTGAAACAGTGTTCTTGGGGTTTCTCTGGAGTGCCATCAAGGAAATCAAGGCTCCTTTCATGTGTGATGTGCAACACGGAATTGGTCTGCACGCAGTGCAGGGGAATCGGGCCTCATCTCGCGGCGAGGGGGAAGTCTCATGGTTTCTCTCGAGTTGCGGCGGGAACCTGGGGTATATTCTCGAGTTACGACGGGGATGGCCCTTCCACACACGTGTTTCTTCCGCGACGTCAGGACTCCTGCCTAGTTGCGAGGGACAACTCTGGATTCTCCTCGAGGCTTGGCAGGGCAATTGGGACGCCTCTCCAGCTGAGGCGGGAGACCAAGGGTCGCTTTCCAAGTGCCACAGGAATCCTGGGACTCCTATCAAGTTTCACGAGGAGTCAGGCATCGTCTCCTTTGGAGGCACTGATCTCCGCGTACCTCTGCAGTTTTCAAAGGATGTGAGGCCTCCGGTCGCGATTAGGTTGGGAACTAGGTCTTTCTCTGTGGTCTCCACAGGGGATTCAGACATCCTTTCATCTTGGGAGATGCAAGACGAGCCTGCATTCAAGTCACTGCAGGGATATCCGGCCTTATTTCGCGTCAGGGCATCGCGGTGTCCATTCCACTTGAGGCCGCAAACTCAGGGTCCCTCTCACATACCTAGAGCTGAGAGAAGCCTCCTCTTGAGGTGCTTGTGGTAAGGTGGTATTCCTCTGGAGTCGAAGCCAGGGACTAACCTCGCATCTCGAGTTGATTTTTGGCCCACGGAGCTCTTTCGTGTTGCTACAGTGACCTCAGGATCCCTCTAGCCTTGAAACAGTGTTCTTGGGGTTTCTCTGGAGTGCCATCAAGGAAATCAAGGCTCCTTTCATGTGTGATGTGCAACACGGAATTGCTCTGCACGCAGTGCAGGGGAATCGGGCCTCATCTCGCGGCGAGGGGGAAGTCTGATGGTTTTTCTCGAGTTGCGGCGGGAACCTGGGGTATATTCTACAGTTACGACGGGGATGGCACTTCCACACACGTGTTTGTTCAGCCACGTCAGGACTCCTGCCTAGTTGCGAGGGACAACTCGGGATTCTCCTCGAGGCTTGGCAAGGCAATTGGGACGCCTCTCCAGCTGAGGCGGGAGACCAAGGGTCCCTTTCCACGTGCCACAGGAATCCTGGAACTCCTATCAAGTTTCACGAGGAGTCAGGCATCATCTCCTTTGGAGGCACTGATCTCCGCGTACCTCTGGAGTTTTCAAAGGATGTGAGGCCTCCGGTCGCGATGAGGTTGTTAACTAGGTCTTTCTCTGTGGTCTCCACAGGGGATTCAGACATCCTTTCATCTTGGGAGATGCAAGACGAGCCTGCATTCAAGTCACTGCAGGGATATCCAGCCTTATTTCGCGTCAGGGCATCGCGGTGTCCATTCCACTTGAAGCCGCAAACTCAGGGTCCCTCTCACATACCTAGAGCTGAGAGAAGCCTCCTCTTGAGGTGCTTGTGGTAAGGTGGTATTCCTCTGGAGTCGAAGCCAGGGACTAACCTCTCATCTCGAGTTGATTTTTGGCCCACGGAGCTCTTTCATGTTGCTACAGTGACCTCAGGATCCCTCTAGCCTTGAAACAGTGTTCTTGGGGTTTCTCTGGAGTGCCATCAAGGAAATCAAGGCTCCTTTCATGTGTGATGTGCAACACGGAATTGCTCTGCACGCAGTGCAGGGGAATCGGGCCTCAGCTCGCGGCGAGGGGGAAGTCTCATGGTTTTTCTCGAGTTGCGGCGGGAACCTGGGGTATATTCTCGAGTTACGACGGGGATGGCCCTTCCACCCACGTGTTTCTTCAGCGACGTCAGGACTCCTGCCTAGTTGCGAGGGACAACTCTGGATTCTCCTCGAGGGTTGGCAGGGCAATTGGGACGCCTCTCCAGCTGAGGCGGGAGACCAAGGGTCCCTTTTCAAGTGCCACAGGAATCCTGGGACTCCTATCAAGTTTCACGAGGAGTCAGGCATCGTCTCCTTTGGAGGCACTGATCTCCGCGTACCTCTGGAGTTTTCAAAGGATGTGAGGCCTCCGGTCGCAATGAGGTGGGGAACTAGGTCTTTCTCTGTGGTCTCCACAGGGGATTCAGACATCCTTTCTTCTTGGGAGATGCAAGACGAGCCTGCATTCAAGTCACTGCAGGGATATCCGGCTTTATTTCGAGTCAGGGCATCGCGGTGTCCATTCCACTTGAGGCCTCAAACTGAGGATCCCTCTCACATACCTAGAGCTGAGAGAAGCCTCCTCTTGAGGTGCTTGTGGTAAGGTGGTATTCCTCTGGAGTCGAAGCCAGGGACTAACCTCTCATCTCGAGTTGATTTTTGGTCCACGGAGCTCTTTCGTGTTGCTACAGTGACCTCAGGATCCCTCTAGCCTTGAAACAGTGTTCTTGGGGTTTCTCTGGAGTGCCATCAAGGAAATCAAGGCTCCTTTCATGTGTGATGTGCAACACGGAATTGCTCTGCACGCAGTGCAGGGGAATCGGGCCTCATCTCGCGGCGAGGGGGAAGTCTCATGGTTTTTCTCGAGTTAAGGCGGAAACCTGGGGTATATTCTCGAGTTACGACGGGGATGGCCCTTCCACACACGTGTTTCTTCAGCGACGTCAGGACTACTGCCTAGTTGCGAGGGACAACTCTGGATTCTCCTCGAGGCTTGGCAGGGCAATTGGGACGCCTCTCCAGCTGAGGCGGGAGACCAAGGGTCGCTTTCCAAGTGCCACAGGAATCCTGGGACTCCTATCAAGTTTCACGAGGAGTCAGGCATCGTCTCCTTTGGAGGCACTGATCTCCGCGTACCTCTGGAGTTTTCAAAGGATGTGAGGCTATCGGTCGCGATGAGGTGGGGAACTAAGTCTTTCTCTGTGCTTTCCACAGGGGATTCAGACATCCTTTCCTCCTGGGAGATGCAAGAGGAGCCTGCATTGAAGTCACTGCAGTGATATCCGGCCTTATTTCGAGTCAGGGCATCGCGGTGTCCATTCCACTTGAGGCCGCAAACTCAGGGTCCCTCTCACATACCTAGAGCTGAGAGAAGCCTCCTCTTGAGGTGCTTGTGGTAAGGTGGTATTCCTCTGGAGACGAATCCAGGGACTAACCTCTCTTTTCGAGTTGATTTTTGGTCCACAGAGTTCTTTCGTGTTGCTACAGTGACCTCAGGATCCCTCTATCCTTGAAACAGTGTTCTTGGGGTTTCTCTGGAGTGCCATCAAGGAAATCAAGGCTCCTTTCATGTGTGATGTGCAACACGGAATTGCTCTGCACGCAGTACAGGGGAATCGGGCCTCATCTCGCATCGAGGGGGAAGTCTCATGGTTTTTCTCGAGTTGCGGCGAGAACCTGGGGTATATTCTCGAGTTACGACGGGGATGGCCCTTCCACCCACGTGTTTGTTCAGCCACGTCAGGACTCCTGCCTAGTTGCGAGGGACAACTCGGGATTCTCCTCGAGGCTTGGCAGGGCAATTGGAATGCCTCTCCAGCTGAGGCGGGAGACCAAGGGTCCCTTTCCACGTGCCACAGGAATCCTGGGACTCCTATCAAGTTTCACGAGGAGTCAGGCATCGTCTCCTTTGGAGGCACTGATCTCCGCATACCTCTGGAGTTTTCAAAGGATGTGAGGCCTCCGGTCGCGATGAGGTGGGGAAGTAGGTGTTTCTCTGTGGTCTCCACAGGGGATTCAGACATCCTTTCTTCTTGGGAGATGCAAGACGAGCCTGCATTCCAGTCACTGCAGGGATATCCAGCCTTATCTCGCGTCATGGCATCGCGGTGTCCATTCCACTTGAGGCCGCAAACTCAGGGTCCCTCTCACATACCTAGAGCTGAGAGAAGCCTCCTCTTGAGGTGCTTGTGGTAAGGTGGTATTCCTCAGGAGTCGAAGCCAGGGACTAACCTCTCATCTCGAGTTGATTATTGGCCCACGGAGCTCTTTCGTGTTGCTACAGTGACCTCAGGATCCCTCTAGCCTTGAAACAGTGTTCTTGGGGTTTCTCTGGAGTGCCATCAAGGAAATCAAGGCTCCTTTCATGTGTGATGTGCAACACAGAATTGCTCTGCACGCAGTGCAGGGGAATCGGGCCTCATCTCGCGGCGAGGGGGAAGTCTCATGGTTTTTCTCGAGTTGCGGCGGGAACCTGGGGTATATTCTCCAGTTACGACGGGGATGGCCCTTCCACACACGTGTTTGTTCAGCCACGTCAGGACTCTTGCCTAGTTGCGAGACACAACTCGGGATTCTCCTCGAGGCTTGGCAAGGCAATTGGGACGCCTCTCCAGCTGAGGCGGGAGACCAAGGGTCCCTTTCCACGTGCCACCGGAATCCTGGGACTCTTATCAAGTTTCACGAGGAGTCAGGCATCGTCTCCTTTGGAGGCACTGATCTCCGCGTACCTCTGGAGTTTTCAAAGGATGTGAGGCCTCCGGTCGCGATGAGTTGGGGAACTAGGTCTTTCTCTGTGGTCTCCACAGGGGATACAGACATCCTTTCATCTTGGTAGATGCAAGACGAGCTTGCATTCAAGTCACTGCAGGGATATCCAGCCTTATTTCGCGTCAGGGCATCGCGGTGTCCATTCCACTTGAGGCCGCAAACTCAGGGTCCCTCTCACATACCTAGAGCTGAGAGAAGCCTCCTCTTGAGGTGCTTGTGGTAAGGTGGTATTCCTCTGGAGTCGAAGCCAGGGACTAACCTCTCATCTCGAGTTGATTTTTGGCCCACGGAGCTCTTTCGTGTTGCTACAGTGACCTCAGGATCCCTCTAGCCTTGAAACAGTGTTCTTGGCGTTTCTCTGGAGTGCCATGAAGGAAATCAAGGCTCCTTTCATGTGTGATGTGCAACACGGAATTGCTCTGCACGCAGTGCAGGGGAATCGGGCCTCATCTCGCGGCGAGGGGGAAGTCTCATGGTTTTTCTCGAGTTGCGGCGGGAACCTGGGGTATATTCTCGAGTTACGACGGGGATGGCCCTTCCACCCACGTGTTTCTTCAGCGACGTCAGGATTCCTGCCTAGTTGCGAGGGACAACTCTGGATTCTCCTCGAGGCTTGGCAGGGCAATTGGGACGCCTCTCCAGCTGAGGCGGGAGACCAAGGGTCGCTTTCCAAGTGCCACAGGAATCCTGGGACTCCTATCAAGTTTCACGAGGAGTCAGGCATCGTCTCCTTTGGAGGCACTGATCTCCGCGTACCTCTGAAGTTTTCAAAGGATGTGAGGCTATTGGTCGCGATGAGGTGGGGAACTAAGTCTTTCTCTGTGCTTTCCACAGGGGATTCAGACATCCTTTCGTCCTGGGAGATGCAAGACGAGCCTGCATTGAAGTCACTGCAGTGATATCCGGCCTTATTTCGAGTCAGGGCATCGCGGTGTCCATTCCACTTGAGGCCGCAAACTCAGGGTCCCTCTCACATACCTAGAGCTGAGAGAAGCCTCCTCTTGAGGTGCTTGTGGTAAGGTGGTATTCCTCTGGAGACGAATCCAGGGACTAACCTCTCTTTTCGAGTTGATTTTTGGTCCACAGAGTTCTTTCGTGTTGCTACAGTGACCTCAGGATCCCTCTAGCCTTGAAACAGTGTTCTTGGGGTTTCTCTGGAGTGCCATCAAGGAAATCAAGGCTCCTTTCATGTGTGATGTGCAAGACGGAATTGCTCTGCACGCAGTACAGGGGAATCGGGCCTCATCTCGCATCGAGGGGGAAGTCTCATGGTTTTTCTCGAGTTGCGGCGGGAACCTGGGGTATATTCTCGAGTTACGACGGGGATGGCCCTTCCACCCACGTGTTTGTTCAGCCACGTCAGGACTCCTGCCTAGTTGCGAGGGACAACTCGGGATTCTCCTCGAGGCTTGGCAGGGCAATTGGAATGCCTCTCCAGCTGAGGCGGGAGACCAAGGGTCCCTTTCCACGTGCCACAGGAATCCTGGGACTCCTATCAAGTTTCACGAGGAGTCAGGCATCGTCTCCTTTGGAGGCACTGATCTCCGCATACCTCTGGAGTTTTCAAAGGATGTGAGGCCTCCGGTCGCGATGAGGTGGGGAACTAGGTGTTTCTCTGTGGTCTCCACAGGGGATTCAGACATCCTTTCTTCTTGGGAGATGCAAGACGAGCCTGCATTCCAGTCACTGCAGGGATATCCAGCCTTATCTCGCGTCATGGCATCGCGGTGTCCATTCCACTTGAGGCCGCAAACTCAGGGTCCCTCTCACATACCTAGAGCTGAGAGAAGCCTCCTCTTGAGGTGCTTGTGGTAAGGTGATATTCCTCAGGAGTCGAAGCCAGGGACTAACCTCTCATCTCGAGTTGATTTTTGGTCCACGGAGCTCTTTCGTGTTGCTACAGTGACCTCAGGATCCCTCTAGCCTTGAAACAGTGTTCTTGGGGTTTCTCTGGAGTGCCATCAAGGAAATCAAGGCTCCTTTCATGTGTGATGTGCAACACGGAATTGGTCTGCACGCAGTGCAGGGGAATCGGGCCTCATCTCGCGGCGAGGGGGAAGTCTCATGGTTTCTCTCGAGTTGCGGCGGGAACCTGGGGTATATTCTCGAGTTACGACGGGGATGGCCCTTCCACACACGTGTTTCTTCCGCGACGTCAGGACTCCTGCCTAGTTGCGAGGGACAACTCTGGATTCTCCTCGAGGCTTGGCAGGGCAATTGGGACGCCTCTCCAGCTGAGGCGGGAGACCAAGGGTCGCTTTCCAAGTGCCACAGGAATCCTGGGACTCCTATCAAGTTTCACGAGGAGTCAGGCATCGTCTCCTTTGGAGGCACTGATCTCCGCGTACCTCTGCAGTTTTCAAAGGATGTGAGGCCTCCGGTCGCGATTAGGTTGGGAACTAGGTCTTTCTCTGTGGTCTCCACAGGGGATTCAGACATCCTTTCATCTTGGGAGATGCAAGACGAGCCTGCATTCAAGTCACTGCAGGGATATCCGGCCTTATTTCGCGTCAGGGCATAGCGGTGTCCATTCCACTTGAGGCCGCAAACTCAGGGTCCCTCTCACATACCTAGAGCTGAGAGAAGCCTCCTCTTGAGGTGCTTGTGGTAAGGTGGTATTCCTCTGGAGTCGAAGCCAGGGACTAACCTCGCATCTCGAGTTGATTTTTGGCCCACGGAGCTCTTTCGTGTTGCTACAGTGACCTCAGGATCCCTCTAGCCTTGAAACAGTGTTCTTGGGGTTTCTCTGGAGTGCCATCAAGGAAATCAAGGCTCCTTTCATGTGTGATGTGCAACACGGAATTGCTCTGCACGCAGTGCAGGGGAATCGGGCCTCATCTCGCGGCGAGGGGGAAGTCTGATGGTTTTTCTCGAGTTGCGGCGGGAACCTGGGGTATATTCTACAGTTACGACGGGGATGGCACTTCCACACACGTGTTTGTTCAGCCACGTCAGGACTCCTGCCTAGTTGCGAGGGACAACTCGGGATTCTCCTCGAGGCTTGGCAAGGCAATTGGGACGCCTCTCCAGCTGAGGCGGGAGACCAAGGGTCCCTTTCCACGTGCCACAGGAATCCTGGAACTCCTATCAAGTTTCACGAGGAGTCAGGCATCATCTCCTTTGGAGGCACTGATCTCCGCGTACCTCTGGAGTTTTCAAAGGATGTGAGGCCTCCGGTCGCGATGAGGTTGTTAACTAGGTCTTTCTCTGTGGTCTCCACAGGGGATTCAGACATCCTTTCATCTTGGGAGATGCAAGACGAGCCTGCATTCAAGTCACTGCAGGGATATCCAGCCTTATTTCGCGTTAGGGCATCGCGGTGTCCATTCCACTTGAAGCCGCAAACTCAGGGTCCCTCTCACATACCTAGAGCTGAGAGAAGCCTCCTCTTGAGGTGCTTGTGGTAAGGTGGTATTCCTCTGGAGTCGAAGCCAGGGACTAACCTCTCATCTCGAGTTGATTTTTGGCCCACGGAGCTCTTTCATGTTGCTACAGTGACCTCAGGATCCCTCTAGCCTTGAAACAGTGTTCTTGGGGTTTCTCTGGAGTGCCATCAAGGAAATCAAGGCTCCTTTCATGTGTGATGTGCAACACGGAATTGCTCTGCACGCAGTGCAGGGGAATCGGGCCTCAGCTCGCGGCGAGGGGGAACTCTCATGGTTTTTCTCGAGTTGCGGCGGGAACCTGGGGTATATTCTCGAGTTACGACGGGGATGGCCCTTCCACCCACGTGTTTCTTCAGCGACGTCAGGACTCCTGCCTAGTTGCGAGGGACAACTCTGGATTCTCCTCGAGGGTTGGCAGGGCAATTGGGACGCCTCTCCAGCTGAGGCGGGAGACCAAGGGTCCCTTTTCAAGTGCCACAGGAATCCTGGGACTCCTATCAAGTTTCACGAGGAGTCAGGCATCGTCTCCTTTGGAGGCACTGATCTCCGCGTACCTCTGGAGTTTTCAAAGGATGTGAGGCCTCCGGTCGCGATGAGGTGGGGAACTAGGTGTTTCTCTGTGGTCTCCACAGGGGATTCAGACATCCTTTCTTCTTGGGAGATGCAAGACGAGCCTGCATTCAAGTCACTGCAGGGATATCCGGCCTTATTTCGAGTCAGGGCATCGCGGTGTCCATTCCACTTGAGGCCTCAAACTGAGGATCCCTCTCACATACCTAGAGCTGAGAGAAGCCTCCTCTTGAGGTGCTTGTGGTAAGGTGGTATTCCTCTGGAGTCGAAGCCAGGGACTAACCTCTCATCTCGAGTTGATTTTTGGTCCACGGAGCTCTTTCGTGTTGCTACAGTGACCTCAGGATCCCTCTAGCCTTGAAACAGTGTTCTTGGGGTTTCTCTGGAGTGCCATCAAGGAAATCAAGGCTCCTTTCATGTGTGATGTGCAACACGGAATTGCTCTGCACGCAGTGCAGGGGAATCGGGCCTCATCTCGCGGCGAGAGGGAAGTCTCATGGTTTTTCTCGAGTTAAGGCGGAAACCTGGGGTATATTCTCGAGTTACGACGGGGATGGCCCTTCCACACACGTGTTTCTTCAGCGACGTCAGGACTACTGCCTAGTTGCGAGGGACCACTCTGGATTCTCCTCGAGGCTTGGCAGGGCAATTGGGACGCCTCTCCAGCTGAGGCGGGAGACCAAGGGTCGCTTTCCAAGTGCCACAGGAATCCTGGGACTCCTATCAAGTTTCACGAGGAGTCAGGCATCGTCTCCTTTGGAGGCACTGATCTCCGCGTACCTCCGGAGTTTTCAAAGGATGTGAGGCCTCCGGTCGCGATGAGGTGGGAACTAGGTGTTTCTCTGTGGTCTCCACAGGGGATTCAGACATCCTTTCATCTTGGGAGATGCAAGACGAGCCTGCATTCAAGTCACTGCAGGGATATCCGGCCTTATTTCGAGTCAGGGCATCGCGGTGTCCATTCCACTTGAGGCGGCAAACTCAGGATCCCTCTCACATACCTAGAGCTGAGAGAAGCATCCTCTTGAGGTGCTTGTGGTAAGGTGGTATTCCTCAGGAGTCGAAGCCAGGGACTAACCTCTCATCTCGTGTTGATTCTTGGTCCACGGAGCTCTTTCGTGTTGCTACAGTGACCTCAGGATCCCTCTAGCCTTGAAACAGTGTTCTTGGGGTTTCTCTGGAGTGCCATCAAGGAAATCAAGTCTCCTTTCATGTGTGATGTGCAACACGGAATTGCTCTGCACGCAGTGCAGGGGAATCGGGCCTCATCTCGCGGCGAGGGGGAAGTCTCATGGTTTTTCTCGAGTTGCGGCGGGAACCTGGGGTATATTCTCGAGTTACGACGGGGATGGCCCTTCCACACACGTGTGTGTTCAGCCATGTCAGGACTCCTGCCTAGTTGCGAGGGACAACTCGGGATTCTCCTCGAGGCTTTGCAGAGCAATTGGGACGCCTCTCCAGCTGAGACGGGAGACCAAGGGTCCCTTTCCACGTGCCACAGGAATCCTGGGTCTCCTATCAAGTTTCACGAGGAGTCAGGCATCGTCTCCTTTGGAGGCACTGATCTCCGCATACCTCTGGAGTTTTCAAAGGATTTGAGGCCTCCTGTCGCGATGAGGTGGGGAACTAGGTCTTTCTCTGTGGTCTCCACAGGGGATTCAGACACCCTTTCATCTTGGGAGATGCAAGACAAGCCTGCATTCCAGTCACTGCAGGGATATCCGGCCTTATTTCGAGTCAGGGCATCGCGGTGTCCATTCCACTTGAGGCCGCAAACTCAGGGTCCCTCTCACATACCTAGAGCTGAGAGAAGCCTCCTCTTGAAGTGCTTGTGGTAAGGTGGTATTCCTCTGGAGTCGAAGCCAGGGACTAACCTCTCATCTCGAGTTGATTTTTGGTCCACGGAGCTCTTTCGTGTTGCTACAGTGACCTCAGGATCCCTCTAGCCTTGAAACAGTGTTCTTGGGGTTTCTCTGGAGTGCCATGAAGGAAATCAAGGCTCCTTTCATGTGTGATGTGCAACACAGAATTGCTCTGCACGCAGTGCAGGGGAATCGGGCCTCATCTCGCGGCGAGGGGGAAGTCTGATGGTTTTTGTCGAGTTGCGGCGGGAACCTGGGGTATATTCTCGAGTTACGACGGGGATGGCCCTTCCACATATGTGTTTGTTCAGCCACGTCAGGACTCTTGCCTAGTTGCTAGACACAACTCGGGATTCTCCTCGAGGCTTGGCAAGGCAATTGGGACGCCTCTCCAGCTGAGGCGGGAGACCAAGGGTCCCTTTCCACGTGCCACAGGAATCCTGGGACTCCTATCAAGTTTCACGAGGAGTCAGGCATCGTCTCCTTTGGAGGCACTGATCTCCGCGTACCTCTGGAGTTTTCAAAGGATGTGAGGCCTCCGGTCGCGATGAGGTGGGGAACTAGGTCTTTCTCTGTGGTCTCCACAGGGGATTCAGACATCCTTTCATCTTGGGAGATGCAAGACGAGCCTGCATTCAAGTCACTGCAGGGATATCCAGCCTTATTTCGCGTCAGGGCATCGCGGTGTCCATTCCACTTGAGGCCGCAAACTCAGGGTCCCTCTCACATACCTAGAGCTGAGAGAAGCCTCCTCTTGAGGTGCTTGTGGTAAGGTGGTATTCCTCTGGAGTCGAAGCCAGGGACTAACCTCTCATCTCGAGTTGATTTTTGGCCCACGGAGATCTTTCGTGTTCCTACAGTGACCTCAGGATCCCTCTAGCCTTGAAACAGTGTTCTTGGGGTTTCTCTGGAGTGCCATCAAGGAAATCAAGGCTCCTTTCATGTGTGATGTGCAACACGGAATTGCTCTGCACGCAGTGCAGGGGAATCGGGCCTCATCTCGCGGCGAGGGGGAAGTCTCATGGTTTTTCTCGAGTTGCGGCGGGAACCTGGGGTATATTCTCGAGTTACGACGGGGATGGCCCTTCCACCCACGTGTTTCTTCAGCGACGTCAGGACTCCTGCCTAGTTGCGAGGGACAACTCTGGATTCTCCACGAGGCTTGGCAGGGCAATTGGGACGCCTCTCCAGCTGAGGCGGGAGACAAAGTGTCCCTTTCCAAGTGCCACAGTAATCCTGGGACTCCTATCAAGTTTCACGAGGAGTCAGGCATTGTCTCCTTTGGAGGCACTGTTCTCCGCGTACCTCTGGAGTTTTCAAAGGATGTGAGGCTATCGGTCGCGATGAGGTGGGGAACTAAGTCTTTCTCTGTGCTTTCCACAGGGGATTCAGACATCCTTTCGTCCTGGGAGATGCAAGACGAGCCTGCATTGAAGTCACTGCAGGGATATCCGGCCTTATTTCGAGTCAGGGCATCGCGGTGTCCATTCCACTTGAGGCCGCAATCTCAGGGTCCCTCTCACATACCTAGAGCTGAGAGAAGCCTCCTCTTGAGGTGCTTGTGGTAAGGTGGTATTCCTCTGGAGACGAATCCAGGGACTAACCTCTCTTTTCGAGTTGATTTTTGGTCCACAGAGTTCTTTCGTGTTGCTACAGTGACCTCAGGATCCCTCTATCCTTGAAACAGTGTTCTTGGGGTTTCTCTGGAGTGCCATTAAGGAAATCAAGGCTCCTTTCATGTGTGATGTGCAACACGGAATTGCTCTGCACGCAGTACAGGGGAATCAGGCCTCATCTCGCATCGAAGGGGAAGTCTCATGGTTTTTCTCGAGTTGCGGCGGGAACCTGGGGTATATTCTCGAGTTACGACGGGGATGGCCCTTCCACCCACGTGTTTGTTCAGCCACGTCAGGACTCCTGCCTAGTTGCGAGGGACAACTCGGGATTCTCCTCGAGGCTTGGCAGGGCAATTGGAACGCCTCTCCAGCTGAGGCGGGAGACCAAGGGTCCCTTTCCACGTGCCACAAGAATCCTGGGACTCCTATCAAGTTTCACGAGGAGTCAGGCATCGTCTCCTTTGGAGGCACTGATCTCCGCGTACCTCTGGAGTTTTCAAAGGATGTGAGGCCTCCGGTCGCGATGAGGTGGGGAACTAGGTGTTTCTCTGTGGTCTCCACAGGGGATTCAGACATCCTTTCATCTTGGGAGATGCAAGACGAGCCTGCATTCAAGTCACTGCAGGGATATCCGGCCTTATTTCGAGTCAGGGCATCGCGGTGTCCATTCCACTTGAGGCGGCAAACTCAGGATCCCTCTCACATACCTAGAGCTGAGAGAAGCATCCTCTTGAGGTGCTTGTGGTAAGGTGGTATTCCTCTGGAGTCGAAGCCAGGGACTAACCTCTCATCTCGTGTTGATTCTTGGTCCACGGAGCTCTTTCGTGTTGCTACAGTGACCTCAGGATCCCTCTAGCCTTGAAACAGTGTTCTTAGGGTTTCTCTGGAGTGCCATCAAGGAAATCAAGGCTCCTTTCATGTGTGATGTGCAACACGGAATTGCTCTGCACGCAGTGCAGGGGAATCGGGCCTCATCTCGCGGCGAGGGGGAAGTCTCATGGTTTTTCTCGAGTTGCGGCGGGAACCTGGGGTATATTCTCGAGTTACGACGGGGTTGGCCCTTCCACACACGTGTGTGTTCAGCCATGTCAGGTCTCCTGCCTAGTTGCGAGGGACAACTCGGGATTCTCCTCGAGGCTTTGCAGAGCAATTGGGACGCCTCTCCAGCTGAGACGGGAGACCAAGGGTCCCTTTCCACGTGCCACAGGAATCCTGGGACTCCTATCAAGTTTCACGAGGAGTCAGGCATCGTCTCCTTTGGAGGCACTGATCTCCGCGTACCTCTGGAGTTTTCAAAGGATGTGAGGCCTCCGGTCGCGATGAGGTGGGGAACTAGGTCTTTCTCTGTGGTCTCCACAGGGGATTCAGACATCCTTTCATCTTGGGAGATGCAAGACGAGCCTGCATTCAAGTCACTGCAGGGATATCCAGCCTTATTTCGCGTCAGGGCATCGCGGTGTCCATTCCACTTGAGGCCGCAAACTCAGGGTCCCTCTCACATACCTAGAGCTGAGAGAAGCCTCCTCTTGAGGTGCTTGTGGTAAGGTGGTATTCCTCTGGAGTCGAAGCCAGGGACTAACCTCTCATCTCGAGTTGATTTTTGGCCCACGGAGCTCTTTCTTGTTGCTACAGTGACCTCAGGATCCCTCTAGCCTTGAAACAGTGTTCTTGGGGTTTCTCTGGAGTGCCATCAAGGAAATCAAGGCTCCTTTCATGTGTGATGTGCAACACGGAATTGCTCTGCACGCAGTGCAGGGGAATCGGGCCTCATCTCGCGGCGAGGGGGAAGTCTCATGGTTTTTCTCGAGTTGAGGCGGGAACCGGGGTATATTCTCGAGTTACGACGGGGATGGCCCTTCCACCCACGTGTTTCTTCAGCGACGTCAGGACTCCTGCCTAGTTGCGAGGGACAACTCTGGATTCTCCTCGAGGCTTGGCAGGGCAATTGGGACGCCTCTCCAGCTGAGGAGGGAGACCAAGTGTCCCTTTCCAAGTGCCACAGGTATCCTGGGACTCCTATCTAGTTTCACGAGGAGTCAGGCATCGTCTCCTTTGGAGGCACTGATCTCCGCGTACCTCTGGAGTTTTCAAAAGATGTGAGGCTATCGGTCGCGATGAGGTGGGGAACAAAGTCTTTCTCTGTGCTTTCCACAGGGGATTCAGACATCCTTTCGTCCTGGGAGATGCAAGACGAGCCTGCATTGAAGTCACTGCAGGGGTATCCGGCCTTATTTCGAGTCAGGGCATCGCGGTGTCCATTCCACTTGAGGCCGCAAACTCAGGGTCCCTCTCACATACCTAGAGCTGAGAGAAGCCTCCTCTTGAGGTGCTTGTGGTAAGGTGGTATTCCTCTGGAGACGAATCCAGGGACTAACCTCTCTTTTCGAGTTGATTTTTGGTCCACAGAGTTCTTTCGTGTTGCTACAGTGACCTCAGGATCCCTCTATCCTTGAAACAATGTTCTTGGGGTTTCTCTGGAGTGCCATCAAGGAAATCAAGGCTCCTTTCATGTGTGATGTGCAACACGGAATTGCTCTGCACGCAGTACAGGGGAATCGGGCCTCATCTCGCGGTGAAGGGGAAGTCTCATGGTTTTTCTCGAGTTGCGGCGGGAACCTGGGGTATATTCTCGAGTTACGACGGGGATGGCCCTTCCACCCACGTGTTTGTTCAGCCACGTCAGGACTCCTGCCTAGTTGCGAGGGACAACTCGGGATTCTCCTCGAGGCTTGGCAGGGCAATTGGAACGCCTCTCCAGCTGAGGCGGGAGACCAAGGGTCCCTTTCCACGTGCCACAAGAATCCTGGGACTCCTATCAAGTTTCACGAGGAGTCAGGCATCGTCTCCTTTGGAGGCACTGATCTCCGTGTACCTCTGGAGTTCTCAAAGGATGTGAGGCCTCCGGTCGCGATGAGGTGGGGAACTAGGTGTGTCTCTGTGGTCTCCACAGGGGATTCAGACATCCTTTCTTCTTGGGAGATGCAAGACGAGCCTGCATTCAAGTCACTGCAGGGATATCCGGCCTTATTTCGAGTCAGGGCATCGCGGTGTCCATTCCACTTGAGGCCGCAAACTCAGGATCCCTCTCACATACCTAGAGCTGAGAGAAGCCTCCTCTTGAGGTGCTTGTGGTAAGGTTGTATTCCTCTGGAGTAGAAGCCAGGGACTAACCTCTCATCTCGAGTTGATTTTTGGTCCACGGAGCTCTTTCGTGTTGCTACAGTGACCTCAGGATCCCTCTAGCCTTGAAACAGTGTTCTTGGGGTTTCTCTGGAGTGCCATGAAGGAAATCAAGGCTCCTTTCATGTGTGATGTGCAACACAGAATTGCTCTGCACGCAGTGCAGGGGAATCGGGCCTCATCTCGCGGCGAGGGGGAAGTCTCATGGTTTTTCTCGAGTTGCGGCGGGAACCTGGGGTATATTCTCGAGTTACGACGGGGATGGCCCTTCCACACACGTGTTTGTTCAGTCACGTCAGGACTCCTGCCTAGTTGCGAGACACAACTCGGGATTCTCCTCGAGGCTTGGCAAGGCAATTGGGATGCCTCTCCAGCTGAGGCGGGAGACCAAGGGTCCCTTTCCACGTGCCACAGGAATCCTGGGACTCCTATCAAGTTTCACGAGGAGTCAGGCATCGTCTCCTTTGGAGGCACTGATCTCCGCGTACCTCTGGAGTTTTCAAAGGATGTGAGGCCTCCGGTCGCGATGAGGTGGGGAACTAGGTCGTTCTCTGTGGTCTCCACAGGGGATTCAGACATCCTTTCATCTTGGGAGATGCAAGACGAGCCTGCATTCAAGTCACTGCAGGGATATCCGGCCTTATTTCGCGTCAGGGCATCGCGGTGTCCATTCCACTTGAGGCCGCAAACTCAGGGTCGCTCTCACATACCTAGAGCTGAGAGAAGCCTCCTCTTGAGGTGCTTGTGTTAAGGTGGTATTCCTCTGGAGTCGAAGCCAAGGACTAGCCTATCTTCTCGAGTTGATTTTTGGCCCACGGAGCTCTTTCGTTTTGCTACAGTGACCTCAGGATCCCTCTAGCCTTGAAACAGTGTTCTTGGGGTTTCTCTGGAGTGCCATCAAGGAAATCAAGGCTCCTTTCATGTGTGATGTGCAACACGGAATTGCTCTGCACGCAGTGCAGGGGAATCGGGCCTCATCTCGCGGCGAGGGGGAAGTCTCATGGTTTTTCTCGAGTTGCGGCGGGAACCTGGGGTATATTCTCGAGTTACGACGGGGATGGCCCTTCCACCCACGTGTTTCTTCAGCGACGTCAGGACTCCTGCCTAGTTGCGAGGGACAACTCTGGATTCTCCTCCAGGCTTGGCAGGGCAATTGGGACGCCTCTCCAGCTGAGGCGGGAGACCAAGTGTCCCTTTCCAAGTGCCACAGGAATCCTGGGACTCCTATCAAGTTTCACGAGGAGTCAGGCATCGTCTCCTTTGGAGGCACTGATCTCCGCGTACCTCTGGAGTTTTCAAAGGATGTGAGGCTATTGGTCGCGATGAGGTGGGGAACTAAGTCTTTCTCTGTGCTTTCCACAGGGGATTCAGACATCCTTTCGTCTTGGGAGATGCAAGACGAGCCTGCATTGAAGTCACTGCAGGGATATCCGGCCTTATTTCGAGTCAGGGCATCGCGGTGTCCATTTCACTTGAGGCCGCAAACTCAGGGTCCCTCTCACATACCTAGAGCTGAGAGAAGCCTCCTCTTGAGGTGCTTGTGGTAAGGTGGTATTCCTCTGGAGTCGAAGCCAGGGACTAACCTCTCATCTCGAGTTGATTTTTGGTCCACGGAGCTCTTTCGTGTTGCTACAGTGACCTCAGGATCCCTCTAGCCTTGAAACAGTGTTCTTTGGGTTTCTCTGGAGTGCCATGAAGGAAATCAAGGCTCCTTTCATGTGTGATGTGCAACACAGAATTGCTCTGCACACAGTGCAGGGGAATCGGGCCTCATCTCGCGGCGAGGGGGAAGTCTCATGGTTTTTCTCGAGTTGCGGCGGGAACCTGGGGTATATTCTCGAGTTACGACGGGGATGGCCCTTCCACATACGTGTTTGTTCAGCCACGTCAGGACTCTTGCCTAGTTGCTAGACACAACACGGGATTCTCCTCGAGGCTTGGCAAGGCAATTGGGACGCCTCTCCAGCTGAGGCGGGAGACCAAGGGTCCCTTTCCACGTGCCACAGGAATCCTGGGACTCCTATCAAGTTTCACGAGGAGTCAGGCATCGTCTCCTTTGGAGGCACTGATCTCCGCGTACCTCTGGAGTTTTCAAAGGATGTGAGGCCTCCGGTCGCGATGAGGTGGGGAACTAGGTCTTTCTCTGTGGTCTCCACAGGGGATTCAGACATCCTTTCATCTTGGGAGATGCAAGACGAGCCTGCATTCAAGTCACTGTAGGGATATCCAGCCTTATTTCGCGTCAGGGCATCGCGGTGTCCATTCCACTTGAGGCCGCAAACTCAGGGTCCCTCTCACATACCTAGAGCTGAGAGAAGCCTCCTCTTGAGGTGCTTGTGGTAAGGTGGTATTCCTCTGGAGTCGAAGCCAGGGACTAACCTCTCATCTCGAGTTGATTTTTGGCCCACGGAGCTCTTTCGTGTTCCTACAGTGACCTCAGGATCCCTCTAGCCTTGAAACAGTGTTCTTGGGGTTTCTCTGGAGTGCCATCAAGGAAATCAAGGCTCCTTTCATGTGTGATGTGCAACACGGAATTGCTCTGCACGCAGTGCAGGGGAATCGGGCCTCATCTCGCGGCGAGGGGGAAGTCTCATGGTTTTTCTCGAGTTGCGGCGGGAACCTGGGGTATATTCTCGAGTTACGACGGGGATGGCCCTTCCACCCACGTGTTTCTTCAGCGACGTCAGGACTCCTGCCTAGTTGCGAGGGACAACTCTGGATTCTCCTCGAGGCTTGGCAGGGCAATTGGGACGCCTCTCCAGCTGAGGCGGGAGACAAAGTGTCCCTTTCCAAGTGCCACAGGAATCCTGGGACTCCTATCAAGTTTCACGAGGAGTCAGGCATTGTCTCCTTTGGAGGCACTGATCTCCGCGTACCTCTGGAGTTTTCAAAGGATGTGAGGCTATCGGTCGCGATGAGGTGGGGAACTAAGTCTTTCTCTGTGCTTTCCACAGGGGATTCAGACATCCTTTCGTCCTGGGAGATGCAAGACGAGCCTGCATTGAAGTCACTGCAGGGATATCCGGCCTTATTTCGAGTCAGGTCATCACGGTGTCCATTGCACTTGAGGCCGCAATCTCAGGGTCCCTCTCACATACCTAGAGCTGAGAGAAGCCTCCTCTTGAGGTGCTTGTGGTAAGGTGGTATTCCTCTGGAGACGAATCCAGGGACTAACCTCTCTTTTCGAGTTGATTTTTGGTCCACAGAGTTCTTTCGTGTTGCTACAGTGACCTCAGGATCCCTCTATCCTTGAAACAGTGTTCTTGGGGTTTCTCTGGAGTGCCATTAAGGAAATCAAGGCTCCTTTCATGTGTGATGTGCAACACGGAATTGCTCTGCACACAGTGCAGGGGAATCGGGCCTCATCTCGCGGCGAGGGGGAAGTCTCATGGTTTTTCTCGAGTTGCGGCGGGAACCTGGGGTATATTCTCGAGTTACGACGGGGATGGCCCTTCCACCCACGTGTTTCTTCAGCGACGTCAGGACTCCTGCCTAGTTGCGAGGGACAACTCGGGATTCTCCTCGAGGCTTGGCAGGGCAATTGGAACGCCTCTCCAGCTGAGGCGGGAGACCAAGGGTCCCTTTCCACGTGCCACAAGAATCCTGGGACTCCTATCAAGTTTCACGAGGAGTCAGGCATCGTCTCCTTTGGAGGCACTGATCTCCGCGTACCTCTGGAGTTTTCAAAGGATGTGAGGCCTCCGGTCGCGATGAGGTGGGGAACTAGGTGTTTCTCTGTGGTCTCCACAGGGGATTCAGACATCCTTTCATCTTGGGAGATGCAAGACGAGCCTGCATTCAAGTCACTGCAGGGATATCCGGCCTTATTTCGAGTCAGGGCATCGCGGTGTCCATTCCACTTGAGGCGGCAAACTCAGGATCCCTCTCACATACCTAGAGCTGAGAGAAGCATCCTCTTGAGGTGCTTGTGGTAAGGTGGTATTCCTCTGGAGTCGAAGCCAGGGACTAACCTCTCATCTCGTGTTGATTCTTGGTCCACGGAGCTCTTTCGTGTTGCTACAGTGACCTCAGGATCCCTCTAGCCTTGAAACAGTGTTCTTGGGGTTTCTCTGGAGTGCCATCAAGGAAATCAAGGCTCCTTTCATGTGTGATGTGCAACACGGAATTGCTCTGCACGCAGTGCAGGGGAATCGGGCCTCATCTCGCGGCGAGGGGGAAGTCTCTTGGTTTTTCTCGAGTTGCGGCGGGAACCTGGGGTATATTCTCGAGTTACGACGGGGTTGGCCCTTCCACACACGTGTGTGTTCAGCCATGTCAGGTCTCCTGCCTAGTTGCGAGGGACAACTCGGGATTCTCCTCGAGGCTTTGCAGAGCAATTGGGACGCCTCTCCAGCTGAGACGGGAGACCAAGGGTCCCTTTCCACGTGCCACAGGAATCCTGGGACTCCTATCAAGTTTCACGAGGAGTCAGGCATCGTCTCCTTTGGAGGCACTGATCTCCGCGTACCTCTGGAGTTTTCAAAGGATGTGAGGCCTCCGGTCGCGATGAGGTGGGGAACTAGGTGTTTCTCTGTGGTCTCCACAGGGGATTCAGACATCCTTTCATCTTGGGAGATGCAAGACGAGCCTGCATTGAAGTCACTGCAAGGATATCCGGCCTGATTTCGAGTCAGGGCATCGTGGTGTCCATTCCACTTGAGGCCGCAAACTCAGGGTCCCTCTCACATACCTAGAGCTGAGAGAAGCCTCCTCTTGAGGTGCTTGTGGTAAGGTGGTATTCCTCTGGAGTCGAAGCCAGGGACTAACCTCTCATCTCGAGTTGATTTTTGGTTCACGGAGCTCTTTCGTGTTGCTACAGTGACCTCAGGATCCCTCTAGCCTTGAAACAGTGTTCTTGGGGTTTCTCTGTAGTGCCATGAAGGAAATCAAGGCTCCTTTCATGTGTGATGTGCAACACAGAATTGCTCTGCACGCAGTGCAGGGGAATCGGGCCTCATCTCGCGGCGAGGGGGAAGTCTCATGGTTTTTCTCGAGTTGCGGCGGGAACCTGGGGTATATTCTCGAGTTACGACGGGGATGGCCCTTCCACCCACGTGTTTCTTCAGCGACGTCAGGACTCCTGCCTAGTTGCGAGGGACAACTCTGGATTCTCCTCGAGGCTTGGCAGGGCAATTGGGACGCCTCTCCAGCTGAGGCGGGAGACCAAGTGTCCCTATCCAAGTGCCACAGGAATCCTGGGACTCCTATCAAGTTTCACGAGGAGTCAGGCATCGTCTCCTTTGGAGGCACTGATCTCCGCGTACCTCTGGAGTTTTCAAAGGATGTGAGGCTGTCGGTCGCGATGAGGTGGGGAACTAAGTCTTTCTCTGTGCTTTCCACAGGGGATTCAGACATCCTTTCGTCCTGGGAGATGCAAGACGAGCCTGCATTGAAGTCACTGCAAGGATATCCGGCCTTATTTCGAGTCAGGGCATCGCGGTGTCCATTCCAATTGAGGCCGCAAACTCAGGGTCCCTCTCACATACCTAGAGCTGAGAGAAGCCTCCTCTTGAGGTGCTTGTGGTAAGGTGGTATTCCTCTGGAGACGAATCCAGGGACTAACCTCTCTTTCGAGTTTATTTTTGGCCCACGGAGTTCTTTCGTGTTGCTACAGTGACCTCAGGATCCCTCTAGCCTTGAAACAGTGTTCTTGGGGTTTCTCTGGAGTGCCATCAAGGAAATCAAGGCTCCTTTCATGTGTGATGTGCAAGACGGAATTGCTCTGCACGCAGTACAGGGGAATAGGGCCTCATTTCGCATCGAGGGGGAAGTCTCATGGTTTTTCTCGAGTTGCGGCGGGAACCTGGGGTATATTCTCGAGTTACGACGGGGATGGCCCTTCCACACAAGTGTGTGTTCAGCCATGTCAGGACTCCTGCCTAGTTGCGAGGGACAACTCGGGATTCTCCTCGAGGCTTTGCAGGGCAATTGGGACGCCTCTCCAGCTGAGGCGGGAGACCAAGAGTCCCTTTCCACGTGCCACAGGAATCCTGGGTCTCCTATCAAGTTTCACGAGGAGTCAGGCATCGTCTCCTTTGGAGGCACTGATCTCCGCATACCTCTGGAGTTTTCAAAGGATTTGAGGCCTCCTGTCGCGATGAGGTGGGGAACTAGGTCTTTCTCTGTGGTCTCCACAGGGGATTCAGACACCCTTTCGTCTTGGGAGATGCAAGACGAGCCTGCATTCCAGTCACTGCAGGGATATCCGGCCTTATTTCGAGTCAGGGCATCGCGGTGTCCATTCCACTTGACTCCGCAAACTCAGGGTACCTCTCACGTACCTAGAGCTGAGAGAAGCCTCCTCTTGAGGTGCTTGTGGTAAGGTGGTATTCCTCTGGAGTCGAAGCCAGGGACTAACCTCTCATCTCGAGTTGATTTTTGGTCCACGGAGCGTTTTCGTGTTGCTACAGTGACCTCAGGATCCCTCTAGCCTTGAAACAGTGTTCTTGGGGTTTCTCTGGAGTGCCATCAAGGAAATCAAGTCTCCTTTCATGTGTGATGTGCAACACAGAATTGCTCTGCACGCAGTGCAGGGGAATCGGGCCTCATCTCGCGGCGAGGGGGAAGTCTCATGGTTTTTCTCGAGTTGCGGCGGGAACCTGGGGTATATTCTCGAGTTACGACGGGGATGGCCCTTCCACACACGTGTTTGTTCAGCGACATCAGGACTCTTACCTAGTTGCGAGACACAAATTGGGATTCTCCTCGAGGCTTGGCAAGGCAATTGGGACGCCTCTCCAGCTGAGGCGGGAGACCAAGGGTCCCTTTCCACGTGCCACAGGAATCCTGGGACTCCTATCAAGTTTCACGAGGAGTCAGGCATCGTCTCCTTTGGAGGCACTGATCTCCGCGTACCTCTGGAGTTTTCAAAGGATGTGAGGCCTCCTGTCGCGATGAGGTGGGGAACTAGGTCTTTCTCTGTGGTCTCCACAGGGGATTCAGACATCCTTTCATCTTGGGAGATGCAAGACGAGCCTGCATTCAAGTCACTGCAGGGATATCCAGCCTTATTTCGCGTCAGGGCATCGCGGTGTCCATTCCACTTGAGGCCGCAAACTCAGGGTCCCTCTCACATACCTAGAGCTGAGAGAAGCCTCCTCTTGAGGTGCTTGTGGTAAGGTGGTATTCCTCTGGAGTCGAAGCCAGGGACTAACCTCTCATCTCGAGTTGATTTTTGGCCCACGGAGCTCTTTCGTGTTGCTACAGTGACCTCAGGATCCCTCTAGCCTTGAAACAGTGTTCTTGGGGTTTCTCTGGAGTGCCATCAAGGAAATCAAGGCTCCTTTCATGTGTGATGTGCAACACGGAATTGCTCTGCACGCAGTGCAGGGGAATCGGGCCTCATCTCGCGGCGAGGGGGAAGTCTCATGGTTTTTCTCGAGTTGCGGCGGGAACCTGGGGTATATTCTCGAGTTACGACGGGGATGGCCCTTCCACCCACGTGTTTCTTCAGCGACGTCAGGACTCCTGCCTAGTTGCGAGGGACAACTCTGGATTCTCCTCGAGGCTTGGCAGGGCAATTGGGACGCCTCTCCAGCTGAGGCGGGAGACCAAGTGTCCCTATCCAAGTGCCACAGGAATCCTGGGACTCCTATCAAGTTTCACGAGGAGTCAGGCATCGTCTCCTTTGGAGGCACTGATCTCCGCGTACCTCTGGAGTTTTCAAAGGATGTGAGGCTGTCGGTCGCGATGAGGTGGGGAACTAAGTCTTTCTCTGTGCTTTCCACAGGGGATTCAGACATCCTTTCGTCCTGGGAGATGCAAGACGAGCCTGCATTGAAGTCACTGCAAGGATATCCGGCCTTATTTCGAGTCAGGGCATCGCGGTGTCCATTCCAATTGAGGCCGCAAACTCAGGGTCCCTCTCACATACCTAGAGCTGAGAGAAGCCTCCTCTTGAGGTGCTTGTGGTAAGGTGGTATTCCTCTGGAGACGAATCCAGGGACTAACCTCTCTTTCGAGTTGATTTTTGGCCCACGGAGTTCTTTCGGGTTGCTACAGTGACCTCAGGATCCCTCTAGCCTTGAAACAGTGTTCTTGGGGTTTCTCTGGAGTGCCATCAAGGAAATCAAGGCTCCTTTCATGTGTGATGTGCAAGACGGAATTGCTCTGCACGCAGTACAGGGGAATAGGGCCTCATTTCGCATCGAGGGGGAAGTCTCATGGTTTTTCTCGAGTTGCGGCGGGAACCTGGGGTATATTCTCGAGTTACGACGGGGATGGCCCTTCCACACAAGTGTGTGTTCAGCCATGTCAGGACTCCTGCCTAGTTGCGAGGGACAACTCGGGATTCTCCTCGAGGCTTTGCAGGGCAATTGGGACGCCTCTCCAGCTGAGGCGGGAGACCAAGAGTCCCTTTCCACGTGCCACAGGAATCCTAGGTCTCCTATCAAGTTTCACGAGGAGTCAGGCATCGTCTCCTTTGGAGGCACTGATCTCCGCATACCTCTGGAGTTTTCAAAGGATTTGAGGCCTCCTGTCGCGATGAGGTGGGGAACTAGGTCTTTCTCTGTGGTCTCCACAGGGGATTCAGACACCCTTTCGTCTTGGGAGATGCAAGACGAGCCTGCATTCCAGTCACTGCAGGGATATCCGGCCTTATTTCGAGTCAGGGCATCGCGGTGTCCATTCCACTTGACTCCGCAAACTCAGGGTACCTCTCACGTACCTAGAGCTGAGAGAAGCCTCCTCTTGAGGTGCTTGTGGTAAGGTGGTATTCCTCTGGAGTCGAAGCCAGGGACTAACCTCTCATCTCGAGTTGATTTTTGGTCCACGGAGCGTTTTCGTGTTGCTACAGTGACCTCAGGATCCCTCTAGCCTTGAAACAGTGTTCTTGGGGTTTCTCTGGAGTGCCATCAAGGAAATCAAGTCTCCTTTCATGTGTGATGTGCAACACAGAATTGCTCTGCACGCAGTGCAGGGGAATCGGGCCTCATCTCGCGGCGAGGGGGAAGTCTCATGGTTTTTCTCGAGTTGCGGCGGGAACCTGGGGTATATTCTCGAGTTACGACGGGGATGGCCCTTCCACACACGTGTTTGTTCAGCGACATCAGGACTCTTACCTAGTTGCGAGACACAAATTGGGATTCTCCTCGAGGCTTGGCAAGGCAATTGGGATGCCTCTCCAGCTGAGGCGGGAGACCAAGGGTCCCTTTCCACGTGCCACAGGAATCCTGGGACTCCTATCAAGTTTCACGAGGAGTCAGGCATCGTCTCCTTTGGAGGCACTGATCTCCGCGTACCTCTGGAGTTTTCAAAGGATGTGAGGCCTCCTGTCGCGATGAGGTGGGGAACTAGGTCTTTCTCTGTGGTCTCCACAGGGGATTCAGACATCCTTTCATCTTGGGAGATGCAAGACGAGCCTGCATTCAAGTCACTGCAGGGATATCCAGCCTTATTTCGCGTCAGGGCATCGCGGTGTCCATTCCACTTGAGGCCGCAAACTCAGGGTCCCTCTCACATACCTAGAGCTGAGAGAAGCCTCCTCTTGAGGTGCTTGTGGTAAGGTGGTATTCCTCTGGAGTCGAAGCCAGGGACTAACCTCTCATCTCGAGTTGATTTTTGGCCCACGGAGCTCTTTCGTGTTGCTACAGTGACCTCAGGATCCCTCTAGCCTTGAAACAGTGTTCTTGGGGTTTCTCTGGAGTGCCATCAAGGAAATCAAGGCTCCTTTCATGTGTGATGTGCAACACGGAATTGCTCTGCACGCAGTGCAGGGGAATCGGGCCTCATCTCGCGGCGAGGGGGAAGTCTCATGGTTTTTCTCGAGTTGCGGCGGGAACCTGGGGTATATTCTCGAGTTACGACGGGGATGGCCCTTCCACCCACGTGTTTCTTCAGCGACGTCAGGACTCCTGCCTAGTTGCGAGGGACAACTCGGGATTCTCCTCGAGGCTTGGCAGGGCAATTGGGACGCCTCTCCAGCTGAGGCGGGAGACCAAGTGTCCCTATCCAAGTGCCACAGGAATCCTGGGACTCCTATCAAGTTTCACGAGGAGTCAGGCATCGTCTCCTTTGGAGGCACTGATCTCCGCGTACCTCTGGAGTTTTCAAAGGATGTGAGGCTGTCGGTCGCGATGAGGTGGGGAACTAAGTCTTTCTCTGTGCTTTCCACAGGGGATTCAGACATCCTTTCGTCCTGGGAGATGCAAGACGAGCCTGCATTGAAGTCACTGCAAGGATATCCGGCCTTATTTCGAGTCAGGGCATCGCGGTGTCCATTCCAATTGAGGCCGCAAACTCAGGGTCCCTCTCACATACCTAGAGCTGAGAGAAGCCTCCTCTTGAGGTGCTTGTGGTAAAGTGGTATTCCTCTGGAGACGAATCCAGGGACTACCCTCTCTTTTCGAGTTGATTTTTGGCCCACGGAGTTCTTTCGTGTTGCTACAGTGACCTCAGGATCCCTCTATCCTTGAAACAGTGTTCTTGGGGTTTCTCTGGAGTGCCATCAAGGAAATCAAGGCTCCTTTCATGTGTGATGTGCAAGACGGAATTGCTCTGCACGCAGTACAGGGGAATAGGGCCTCATCTCGCATCGAGGGGGAAGTCTCATGGTTTTTCTCGAGTTGCGGCGGGAACCTGGGGTATATTCTCGAGTCACGACGGGGATGGCCCTTCCACCCACGTGTTTGTTCAGCCACGTCAGGACTCCTGCCTAGTTGCCAGGGACAACTCGGGATTCTCCTCGAGGCTTGGCAGGGCAATTGGAACGCCTCTCCAGCTGAGGCGGGAGACCAAGGGTCCCTTTCCACGTGCCACAAGAATCCTGGGACTCCTATCAAGTTTCACGAGGAGTCAGGCATCGTCTCCTTTGGAGGCACTGATCTCCGCGTACCTCTGGAGTTTTCAAAGGATGTGAGGCCTCCGGTCGCGATGAGGTGGGGAACTAGGTGTTTCTCTGTGGTCTCCACAGGGGATTCAGACATCCTTTCTTCTTGGGAGATGCAAGACGAGCCTGCATTGAAGTCACTGCAGGGATATCCGGCCTTATTTCGAGTCAGGGCATCACGGTGTCCATTCCACTTGAGGCCGCAAACTCAGGGTCCCTCTCACATACCTAGAGCTGAGAGAAGCCTCCTCTTGAGGTGCTTGTGGTAAGGTGGTATTCCTCAGGAGTCGAAGCCAGGGACTAACCTCTCATCTCGTGTTGATTCTTGGTCCACGGAGCTCTTTCGTGTTGCTACAGTGACCTCAGGATCCCTCTAGCCTTGAAACAGTGTTCTTGGGGTTTCTCTGGAGTGCCATCAAGGAAATCAAGGCTCCTTTCATGTGTGATGTGCAACACGGAATTGCTCTGCACGCAGTGCAGGGGAATCGGGCCTCATCTCGCGGCGAGGGGGAAGTCTCATGGTTTTTCTCGAGTTGCGGCGGGAACCTGGGGTATATTCTCGAGTTACGACGGGGATGGCCCTTCCACACACGTGTGTGTTCAGCCATGTCAGGACTCCTGCCTAGTTGCGAGGGACAACTCGGGATTCTCCTCGAGGCTTTGCAGGGCAATTGGGACGCCTCTCCAGCTGAGACGGGAGACCAAGGGTCCCTTTCCACGTGCCACAGGAATCCTGGGTCTCCTATTAAGTTTCATGAGGAGTCAGGCATCGTCTCCTTTGGAGGCACTGATCTCCGCATACCTCTGGAGTTTTCAAAGGATTTGAGGCCTCCTGTCGCGATGAGGTGGGGAACTAGGTCTTTCTCTGTGGTCTCCACCGGGGATTCAGACACCCTTTCATCTTGGGAGATTCAAGACGAGCCTGCATTCCAGTCACTGCAGGGATATCCGGCCTTATTTCGAGTCAGGGCATCGTGGTGTCCATTCCACTTGAGGCCGCAAACTCAGGGTCCCTCTCACATACCTAGAGCTGAGAGAAGCCTCCTCTTGAGGTGCTTGTGGTAAGGTGGTATTCCTCTGGAGTCGAAGCCAGGGACTAACCTCTCATCTCGAGTTGATTTTTGGTCCACGGAGCGTTTTCGTGTTGCTACAGTGACCTCAGGATTCCTCTAGCCTTGAAACAGTGTTCTTGGGGTTTCTCTGGAGTGCCATGAAGGAAATCAAGGCTCCTTTCATGTGTGATGTGCAACACAGAATTGCTCTGCACGCAGTGCAGGGGAATCGGGCCTCATCTCGCGGCGAGGGGGAAGTCTCATGGTTTTTCTCGAGTTGCGGCGGGAACCTGGGGTATATTCTCGAGTTACGACGGGGATGGCCCTTCCACCCACGTGTTTCTTCAGCGACGTCAGGACTCCTGCCTAGTTGCGAGGGACAACTCTGGATTCTCCTCGAGGCTTGGCAGGGTAATTGGGACGCC
The DNA here is from genome assembly GCF_910594005.1 of Cervus elaphus. Lineage (NCBI taxonomy): Eukaryota > Metazoa > Chordata > Mammalia > Artiodactyla > Cervidae > Cervus > Cervus elaphus. The sequence goes on along the minus strand of NW_025316689.1, from coordinate 178,808 downwards.
TCTCCAGCTGAGGCGGGAGACCAAGTTTTCCTATCCAAGTGCCACAGGAATCCTGGGACTCCTATCAAGTTTCACGAGGAGTCAGGCATCGTCTCCTTTGGAGGCACTGATCTCCGCGTACCTCTGGAGTTTTCAAAGGATGTGAGGCTGTCGGTCGCGATGACGTGGGGAACTAAGTCTTTCTCTGTGCTTTCCACAGGGGATTCAGACATCCTTTCGTCCTGGGAGATGCAAGACGAGCCTGCATTCCAGTCACTGCAGGGATATCCGGCCTTATTTCGAGTCAGGGCATCGCGGTGTCCATTCCAATTGAGGCCGCAAACTCAGGGTCCCTCTCACATACCTAGAGCTGAGAGAAGCCTCCTCTTGAGGTGCTTGTGGTAAGGTGGTATTCCTCTGGAGACGAATCCAGGGACTAACCTCTCTTTTCGAGTTGATTTTTGGCCCACGGAGTTCTTTCGTGTTGCTACAGTGACCTCAGGATCCCTCTATCCTTGAAACAGTGTTCTTGGCGTTTCTCTGGAGTGCCATCAAGGAAATCAAGGCTCCTTTCATGTGTGATGTGCAAGACGGAATTGCTCTGCACGCAGTACAGGGGAATAGGGCCTCATCTCGCATCGAGGGGGAAGTCTCATGGTTTTTCTCGAGTTGCGGCGGGAACCTGGGGTATATTCTCGAGTTACGACGGGGATGGCCCTTCCACCCACGTGTTTGTTCAGCCACGTCAGGACTCCTGCCTAGTTGTGAGGGACAACTCTGGATTCTCCTCGAGGCTTGGCAGGGCAATTGGAACGCCTCTCCAGCTGAGGCGGGAGACCAAGGGTCCCTTTCCACGTGCCACAAGAATCCTGGGACTCCTATCAAGTTTCACGAGGAGTCAGGCATCGTCTCCTTTGGAGGCACTGATCTCCGCGTACCTCTGGAGTTTTCAAAGGATGTGAGGCCTCCGGTCGCGATGAGGTGGGGAACTAGGTGTTTCTCTGTGGTCTCCACAGGGGATTCAGACATCCTTTCTTCTTGGGAGATGCAAGACGAGCCTGCATTCAAGTCACTGCAGGGATATCCGGCCTTATTTCGAGTCAGGGCATCGCGGTGTCCATTCCACTTGAGGCCGCAAACTCAGGGTCCCTCTCACATACCTAGAGCTGAGAGAAGCCTCCTCTTGAGGTGCTTGTGGTAAGGTGGTATTCCTCAGGAGTCGAAGCCAGGGACTAACCTCTCATCTCGTGTTGATTCTTGGTCCATGGAGCTCTTTCGTGTTGCTACAGTGACCTCAGGATCCCTCTAGCCTTGAAACAGTGTTCTTGGGGTTTCTCTGGAGTGCCATCAAGGAAATCAAGGCTCCTTTCATGTGTGATGTGCAACACGGAATTGCTCTGCACGCAGTGCAGGGGAATCGGGCCTCATCTCGCGGCGAGGGGGAAGTCTCATGGTTTTTCTCGAGTTGCGGCGGGAACCTGGGTATATTCTCGAGTTACGACGGGGATGGCCCTTCCACACACATGTTTGTTCAGCCACGTCAGGACTCCTGCCTAGTTGCGAGACACAACTCGGGATTCTCCTCGAGGCTTGGCAGGGCAATTGGAACGCCTCTCCAGCTGAGGCGGGAGACCAAGGGTCCCTTTCCAAGTGCCACAAAAATCCTGGGAATCCTATCAAGTTTCACGAGGAGTCAGGCATCGTCTCCTTTGGAGGCACTGATCTCCACGTACCTCTGGAGTTTTCAAAGGATGTGAGGCCTCCGGTCGCGATGAGGTGGGGAACTAGGTGTTTCTCTGTGGTCTCCACAGGGGATTCAGACATCCTTTCGTCTTGGGAGATGCAAGACGAGCCTGCATTCCAGTCACTGCAGGGATATCCGGCCTTATTTCGAGTCAGGGCATCGCGGTGTCCATTCCACTTGAGGCCGCAAACTCAGGGTCCCTCTCACATACCTAGAGCTGAGAGAAGCCTCCTCTTGAGGTGCTTGTGGTAAGGTGGTATTCCTCTGGAGTCGAAGCCAGGGACTGACCTCTCATCTCGAGTTGATTTTTGGTTCACGGAGCTCTTTCGTGTTGCTACAGTGACCTCAGGATCCCTCTAGCCTTGAAACAGTGTTCTTGGGGTTTCTCTGGAGTGCCATCAAGGAAATCAAGGCTCCTTTCATGTGTGATGTGCAACACAGAATTGCTCTGCACGCAGTACAGGGGAATCAGGCCTCATCTCGCATCGAGGGGGAAGTCTCATGGTTTTTCTCGAGTTGCGGCGGGAACCTGGGGTATATTCTCGAGTTACGACGGGGATGGCCCTTCCACCCACGTGTTTCTTCAGCGACGTCAGGACTCCTGCCTAGTTGCGAGGGACAACTCTGGATTCTCCTCTAGGCTTGGCAGGGCAATTGGGACGCCTCTCCAGCTGAGGCGGGAGACCAAGTGTCCCTATCCAAGTGCCACAGGAATCCTGGGACTCCTATCAAGTTTCACGAGGAGTCAGGCATCGTCTCCTTTGGAGGCACTGATCTCCGCGTACCTCTGGAGTTTTCAAAGGATGTGAGGCTGTCGGTCGCGATGAGGTGGGGAACTAAGTCTTTCTCTGTGCTTTCCACAGGGGATTCAGACATCCTTTCGTCCTGGGAGATGCAAGACGAGCCTGCATTGAAGTCACTGCAAGGATATCCGGCCTTATTTCGAGTCAGGGCATCGCGGTGTCCATTCCAATTGAGGCCGCAAACTCAGGGTCCCTCTCACATACCTAGAGCTGAGAGAAGCCTCCTCTTGAGGTGCTTGTGGTAAGGTGGTATTCCTCTGGAGACGAATCCAGGGACTAACCTCTCTTTCGAGTTGATTTTTGGCCCACGGAGTTCTTTCGTGTTGCTACAGTGACCTCAGGATCCCTCTATCCTTGAAACAGTGTTCTTGGGGTTTCTCTGGAGTGCCATCAAGGAAATCAAGGCTCCTTTCATGTGTGATGTGCAAGACGGAATTGCTCTGCACGCAGTACAGGGGAATAGGGCCTCATCTCGCGGCGAGGGGGAAGTCTCATGGTTTTTCTCGAGTTGCGGCGGGAACCTGGGGTATATTCTCGACTTACGACGGGGATGGCCCTTCCACACAAGTGTGTGTTCAGCCATGTCAGGACTCCTGCCTAGTTGCGAGGGACAACTCGGGATTCTCCTCGAGGCTTTGCAGGGCAATTGGGACGACTCTCCAGCTGAGGCGGGAGACCAAGAGTCCCTTTCCACGTGCCACAGGAATCCTGGGTCTCCTATCAAGTTTCACGAGGAGTCAGGCATCGTCTCCTTTGGAGGCACTGATCTCCGCATACCTCTGGAGTTTTCAAAGGATTTGAGGCCTCCTGTCGCGATGAGGTGGGGAACTAGGTCTTTCTCTGTGGTCTCCACAGGGGATTCAGACACCCTTTCGTCTTGGGAGATGCAAGACAAGCCTGCATTCCAGTCACTGCAGGGATATCCGGCCTTATTTCGAGTCAGGGCATCGCGGTGTCCATTCCACTTGACTCCGCAAACTCAGGGTACCTCTCACGTACCTAGAGCTGAGAGAAGCTTCCTCTTGAGGTGCTTGTGGTAAGGTGGTATTCCTCTGGAGTCGAAGCCAGGGACTAACCTCTCATCTCGAGTTGATTTTTGGTCCACGGAGCTCTTTCGTGTTGCTACAGTGACCTCAGGATCCCTCTAGCCTTGAAACAGTGTTCTTGGGGTTTCTCTGGAGTGCCATCAAGGAAATCAAGGCTCCTTTCATGTGTGATGTGCAACACAGAATTGCTCTGCACGCAGTGCAGGGGAATCGGGCCTCATCTCGCGGCGAGGGGGAAGTCTCATGGTTTTTCTCGAGTTGCGGCGGGAACCTGGGGTATATTCTCGAGTTACGACGGGGATGGCCCTTCCACACACGTGTTTGTTCAGCGACATCAGGACTCTTACCTAGTTGCGAGACACAACTTGGGATTCTCCTCGAGGCTTGGCAAGGCAATTGGGACGCCTCTCCAGCTGAGGCGGGAGACCAAGGGTCCCTTTCCACGTGCCACAGGAATCCTGGGACTCCTATCAAGTTTCACGAGGAGTCAGGCATCGTCTCCTTTGGAGGCACTGATCTCCGCGTACCTCTGGAGTTTTCAAAGGATGTGAGGCCTCCTGTCGCGATGAGGTGGGGAACTAGGTCTTTCTCTGTGGTCTCCACAGGGGATTCAGACATCCTTTCATCTTGGGAGATGCAAGACGAGCCTGCATTCAAGTCACTGCAGGGATATCCAGCCTTATTTCGCGTCAGGGCATCGCGGTGTCCATTCCACTTGAGGCCGCAAACTCAGGGTCCCTCTCACATACCTAGAGTTGAGAGAAGCCTCCTCTTGAGGTGCTTGTGGTAAGGTGGTATTCCTCTGGAGTCGAAGGCAGGGACTAACCTCTCATCTCGAGTTGATTTTTGGTCCACGGAGCTCTTTCGTGTTGCTACAGTGACCTCAGGATCCCTCTAGCCTTGAAACAGTGTTCTTGGGGTTTCTCTGGAGTGCCATCAAGGAAATCAAGGCTCCTTTCATGTGTGATGTGCAACACGGAATTGCTCTGCACGCAGTGCAGGGGAATCGGGCCTCATCTCGCGGCGAGGGGGAAGTCTCATGGTTTTTCTCGAGTTGCGGCGGGAACCTGGGGTATATTCTCGAGTTACGACGGGGATGGCCCTTCCACCCACGTGTTTCTTCAGCGACGTCAGGACTCCTGCCTAGTTGCGAGGGACAACTCGGGATTCTCCTCGAGGCTTGGCAGGGCAATTGGGACGCCTCTCCAGCTGAGGCGGGAGACCAAGTGTCCCTATCCAAGTGCCACAGGAATCCTGGGACTCCTATCAAGTTTCACGAGGAGTCAGGCATCGTCTCCTTTGGAGGCACTGATCTTCGCGTACCTCTGGAGTTTTCAAAGGATGTGAGGCTGTCGGTCGCGATGAGGTGGGGAACTAAGTCTTTCTCTGTGCTTTCCACAGGGGATTCAGACATCCTTTCGTCCTGGGAGATGCAAGACGAGCCTGCATTCCAGTCACTGCAGGGATATCCGGCCTTATTTCGAGTCAGGGCATCGTGGTGTCCATTCCACTTGAGGCCGCAAACTCAGGGTCCCTCTCACATACCTAGAGCTGAGAGAAGCCTCCTCTTGAGGTGCTTGTGGTAAGGTGGTATTCCTCTGGAGTCGAAGCCAGGGACTAACCTCTCATCTCGAGTTGATTTTTGGTCCACGGAGCGTTTTCGTGTTGCTACAGTGACCTCAGGATTCCTCTAGCCTTGAAACAGTGTTCTTGGGGTTTCTCTGGAGTGCCATGAAGGAAATCAAGGCTTCTTTCATGTGTGATGTGCAACACAGAATTGCTCTGCACGCAGTGCAGGGGAATCGGGCCTCATCTCGCGGCGAGGGGGAAGTCTCATGGTTTTTCTCGAGTTGCGGCGGGAACCTGGGGTATATTCTCGAGTTACGACGGGGATGGCCCTTCCACACACGTGTGTGTTCAGCCATGTCAGGACTCCTGCCTAGTTGCGAGGGACAACTCGGGATTCTCCTCGAGGCTTTGCAGGGCAATTGGGACGCCTCTCCAGCTGAGGCGGGAGACCAAGAGTCCCTTTCCACGTGCCACAGGAATCCTGGGTCTCCTATCAAGTTTCACGAGGAGTCAGGCATCGTCTCCTTTGGAGGCACTGATCTCCGCATACCTCTGGAGTTTTCAAAGGATTTGAGGCCTCCTGTCGCGATGAGGTGGGGAACTAGGTCTTTCTCTGTGGTCTCCACAGGGGATTCAGACACCCTTTCGTCTTGGGAGATGCAAGACGAGCCTGCATTCCAGTCACTGCAGGGATATCCGGCCTTATTTCGAGTCAGGGCATCGCGGTGTCCATTCCACTTGAGGCCGCAAACTCAGGGTCCCTCTCACATACCTAGAGCTGAGAGATGCCTCCTCTTGAGGCGCTTGTGGTAAGGTGGTATTCCTCATGAGTCGAAGCCAGGGACTAACCTCTCATCTCGAGTTGATTTTTGGTCCACGGAGCTCTTTCGTGTTGCTACAGTGACCTCAGGATCCCTCTAGCCTTGAAACAGTGTTCTTGGGGTTTCTCTGGAGTGCCATCAAGGAAATCAAGGCTCCTTTCATGTGTGATGTGCAATACAGAATTGCTCTGCACGCAGTGCAGGGGAATCGGGCCTCATGTCGCGGCGAGGGGGAAGTCTCATGGTTTTTCTCGAGTTGCGGCGGGAACCTGGGGTATATTCTCGAGTTACGACGGGGATGGCCCTTCCACCCACGTGTTTCTTCAGCGACGTCAGGACTCCTGCCTAGTTGCGAGGGACAACTCTGGATTCTCCTCGAGGCTTGGCAGGGCAATTGGGACGCCTCTCCAGCTGAGGCGGGAGACCAAGTGTCCCCTATCCAAGTGCCACAGGAATCCTGGGACTCCTATCAAGTTTCACGAGGAGTCAGGCATCGTCTCCTTTGGAGGCACTGATCTCCGCGTACCTCTGGAGTTTTCAAAGGATGTGAGGCTATCGGTCGCGATGAGGTGGGGAACTAAGTCTTTCTCTGTGCTTTCCACAGGGGATTCAGACATCCTTTCGTCCTGGGAGATGCAAGACGAGCCTGCATTGAAGTCACTGCAAGGATATCCGGCCTTATTTCGAGTCAGGGAATCGCGGTGTCCATTCCACTTGAGGCCGCAATCTCAGGGTCCCTCTCACATACCTAGAGCTGAGAGAAGCCTCCTCTTGAGGTGCTTGTGGTAAGGTGGTATTCCTCTGGAGACGAATCCAGGGACTAACCTCTCTTTTCGAGTTGATTTTTGGCCCACGGAGTTCTTTCGTGTTGCTACAGTGACCTCAGGATCCCTCTAGCCTTGAAACAGTGTTCTTGGCGTTTCTCTGGAGTGCCATCAAGGAAATCAAGGCTCCTTTCATGTGTGATGTGCAAGACGGAATTGCTCTGCACGCAGTACAGGGGAATAGGGCCTCATCTCGCATCGAGGGGGAAGTCTCATGGTTTTTCTCGAGTTGCGGCGGGAACCTGGGGTATATTCTCGAGTTACGACGGGGATGGCCCTTCCACCCACGTGTTTGTTCAGCCACGTCAGGACTCCTGCCTAGTTGCGAGGGACAACTCGGGATTCTCCTCGAGGCTTGGCAGGGCAATTGGAACGCCTCTCCAGCTGAGGCGGGAGACCAAGGGTCCCTTTCCACGTGCCACAAGAATCCTGGGACTCCTATCAAGTTTCACGAGGAGTCAGGCATCGTCTCCTTTGGAGGCACTGATCTCCACGTACCTCTGGAGTTTTCAAAGGATGTGAGGCCTCCGGTCGCGATGAGGTGGGGAACTAGGTGTTTCTCTGTGGTCTCCACAGGGGATTCAGACATCCTTTCTTCTTGCGAGATGCAAGACGAGCCTGCATTCCAGTCACTGCAGGGATATCCGGCCTTATTTCGAGTCAGGGCATCGCGGTGTCCATTCCACTTGAGGCCGCAAACTCAGGGTCCCTCTCACATACCTAGAGCTGAGAGAAGCCTCCTCTTGAGGTGCTTGTGGTAAGGTGGTATTCCTCTGGAGTCGAAGCCAGGGACTAACCTCTCATCTCGTGTTGATTCTTGGTCCACGGAGCTCTTTCGTGTTGCTACAGTGACCTCAGGATCCCTCTAGCCTTGAAACAGTGTTCTTGGGGTTTCTCTGGAGTGCCATCAAGGAAATCAAGGCTCCTTTCATGTGTGATGTGCAACACGGAATTGCTCTGCACGCAGTGCAGGGGAATCGGGCCTCATCTCGCGGCGAGGGGGAAGTCTCATGGTTTTTCTCGAGTTGCGGCGGGAACCTGGGTATATTCTCGAGTTACGACGGTGATTGCCCTTCCACACACGTGTTTGTTCAGCCACGTCAGGACTCCTGCCTAGTTGCGAGGGACAACTCGGGATTCTCCTCGAGGCTTGGCAGGGCAATTTGAACGCCTCTCCAGCTGAGGCGGGAGACCAAGGGTCCCTTTCCACGTGCCACAAGAATCCTGGGAATCCTATCTAGTTTCACGAGGAGTCAGGCATCGTCTCCTTTGGAGGCACTGATCTCCACGTACCTCTGGAGTTTTCAAAGGATGTGAGGCCTCCGGTCGCGATGAGGTGGGGAACTAGGTGTTTCTCTGTGGTCTCCACAGGGGATTCAGACATCCTTTCATCTTGGGAGATGCAAGACAAGCCTGCATTCCAGTCACTGCAGGGATATCCGGCCTTATTTCGAGTCAGGGCATCGCGGTGTCCATTCCACTTGAGGCCGCAAACTCAGGGTCCCTGTCACATACCTAGAGCTGAGAGAAGCCTCCTCTTGAGGTGCTTGTGGTAAGGTGGTATTCCTCAGGAGTCGAAGCCAGGGACTAACCTCTCATCTCGTGTTGATTCTTGGTCCACGGAGCTCTTTCGTGTTGCTACAGTGACCTCAGGATCCCTCTAGCCTTGAAACAGTGTTCTTGGGGTTTCTCTGGAGTGCCATGAAGGAAATCAAGGCTCCTTTCATGTGTGATGTGCAACACAGAATTGCTCTGCACGCAGTGCAGGGGAATCGGGCCTCATCTCGCGGCGAGGGGGAAGTCTCATGGTTTTTCTCGAGTTGCGGCGGGAACCTGGGGTATATTCTCGAGTTACGACGGGGATGGCCCTTCCACACACGTGTGTGTTCAGCCATGTCAGGACTTCTGCCTAGTTGCGAGGGACAACTCGGGATTCTGCTCGAGGCTTTGCAGGGCAATTGGGACGCCTCTCCAGCTGAGACGGGAGACCAAGGGTCCCTTTCCACGTGCCACAGGAATCCTGGGTCTCCTATCAATTTTCATGAGAAGTCAGGCATCGTCTCCTTTGGAGGCACTGATCTCCGCATACCTCTGGAGTTTTCAAAGGATTTGAGGCCTCCTGTCGCGATGAGGTGGTGAACTAGGTCTTTCTCTGTGGTCTCCACAGGGGATTCAGACACCCTTTCATCTTGGGAGATGCAAGACGAGCCTGCATTCCAGTCACTGCAGGGATATCCGGCCTTATTTCGAGTCAGGGCATCGTGGTGTTCATTCCACTTGAGGCCGCAAACTCAGGGTCCCTCTCACATACCTAGAGCTGAGAGAAGCCTCCTCTTGAGGTGCTTGTGGTAAGGTGGTATTCCTCTGGAGTCGAAGCCAGGGACTAACCTCTCATCTCGAGTTGATTTTTGGTCCACGGAGCGTTTTCGTGTTGCTACAGTCACCTCAGGATCCCTCTTGCCTTGAAACAGTGTTCTTGGGGTTTCTCTGGAGTGCCATGAAAGAAATCAAGGCTTCTTTTATGTGTGATGTGCAACACAGAATTGCTCTGCACACAGTGCAGGGGAATCGGGCCTCATCTCGCGGCGAGGGGGAAGTCTCATGGTTTTTCTCGAGTTGCGGCGGGAACCTGGGGTATATTCTCGAGTTACGACGGGGATGGCCCTTCCACACACGTGTGTGTTCAGCCATGTCAGGACTCCTGCCTAGTTGCGAGGGACAACTCGGGATTCTCCTCGAGGCTTTGCAGGGCAATTGGGACGCCTCTCCAGCTGAGGCGGGAGACCAAGAGTCCCTTTCCACGTGCCACAGGAATCCTGGGTCTCCTATCAAGTTTCACGAGGAGTCAGGCATCGTCTCCTTTGGAGGCACTGATCTCCGCATACCTCTGGAGTTTTCAAAGGATTTGAGGCCTCCTGTCGCGATGAGGTGGGGAACTAGGTCTTTCTCTGTGGTCTCCACAGGGGATTCAGACACCCTTTCGTCTTGGGAGATGCAAGACGAGCCTGCATTCCAGTCACTGCAGGGATATCCGGCCTTATTTCGAGTCAGGGCATCACGGTGTCCATTCCACTTGAGACCGCAAACTCAGGGTCCCTCTCACATACCTAGAGCTGAGAGAAGCCTCCTCTTGAGGTGCTTGTGGTAAGGTGGTGTTCCTCATGAGTCGAAGCCAGGGACTAACCTCTCATCTCGAGTTGATTTTTGGTCCACGGAGCTCTTTCGTGTTGCTACAGTGACCTCAGGATCCCTCTAGCCTTGAAACAGTGTTCTTGGGGTTTCTCTGGAGTGCCATGAAGGAAATCAAGGCTCCTTTCATGTGTGATGTGCAACACAGAATTGCTCTGCACGCAGTGCAGGGGAATCGGGCCTCATCTCGCGGCGAGGGGGAAGTCTCATGGTTTTTCTCGAGTTGCGGCGGGAACCTGGGGTATATTCTCGAGTTACGACGGGGATGGCCCTTCCACCCACGTGTTTCTTCAGCGACGTCAGGACTCCTGCCTAGTTGCGAGGGACAACTCTGGATTCTCCTCGAGGCTTGGCAGGGCAATTGGGACGCCTCTCCAGCTGAGGCGGGAGACCAAGTGTGCCTATCCAAGTGCCACAGGAATCCTGGGACTCCTATCAAGTTTCACGAGGAGTCAGGCATCGTCTCCTTTGGAGGCACTGATCTCCGCGTACCTCTGGAGTTTTCAAAGGATGTGAGGCTATCGGTCGCGATGAGGTGGGGAACTAAGTCTTTCTCTGTGCTTTCCACAGGGGATTCAGACATCCTTTCGTCCTGGGAGATGCAAGACGAGCCTGCATTGAAGTCACTGCAGGGATACCCGGCCTTATTTCGAGTCAGGGCATCGCGGTGTCCATTCCACTTGAGGCCGCAAACTCAGGGTCCCTCTCACATACCTAGAGCTGAGAGAAGCCTCCTCTTGAGGTGCTTGTGGTAAGGTGGTATTCCTCTGGAGACGAATCCAGGGACTAACCTCTCTTTTCGAGTTGATTTTTGGCCCACGGAGTTCTTTCGTGTTGCTACAGTGACCTCAGGATCCCTCTATCCTTGAAACAGTGTTCTTGGCGTTTCTCTGGAGTGCCATGAAGGAAATCAAGGCTCCTTTCATGTGTGATGTGCAAGACGGAATTGCTCTGCACGCAGTACAGGGGAATAGGGCCTCATCTCGCATCGAGGGGGAAGTCTCATGGTTTTTCTCGAGTTGCGGCGGGAACCTGGGGTATATTCTCGAGTTACGACGGGGATGGCCCTTCCACCCACGTGTTTGTTCAGCCACGTCAGGACTCCTGCCTAGTTGCGAGGGACAACTCGGGATTCTCCTCGAGGCTTGGCAGGGCAATTGGAACGCCTCTCCAGCTGAGGCGGGAGACCAAGGGTCCCTTTCCACGTGCCACAAGAATCCTGGGACTCCTATCAAGTTTCACGAGGAGTCAGGCATCGTCTCCTTTGGAGGCACTGATCTCCGCGTACCTCTGGAGTTTTCAAAGGATGTGAGGCCTCCGGTCGCGATGAGGTGGGGAACTAGGTGTTTCTCTGTGGTCTCCACAGGGGATTCAGACATCCTTTCTTCTTGGGAGATGCAAGACGAGCCTGCATTCCAGTCACTGCAGGGATATCCGGCCTTATTTCGAGTCAGGGCATCGCGGTGTCCATTCCACTTGAGGCCGCAAACTCAGGGTCCCTCTCACATACCTAGAGCTGAGAGAAGCCTCCTCTTGAGGTGCTTGTGGTAAGGTGGTATTCTTCAGGAGTCGAAGCCAGGGACTAACCTCTCATCTCGTGTTGATTCTTGGTCCACGGAGCTCTTTCGTGTTGCTACAGTGACCTCAGGATCCCTCTAGCCTTGAAACAGTGTTCTTGGGGTTTCTCTGGAGTGCCATCAAGGAAATCAAGGCTCCTTTCATGTGTGATGTGCAACACGGAATTGCTCTGCACGCAGTGCAGGGGAATCGGGCCTCATCTCGCGGCGAGGGGGAAGTCTCATGGTTTTTCTCGAGTTGCGGCGGGAACCTGGGTATATTCTCGAGTTACGACGGGGATGGCCCTTCCACACACGTGTTTGTTCAGCCACGTCAGGACTCCTGCCTAGTTGCGAGGGACAACTCGGGATTCTCCTCGAGGCTTGGCAGGGCAATTTGAACGCCTCTCCAGCTGAGGCGGGAGACCAAGGGTCCCTTTCCACGTGCCACAAGAATCCTGGGAATCCTATCTAGTTTCACGAGGAGTCAGGCATCGTCTCCTTTGGAGGCACTGATCTCCACGTACCTCTGGAGTTTTCAAAGGATGTGAGGCCTCCGGTCGCGATGAGGTGGGGAACTAGGTGTTTCTCTGTGGTCTCCACAGGGGATTCAGACATCCTTTCATCTTGGGAGATGCAAGACGAGCCTGCATTCCAGTCACTGCAGGGATATCCGGCCTTATTTCGAGTCAGGGCATCGCGGTGTCCATTCCACTTGAGGCCGCAAACTCAGGATCCCTCTCACATACCTAGAGCTGAGAGAAGCCTCCTCTTGAGGTGCTTGTGGTAAGGTGGTATTCCTCAGGAGTCGAAGCCAGGGACTAACCTCTCATCTCGTGTTGATTCTTGGTCCACGGAGCTCTTTCGTGTTGCTACAGTGACCTCAGGATCCCTCTAGCCTTGAAACAGTGTTCTTGGGGTTTCTCTGGAGTGCCATGAAGGAAATCAAGGCTCCTTTCATGTGTGATGTGCAACACAGAATTGCTCTGCACGCAGTACAGGGGAATCGGGCCTCATCTCGCGGGGAGGGGGAAGTCTCATGGTTTTTCTCGAGTTGCGGCGGGAACCTGGGGTATATTCTCGAGTTACGACGGGGATGGCCCTTCCACACACGTGTGTGTTCAGCCATGTCAGGACTTCTGCCTAGTTGCGAGGGACAACTCGGGATTCTGCTCGAGGCTTTGCAGGGCAATTGGGACGCCTCTCCAGCTGAGACGGGAGACCAAGGGTCCCTTTCCACGTGCCACAGGAATCCTGGGTCTCCTATCAATTTTCATGAGAAGTCAGGCATCGTCTCCTTTGGAGGCACTGATCTCCGCATACCTCTGGAGTTTTCAAAGGATTTGAGGCCTCCTGTCGCGATGAGGTGGGAACTAGGTCTTTCTCTGTGGTCTCCACAGGGGATTCAGACACCCTTTCATCTTGGGAGATGCAAGACGAGCCTGCATTCCAGTCACTGCAGGGATATCCGGCCTTATTTCGAGTCAGGGCATCGTTGTGTTCATTCCACTTGAGGCCGCAAACTCAGGGTCCCTCTCACATACCTAGAGCTGAGAGAAGCCTCCTCTTGAGGTGCTTGTGGTAAGGTGGTATTCCTCTGGAGTCGAAGCCAGGGACTAACCTCTCATCTCGAGTTGATTTTTGGTCCACGGAGCGTTTTCGTGTTGCTACAGTGACCTCAGGATCCCTCTTGCCTTGAAACAGTGTTCTTGGGGTTTCTCTGAAGTGCCATGAAAGAAATCAAGGCTTCTTTTATGTGTGATGTGCAACACAGAATTGCTCTGCACGCAGTGCAGGGGAATCGGGCCTCATCTCGCGGCGAGGGGGAAGTCTCATGGTTTTTCTCGAGTTGCGGCGGGAACCTGGGGTATATTCTCGAGTTACGACGGGGATGGCCCTTCCACACACGTGTGTGTTCAGCCATGTCAGGACTCCTGCCTAGTTGCGAGGGACAACTCGGGATTCTCCTCGAGGCTTTGCAGGGCAATTGGGACGCCTCTCCAGCTGAGGCGGGAGACCAAGAGTCCCTTTCCACGTGCCACAGGAATCCTGGGTCTCCTATCAAGTTTCACGAGGAGTCAGGCATCGTCTCCTTTGGAGGCACTGATCTCCGCATACCTCTGGAGTTTTCAAAGGATTTGAGGCCTCCTGTCGCGATGAGGTGGGGAACTAGGTCTTTCTCTGTGGTCTCCACAGGGGATTCAGACACCCTTTCGTCTTGGGAGATGCAAGACGAGCCTGCATTCCAGTCACTGCAGGGATATCCGGCCTTATTTCGAGTCAGGGCATCACGGTGTCCATTCCACTTGAGACCGCAAACTCAGGGTCCCTCTCACATACCTAGAGCTGAGAGAAGCCTCCTCTTGAGGTGCTTGTGGTAAGGTGGTGTTCCTCATGAGTCGAAGCCAGGGACTAACCTCTCATCTCGAGTTGATTTTTGGTCCACGGAGCTCTTTCGTGTTGCTACAGTGACCTCAGGATCCCTCTAGCCTTGAAACAGTGTTCTTGGGGTTTCTCTGGAGTGCCATGAAGGAAATCAAGGCTCCTTTCATGTGTGATGTGCAACACAGAATTGCTCTGCACGCAGTGCAGGGGAATCGGGCCTCATCTCGCGGCGAGGGGGAAGTCTCATGGTTTTTCTCGAGTTGCGGCGGGAACCTGGGGTATATTCTCGAGTTACGACGGGGATGGCCCTTCCACCCACGTGTTTCTTCAGCGACGTCAGGACTCCTGCCTAGTTGCGAGGGACAACTCTGGATTCTCCTCGAGGCTTGGCAGGGCAATTGGGACGCCTCTCCAGCTGAGGCGGGAGACCAAGTGTGCCTATCCAAGTGCCACAGGAATCCTGGGACTCCTATCAAGTTTCACGAGGAGTCAGGCATCGTCTCCTTTGGAGGCACTGATCTCCGCGTACCTCTGGAGTTTTCAAAGGATGTGAGGCTATCGGTCGCGATGAGGTGGGGAACTAAGTCTTTCTCTGTGCTTTCCACAGGGGATTCAGACATCCTTTCGTCCTGGGAGATGCAAGACGAGCCTGCATTGAAGTCACTGCAGGGATACCCGGCCTTATTTCGAGTCAGGGCATCGCGGTGTCCATTCCACTTGAGGCCGCAAACTCAGGGTCCCTCTCACATACCTAGAGCTGAGAGAAGCCTCCTCTTGAGGTGCTTGTGGTAAGGTGGTATTCCTCTGGAGACGAATCCAGGGACTAACCTCTCTTTTCGAGTTGATTTTTGGTCCACAGAGTTCTTTCGTGTTGCTACAGTGACCTCAGGATCCCTCTATCCTTGAAACAGTGTTCTTGGGGTTTCTATGGAGTGCCATCAAGGAAATCAAGGCTCCTTTCATCTTTGATGTGCAAGACGGAATTGCTCTGCACGCAGTACAGGGGAATCGGGCCTCATCTCGCATCGAGAGGGAAGTCTCATGGTTTTTGTCGAGTTGCGGCGGGAACCTGGGGTATATTCTCGAGTTACGACGGGGATGGCCCTTCCACCCACGTGTTTCTTCAGCCACGTCAGGACTCCTGCCTAGTTGCGAGGGACACCTCGGGATTCTCCTCGAGGCTTGGCAGGGCAATTGGAACGCCTCTCCAGCTGAGGCGGGAGACCAAGGGTCCCTTTCCACGTGCCACAAGAATCCTGGGACTCCTATCAAGTTTCACGAGGAGTCAGGCATCGTCTCCTTTGGAGGCACTGATCTCCGCGTACCTCTGGAGTTTTCAAAGGATGTGAGGCCTCCGGTCGCGATGAGGTGGGGAACTAGGTCTTTCTCTGTGGTCTCCACAGGGGATTCAGACATCCTTTCTTCTTGGGAGATGCAAGACGAGCCTGCATTCAAGTCACTGCAGGGATATCCGGCCTTATTTCGAGTCAGGGCATCGCGGTGTCCATTCCACTTGAGGCCGCAAACTCAGGGTCCCTCTCACATACCTAGAGCTGAGAGAAGCCTCCTCTTGAGGTGCTTGTGGTAAGGTGGTATTCCTCAGGAGTCGAAGCCAGGGACTAACCTCTCATCTCGTGTTGATTCTTGGTCCACGGAGCTTTTTCGTGTTGCTACAGTGACCTCAGGATCCCTCTAGCCTTGAAACAGTGTTCTTGGGGTTTCTCTGGAGTGCCATCAAGGAAATCAAGGCTCCTTTCATGTGTGATGTGCAACACGGAATTGCTCTGCATGCAGTGCAGGGGAATCGGGCCTCATCTCGCGGCGAGGGGGAAGTCTCATGGTTTTTCTCGAGTTGCGGCGGGAACCTGGGGTATATTCTCGAGTTACGACGGGGATGGCCCTTCCACACACGTGTGTGTTCAGCCATGTCAGGACTCCTGCCTAGTTGCGAGGGACAACTCGGGATTCTCCTCGAGGCTTTGCAGGGCAATTGGGACGGCTCTCCAGCTGAGACGGGAGACCAAGGGTCCCTTTCCATGTGCCACAGGAATCCTGGGTCTCCTATCAAGTTTCACGAGGAGTCAGGCATCGTCTCCTTTGGAGGCACTGATCTCCGCGTACCTCTGGAGTTTTCAAAGGATTTGAGGCCTCCTGTCGCGATGAGGTTGGGAAGTAGGTCTTTCTCTGTGGTCTCCAAAGGGGATTCAGACAACCTTTCTTCTTGGGAGATGCAAGACGAGCCTGCATTCCAGTCACTGCAGGGATATCCGGCCTTATTTCGAGTCAGGGCATCGCGGTGTCCATTCCACTTGACTCCGCAAACTCAGGGTACCTCTCACATACCTAGAGCTGAGAGAAGCCTCCTCTTGAGGTGCTTGTGGTAAGGTGGTATTCTTCTGGAGTCGAAGCCAGGGACTAACCTCTCATCTCGAGTTGATTTTTGGTCCACGAAGCTCTTTCGTGTTGCTACAGTGACCTCAGGATCCCTCTAGCCTTGAAACAGTGTTCTTGGGTTTTCTCTGGAGTGCCATGAAGGAAATCAAGGCTCCTTTCATGTGTGATGTGCAACACAGAATTGCTCTGCACACAGTGCAGGGGAATCGGGCCTCATCTCGCGGCGAGGGGGAAGTCTCATGGTTTTTCTCGAGTTGCGGCGGGAACCTGGGGTATATTCTCGAGTTACGACGGGGATTGCCCTTCCACCCACGTGTTTCTTCAGCGACGTCAGGACTC
Source organism: Cervus elaphus (assembly GCF_910594005.1). Taxonomy (NCBI): domain Eukaryota; kingdom Metazoa; phylum Chordata; class Mammalia; order Artiodactyla; family Cervidae; genus Cervus; species Cervus elaphus. The sequence continues at coordinate 162,159 of NW_025316689.1, read as the reverse complement.
CTGCCTAGTTGCGAGGGACAACTCTGGATTCTCCTCGAGGCTTGGCAGGGCAATTGGGACGCCTCTCCAGCTGAGGCGGGAGACCAAGTGTGCCTATCCAAGTGCCACAGGAATCCTGGGACTCCTATCAAGTTTCACGAGGAGTCAGGCATCGTCTCCTTTGGAGGCACTGATCTCCGCGTACCTCTGGAGTTTTCAAAGGATGTGAGGCTATCGGTCGCGATGAGGTGGGGAACTAAGTCTTTCTCTGTGCTTTCCACAGGGGATTCAGACATCCTTTCGTCCTGGGAGATGCAAGACGAGCCTGCATTGAAGTCACTGCAGGGATACCCGGCCTTATTTCGAGTCAGGGCATCGCGGTGTCCATTCCACTTGAGGCCGCAAACTCAGGGTCCCTCTCACATACCTAGAGCTGAGAGAAGCCTCCTCTTGAGGTGCTTGTGGTAAGGTGGTATTCCTCTGGAGACGAATCCAGGGACTAACCTCTCTTTTCGAGTTGATTTTTGGTCCACAGAGTTCTTTCGTGTTGCTACAGTGACCTCAGGATCCCTCTATCCTTGAAACAGTGTTCTTGGGGTTTCTATGGAGTGCCATCAAGGAAATCAAGGCTCCTTTCATCTTTGATGTGCAAGACGGAATTGCTCTGCACGCAGTACAGGGGAATCGGGCCTCATCTCGCATCGAGAGGGAAGTCTCATGGTTTTTGTCGAGTTGCGGCGGGAACCTGGGGTATATTCTCGAGTTACGACGGGGATGGCCCTTCCACCCACGTGTTTCTTCAGCCACGTCAGGACTCCTGCCTAGTTGCGAGGGACACCTCGGGATTCTCCTCGAGGCTTGGCAGGGCAATTGGAACGCCTCTCCAGCTGAGGCGGGAGACCAAGGGTCCCTTTCCACGTGCCACAAGAATCCTGGGACTCCTATCAAGTTTCACGAGGAGTCAGGCATCGTCTCCTTTGGAGGCACTGATCTCCGCGTACCTCTGGAGTTTTCAAAGGATGTGAGGCCTCCGGTCGCGATGAGGTGGGGAACTAGGTCTTTCTCTGTGGTCTCCACAGGGGATTCAGACATCCTTTCTTCTTGGGAGATGCAAGACGAGCCTGCATTCAAGTCACTGCAGGGATATCCGGCCTTATTTCGAGTCAGGGCATCGCGGTGTCCATTCCACTTGAGGCCGCAAACTCAGGGTCCCTCTCACATACCTAGAGCTGAGAGAAGCCTCCTCTTGAGGTGCTTGTGGTAAGGTGGTATTCCTCAGGAGTCGAAGCCAGGGACTAACCTCTCATCTCGTGTTGATTCTTGGTCCACGGAGCTTTTTCGTGTTGCTACAGTGACCTCAGGATCCCTCTAGCCTTGAAACAGTGTTCTTGGGGTTTCTCTGGAGTGCCATCAAGGAAATCAAGGCTCCTTTCATGTGTGATGTGCAACACGGAATTGCTCTGCATGCAGTGCAGGGGAATCGGGCCTCATCTCGCGGCGAGGGGGAAGTCTCATGGTTTTTCTCGAGTTGCGGCGGGAACCTGGGGTATATTCTCGAGTTACGACGGGGATGGCCCTTCCACACACGTGTGTGTTCAGCCATGTCAGGACTCCTGCCTAGTTGCGAGGGACAACTCGGGATTCTCCTCGAGGCTTTGCAGGGCAATTGGGACGGCTCTCCAGCTGAGACGGGAGACCAAGGGTCCCTTTCCATGTGCCACAGGAATCCTGGGTCTCCTATCAAGTTTCACGAGGAGTCAGGCATCGTCTCCTTTGGAGGCACTGATCTCCGCATACCTCTGGAGTTTTCAAAGGATTTGAGGCCTCCTGTCGCGATGAGGTTGGGAAGTAGGTCTTTCTCTGTGGTCTCCAAAGGGGATTCAGACAACCTTTCTTCTTGGGAGATGCAAGACGAGCCTGCATTCCAGTCACTGCAGGGATATCCGGCCTTATTTCGAGTCAGGGCATCGCGGTGTCCATTCCACTTGACTCCGCAAACTCAGGGTACCTCTCACATACCTAGAGCTGAGAGAAGCCTCCTCTTGAGGTGCTTGTGGTAAGGTGGTATTCTTCTGGAGTCGAAGCCAGGGACTAACCTCTCATCTCGAGTTGATTTTTGGTCCACGAAGCTCTTTCGTGTTGCTACAGTGACCTCAGGATCCCTCTAGCCTTGAAACAGTGTTCTTGGGTTTTCTCTGGAGTGCCATGAAGGAAATCAAGGCTCCTTTCATGTGTGATGTGCAACACAGAATTGCTCTGCACACAGTGCAGGGGAATCGGGCCTCATCTCGCGGCGAGGGGGAAGTCTCATGGTTTTTCTCGAGTTGCGGCGGGAACCTGGGGTATATTCTCGAGTTACGACGGGGATGGCCCTTCCACACACGTGTTTGTTCAGCCACGTCTGGACTCTTGCCTAGTTGCGAGACACAACTCGGGATTCTCCTCGAGGCTTGGCAAGGCAATTGGGACGCCTCTCCAGCTGAGGCGGGAGACCAAGGGTCCCTTTCCACGTGCCACAGGAATCCTGGGACTCCTATCAAGTTTCACGACGAGTCAGGCATCGTCTCCTTTGGAGGCACTGATCTCCGCGTACCTCTGGAGTTTTCAAAGGATGTGAGGCCTCCCGTAGCGATGAGGTGGGGAACTAGGTCTTTCTCTGTGGTCTCCACAGGGGATTCAGACATCCTTTTATCTTGGGAGATGCAAGACGAGCCTGCATTCAAGTCACTGCAGGGATATCCAGCCTTATTTCGCGTCAGGGCATCGCGGTGTCCATTCCACTTGAGGCCGCAAACTCAGGGTCCCTCTCACATACCTAGAGCTGAGAGAAGCCTCCTCTTGAGGTGCTTGTGGTAAGGTGGTATTCCTCTGGAGTCGAAGCCAGGGACTAACCTCTCATCTCGAGTTGATTTTTGGTCCACGGAGCTCTTTCGTGTTGCTACAGTGGCCTCAGGATCCCTCTAGCCTTGAAACAGTGTTCTTGGGGTTTCTCTGGAGTGCCATCAAGGAAATCAAGGCTCCTTTCATGTGTGATGTGCAACACGGAATTGCTCTGCACGCAGTGCAGGGGAATCGGGCCTCATCTCGCGGCGAGGGGGAAGTCTCATGGTTTTTCTCGAGTTGCGGCGGGAACCTGGGGTATATTCTCGAGTTACGACGGGGATGGCCCTTCCACCCACGTGTTTCTTCAGCGACGTCAGGACTCCTGCCTAGTTGCGAGGGACAACTCTGGATTCTCCTCGAGGCTTGGCAGGGCAATTGGGATGCCTCTCCAGCTGAGGCGGGAGACCAAGTGTCCCTTTCCAAGTGCCACAGGAATCCTGGGACTCCTATCAAGTTTCACGAGGAGTCAGGCATCGTCTCCTTTGGAGGCACTGATCTCCACGTACCTCTGGAGTTTTCAAAGGATGTGAGGCCTCCGGTCGCGATGAGGTGGGGAACTAGGTCTTTCTCTGTGGTCTCCACAGGGGATTCAGACATCCTTTCATCTTGGGAGATGCAAGACAAGCCTGCATTCCAGTCACTGCAGGGATATCCGGCCTTATTTCGAGTCAGGGCATCGCGGTGTCCATTCCACTTGAGGCCGCAAACTCAGGATCCCTCTCACATACTTAGAGCTGAGAGAAGCCTCCTCTTGAGGTGCTTGTGGTAAGGTGGTATTCCTCAGGAGTCGAAGCCAGGGACTAACCTCTCATCTCGTGTTGATTCTTGGTCCACGGAGCTCTTTCGTGTTGCTACAGTGACCTCAGGATCCCTCTAGCCTTGAAACAGAGTTCTTGGGGTTTCTCTGGAGTGCCATCAAGGAAATCAAGGCTCCTTTCATGTGTGATGTGCAACACGGAATTGCTCTGCACGCAGTGCAGGGGAATCGGGCCTCATCTCGCGGCGAGGGGGAAGTCTCATGGTTTTTCTCGAGTTGCGGCGGGAACCTGGGGTATATTCTCGAGTTACGACGGGGATGGCCCTTCCACACACGTGTTTGTTCAGCCACGTCAGGACTCCTGCCTAGTTGCGAGGGACAACTCGGGATTCTCCTCGAGGCTTTGCAGGGCAATTGGGACGCCTCTCCAGCTGAGACGGGAGACCAAGGGTCCCTTTCTACGTGCCACAGGAATCCTGGGTCTCCTATCAAGTTTCATGAGGAGTCAGGCATCGTCTCCTTTGGAGGTACTGATCTCCGCATACCTCTGGAGTTTTCAAAGGATTTGAGGCCTCCTGTCGCGATGAGGTGGGAAACTAGGTCTTTCTCTGTGGTCTCCACAGGGGATTCAGACACCCTTTCATCTTGGGAGATGCAAGACGAGCCTGCATTCCAGTCACTGCAGGGATATCCGGCCTTATTTCGAGTCAGGGCATCGTGGTGTCCATTCCACTTGAGGCCGCAAACTCAGGGTCCCTCTCACATACCTAGAGCTGAGAGAAGCCTCCTCTTGAGGTGCTTGTGGTAAGGTGGTATTCCTCTGGAGTCGAAGCCAGGGACTAACCTCTCATCTCGAGTTGATTTTTGGTCCACGGAGCGTTTTCGTGTTGCTACAGTGACCTCAGGATCCCTCTAGCCTTGAAACAGTGTTCTTGGGGTTTCTCTGGAGTGCCATGAAGGAAATCAAGGCTTCTTTCATGTGTGATGTGCAACACAGAATTGCTCTGCACGCAGTGCAGGGGAATCGGGCCTCATCTCGCGGCGAGGGGGAAGTCTCATGGTTTTTCTCGAGTTGCGGCGGGAACCTGGGGTATATTCTCGAGTTACGACGAGGATGGCCCTTCCACACACGTGTGTGTTCAGCCATGTCAGGACTCCTGCCTAGTTGCGAGGGACAACTCGGGATTCTCCTCGAGGCTTTGCAGGGCAATTGGGACGCCTCTCCAGCTGAGGCGGGAGACCAAGAGTCCCTTTCCACGTGCCACAGGAATCCTGGGTCTCCAATCAAGTTTCACGAGGAGTCAGGCATCGTCTCCTTTGGAGGCACTGATCTCCGCATACCTCTGGAGTTTTCAAAGGATTTGAGGCCTCCTGTCGCGATGAGGTGGGGAACTAGGTCTTTCTCTGTGGTCTCCACAGGGGATTCAGACACCCTTTAGTCTTGGGAGATGCAAGACGAGCCTGCATTCCAGTCACTGCAGGGATATCCGGCCTTATTTCGAGTCAGGGCATCGTGGTGTCCATTCCACTTGAGACCGCAAACTCAGGGTCCCTCTCACATACCTAGAGCTGAGAGAAGCCTCCTCTTGAGGTGCTTGTGGTAAGGTGGTATTCCTCTGGAGTCGAAGCCAGGGACTAACCTCTCATCTCGAGTTGATTTTTGGTCCACGGAGCTCTTTCGTGTTGCTACAGTGACCTCAGGATCCCTCTAGCCTTGAAACAGTGTTCTTGGGGTTTCTCTGGAGTGCCATCAAGGAAATCAAGGCTCCTTTCATGTGTGATGTGCAACACAGAATTGCTCTGCACGCAGTGCAGGGGAATCGGGCCTCATCTCGCGGCGAGGGGGAAGTCTCATGGTTTTTCTCGAGTTGCGGCGGGAACCTGGGGTATATTCTCGAGTTACGACGGGGATGGCCCTTCCACCCACGTGTTTCTTCAGCCACGTCAGGACTCCTGCCTAGTTGCGAGGGACAACTCTGGATTCTCCTCGAGGCTTGGCAGGGCAATTGGGACGCCTCTCCAGCTGAGGCGTGAGACCAAGTGTCCCTATCCAAGTGCCACAGGAATCCTGGGACTCCTATCAAGTTTCACGAGGAGTCAGGCATCGTCTCCTTTGGAGGCACTGATCTCCGCGTACCTCTGGAGTTTTCAAAGGATGTGAGGCTATCGGTCGCGATGAGGTGGGGAACTAAGTCTTTCTCTGTGCTTTCCACAGGGGATTCAGACATCCTTTTGTCCTGGGAGATGCAAGACGAGCCTGCATTGAAGTCACTGCTGGGATACCCGGCCTTATTTCGAGTCAGGGCATCGCGGTGTCCATTCCACTTGAGGCCGCAAACTCAGGTTCCCTCTCACATACCTAGAGCTGAGAGAAGCCTCCTCTTGAGGTGCTTGTGGTAAGGTGGTATTCCTCAGGAGTCGAAGCCAGGGACTAACCTCTCATCTAGAGTTGATTTTTGGTCCACGGAGCGTTTTTGTGTTGCTACAGTGACCTCAGGATCCCTCTAGCCTTGAAACAGTGTTCTTGGGGTTTCTCTGGAGTGCCATGAAAGAAATCAAGGCTTCTTTCATGTGTGATGTGCAACACAGAATTGCTCTGCACGCAGTGCAGGGGAATCGGGCCTCATCTCGCAGCGAGGGGGAAGTCTCATGGTTTTTCTCGAGTTGCGGCGGGAACCTGGGGTATATTCTCGAGTTACAACGGGGATGGCCCTTCCACACACGTGTGTGTTCAGCCATGTCAGGACTCCTGCCTAGTTGCGAGGGACAACTCGGGATTCTCCTCGAGGCTTTGCAGGGCAATTGGGACGCCTCTCCAGCTGAGGCGGGAGACCAAGAGTCCCTTTCCACGTGCCACAGGAATCCTGGGTCTCCTATCAAGTTTCACGAGGAGTCAGGCATCGTCTCCTTTGGAGGCACTGATCTCCGCATACCTCTGGAGTTTTCAAAGGATTTGCGGCCTCCTGTCGCGATGAGGTGGGGAACTAGGTCTTTCTCTGTGGTCTCCACAGGGGATTCAGACATCCTTTCTTCTTGGGAGATGCAAGACGAGCCTGCATTCAAGTCACTGCAGGGATATCCGGCCTTATTTCGAGTCAGGGCATCGCGGTGTCCATTCCACTTGAGGCCGCAAACTCAGGGTCCCTCTCACATACCTAGAGCTGAGAGAAGCCTCCTCTTGAGGTGCTTGTGGTAAGGTGGTATTCCTCAGGAGTCGAAGCCAGGGACTAACCTCTCATCTCGTGTTGATTCTTGGTCCACGGAGCTTTTTCGTGTTGCTACAGTGACCTCAGGATCCCTCTAGCCTTGAAACAGTGTTCTTGGGGTTTCTCTGGAGTGCCATGAAGGAAATCAAGGCTCCTTTCATGTGTGATGTGCAACACGGAATTGCTCTGCATGCAGTGCAGGGGAATCGGGCCTCATCTCGCGGCGAGGGGGAAGTCTCATGGTTTTTCTCGAGTTGCGGCGGGAACCTGGGGTATATTCTCGAGTTACGACGGGGATGGCCCTTCCACACACGTGTGTGTTCAGCCATGTCAGGACTCCTGCCTAGTTGCGAGGGACAACTCGGGATTCTCCTCGAGGCTTTGCAGGGCAATTGGGACGGCTCTCCAGCTGAGACGGGAGACCAAGGGTCCCTTTCCATGTGCCACAGGAATCCTGGGTCTCCTATCAAGTTTCACGAGGAGTCAGGCATCGTCTCCTTTGGAGGCACTGATCTCCGCATACCTCTGGAGTTTTCAAAGGATTTGAGGCCTCCTGTCGCGATGAGGTTGGGAAGTAGGTCTTTCTCTGTGGTCTCCAAAGGGGATTCAGACAACCTTTCTTCTTGGGAGATGCAAGACGAGCCTGCATTCCAGTCACTGCAGGGATATCCGGCCTTATTTCGAGTCAGGGCATCGCGGTGTCCATTCCACTTGAGGCCGCAAACTCAGGATCCCTCTCACATACCTAGAGCTGAGAGAAGCCTCCTCTTGAGGTGCTTGTGGTAAGGTGGTATTCTTCTGGAGTCGAAGCCAGGGACTAACCTCTCATCTCGAGTTGATTTTTGGTCCACGAAGCTCTTTCGTGTTGCTACAGTGACCTCAGGATCCCTCTAGCCTTGAAACAGTGTTCTTGGGTTTTCTCTGGAGTGCCATGAAGGAAATCAAGGCTCCTTTCATGTGTGATGTGCAACACAGAATTGCTCTGCACACAGTGCAGGGGAATCGGGCCTCATCTCGCGGCGAGGGGGAAGTCTCATGGTTTTTCTCGAGTTGCGGCGGGAACCTGGGGTATATTCTCGAGTTATGACGGGGATGGCCCTTCCACACACGTGTTTGTTCAGCCACGTCTGGACTCTTGCCTAGTTGCGAGACACAACTCGGGATTCTCCTCGAGGCTTGGCAAGGCAATTGGGACGCCTCTCCAGCTGAGGCGGGAGACCAAGGGTCCCTTTCCACGTGCCACAGGAATCCTGGGACTCCTATCAAGTTTCACGAGGAGTCAGGCATCGTCTCCTTTGGAGGCACTGATCTCCGCGTACCTCTGGAGTTTTCAAAGGATGTGAGGCCTCCCGTAGCGATGAGGTGGGGAACTAGGTCTTTCTCTGTGGTCTCCACAGGGGATTCAGACATCCTTTTATCTTCGGAGATGCAAGACGAGTCTGCATTCAAGTCACTGCAGGGATATCCAGCCTTATTTCGCGTCAGGGCATCGCGGTGTCCATTCCACTTGAGGCCGCAAACTCAGGGTCCCTCTCACATACCTAGAGCTGAGAGAAGCCTCCTCTTGAGGTGCTTGTGGTAAGGTGGTATTCCTCTGGAGTCGAAGCCAGGGACTAACCTCTCATCTCGAGTTGATTTTTGGTCCACGGAGCTCTTTCGTGTTGCTACAGTGGCCTCAGGATCCCTCTAGCCTTGAAACAGTGTTCTTGGGGTTTCTCTGGAGTGCCATCAAGGAAATCAAGGCTCCTTTCATGTGTGATGTGCAACACGGAATTGCTCTGCACGCAGTGCAGGGGAATCGGGCCTCATCTCGCGGCGAGGGGGAAGTCTCATGGTTTTTCTCGAGTTGCGGCGGGAACCTGGGGTATATTCTCGAGTTATGACGGGGATGGCCCTTCCACCCACGTGTTTCTTCAGCGACGTCAGGACTCCTGCCTAGTTGCGAGGGACAACTCTGGATTCTCCTCGAGGCTTGGCAGGGCAATTGGGATGCCTCTCCAGCTGAGGCGGGAGACCAAGTGTCCCTTTCCAAGTGCCACAGGAATCCTGGGACTCCTATCAAGTTTCACGAGGAGTCAGGCATCGTCTCCTTTGGAGGCACTGATCTCCACGTACCTCTGGAGTTTTCAAAGGATGTGAGGCCTCCGGTCGCGATGAGGTGGGGAACTAGGTCTTTCTCTGTGGTCTCCACAGGGGATTCAGACATCCTTTCATCTTGGGAGATGCAAGACAAGCCTGCATTCCAGTCACTGCAGGGATATCCGGCCTTATTTCGAGTCAGGGCATCGCGGTGTCCATTCCACTTGAGGCCGCAAACTCAGGATCCCTCTCACATACTTAGAGCTGAGAGAAGCCTCCTCTTGAGGTGCTTGTGGTAAGGTGGTATTCCTCAGGAGTCGAAGCCAGGGACTAACCTCTCATCTCGTGTTGATTCTTGGTCCACGGAGCTCTTTCGTGTTGCTACAGTGACCTCAGGATCCCTCTAGCCTTGAAACAGAGTTCTTGGGGTTTCTCTGGAGTGCCATCAAGGAAATCAAGGCTCCTTTCATGTGTGATGTGCAACACGGAATTGCTCTGCACGCAGTGCAGGGGAATCGGGCCTCATCTCGCGGCGAGGGGGAAGTCTCATGGTTTTTCTCGAGTTGCGGCGGGAACCTGGGGTATATTCTCGAGTTACGACGGGGATGGCCCTTCCACCCACGTGTTTGTTCAGCCACGTCAGGACTCCTGCCTAGTTGCGAGGGACAACTCGGGATTCTCCTCGAGGCTTTGCAGGGCAATTGGGACGCCTCTCCAGCTGAGACGGGAGACCAAGGGTCCCTTTCTACGTGCCACAGGAATCCTGGGTCTCCTATCAAGTTTCATGAGGAGTCAGGCATCGTCTCCTTTGGAGGTACTGATCTCCGCATACCTCTGGAGTTTTCAAAGGATTTGAGGCCTCCTGTCGCGATGAGGTGGGAAACTAGGTCTTTCTCTGTGGTCTCCACAGGGGATTCAGACACCCTTTCATCTTGGGAGATGCAAGACGAGCCTGCATTCCAGTCACTGCAGGGATATCCGGCCTTATTTCGAGTCAGGGCATCGTGGTGTCCATTCCACTTGAGGCCGCAAACTCAGGGTCCCTCTCACATACCTAGAGCTGAGAGAAGCCTCCTCTTGAGGTGCTTGTGGTAAGGTGGTATTCCTCTGGAGTCGAAGCCAGGGACTAACCTCTCATCTCGAGTTGATTTTTGGTCCACGGAGCGTTTTCGTGTTGCTACAGTGACCTCAGGATCCCTCTAGCCTTGAAACAGTGTTCTTGGGGTTTCTCTGGAGTGCCATGAAGGAAATCAAGGCTTCTTTCATGTGTGATGTGCAACACAGAATTGCTCTGCACGCAGTGCAGGGGAATCGGGCCTCATCTCGCGGCGAGGGGGAAGTCTCATGGTTTTTCTCGAGTTGCGGCGGGAACCTGGGGTATATTCTCGAGTTACGACGAGGATGGCCCTTCCACACACGTGTGTGTTCAGCCATGTCAGGACTCCTGCCTAGTTGCGAGGGACAACTCGGGATTCTCCTCGAGGCTTTGCAGGGCAATTGGGACGCCTCTCCAGCTGAGGCGGGAGACCAAGAGTCCCTTTCCACGTGCCACAGGAATCCTGGGTCTCCAATCAAGTTTCACGAGGAGTCAGGCATCGTCTCCTTTGGAGGCACTGATCTCCGCATACCTCTGGAGTTTTCAAAGGATTTGAGGCCTCCTGTCGCGATGAGGTGGGGAACTAGGTCTTTCTCTGTGGTCTCCACAGGGGATTCAGACACCCTTTAGTCTTGGGAGATGCAAGATGAGCCTGCATTCCAGTCACTGCAGGGATATCCGGCCTTATTTCGAGTCAGGGCATCGCGGTGTCCATTCCACTTGAGACCGCAAACTCAGGGTCCCTCTCACATACCTAGAGCTGAGAGAAGCCTCCTCTTGAGGTGCTTGTGGTAAGGTGGTATTCCTCTGGAGTCGAAGCCAGGGACTAACCTCTCATCTCGAGTTGATTTTTGGTCCACGGAGCTCTTTCGTGTTGCTACAGTGACCTCAGGATCCCTCTAGCCTTGAAACAGTGTTCTTGGGGTTTCTCTGGAGTGCCATCAAGGAAATCAAGGCTCCTTTCATGTGTGATGTGCAACACAGAATTGCTCTGCACGCAGTGCAGGGGAATCGGGCCTCATCTCGCGGCGAGGGGGAAGTCTCATGGTTTTTCTCGAGTTGCGGCGGGAACCTGGGGTATATTCTCGAGTTACGACGGGGATGGCCCTTCCACCAACGTGTTTCTTCAGCGACGTCAGGACTCCTGCCTAGATGCGAGGGACAACTCTGGATTCTCCTCGAGGCTTGGCAGGGCAATTGGGACGCCTCTCCAGCTGAGGCGTGAGACCAAGTGTCCCTATCCAAGTGCCACAGGAATCCTGGGACTCCTATCAAGTTTCACGAGGAGTCAGGCATCGTCTCCTTTGGAGGCACTGATCTCCGCGTACCTCTGGAGTTTTCAAAGGATGTGAGGCTATCGGTCGCGATGAGGTGGGGAACTAAGTCTTTCTCTGTGCTTTCCACAGGGGATTCAGACATCCTTTCGTCCTGGGAGATGCAAGACGAGCCTGCATTGAAGTCACTGCTGGGATACCCGGCCTTATTTCGAGTCAGGGCATCGCGGTGTCCATTCCACTTGAGGCCGCAAACTCAGGTTCCCTCTCACATACCTAGAGCTGAGAGAAGCCTCCTCTTGAGGTGCTTGTGGTAAGGTGGTATTCCTCAGGAGTCGAAGCCAGGGACTAACCTCTCATCTAGAGTTGATTTTTGGTCCACGGAGCGTTTTTGTGTTGCTACAGTGACCTCAGGATACCTCTAGCCTTGAAACAGTGTTCTTGGGGTTTCTCTGGAGTGCCATGAAAGAAATCAAGGCTTCTTTCATGTGTGATGTGCAACACAGAATTGCTCTGCACGCAGTGCAGGGGAATCGGGCCTCATCTCGCGGCGAGGGGGAAGTCTCATGGTTTTTCTCGAGTTGCGGCGGGAACCTGGGGTATATTCTCGAGTTACAACGGGGATGGCCCTTCCACACACGTGTGTGTTCAGCCATGTCAGGACTCCTGCCTAGTTGCGAGGGACAACTCTGGATTCTCCTCGAGGCTTTGCAGGGCAATTGGGACGCCTCTCCAGCTGAGGCGGGAGACCAAGAGTCCCTTTCCACGTGCCACAGGAATCCTGGGTCTCCTATCAAGTTTCACGAGGAGTCAGGCATCGTCTCCTTTGGAGGCACTGATCTCCGCGTACCTCTGGAGTTTTCAAAGGATGTGAGGCCTCCGGTCGCGATGAGGTGGGGAACTAGGTGTTTCTCTGTGGTCTCCACAGGGGATTCAGACATCCTTTCTTCTTGGGAGATGCAAGACGAGCCTGCATTCAAGTCACTGCAGGGATATCCGGCCTTATTTCGAGTCAGGGCATCGCGGTGTCCATTCCACTTGAGGTCGCAAACTCAGGGTCCCTCTCACATACCTAGAGCTGAGAGAAGCCTCCCCTTGAGGTGCTTGTGGTAAGGTGGTATTCCTCTGGAGTCGAAGGCAGGGACTAACCTCTCATCTCGAGTTGATTTTTGGCCCACGGAGCTCTTTCGTGTTGCTACAGTGACCTCAGGATCCCTCTAGCCTTGAAACAGTGTTCTTGGGGTTTCTCTGGAGTGCCATCAAGGAAATCAAGGCTCCTTTCATGTGTGATGTGCAAGACGGAATTGCTCTGCACGCAGTACAGGGGAATCGGGCCTCATCTCGCATCGAGGGGGAAGTCTCATGGTTTTTCTCGAGTTGCGGCGGGAACCTGGGGTATATTCTCGAGTTACGACGGGGATGGCCCTTCCACCCACGTGTTTGTTCAGCCACGTCAGGACTCCTGCCTAGTTGCGAGGGACAACTCGGGATTCTCCTCGAGGCTTGGCAGGGCAATTGGAACGCCTCTCCAGCTGAGGCGGGAGACCGAGGGTCCCTTTCCACGTGCCACAAGAATCCTGGGACTCCTATCAAGTTTCACGAGGAGTCAGGCATCGTCTCCTTTGGAGGCACTGATCTCCGCGTACCTCTGGAGTTTTCAAAGGATGTGAGGCCTCCGGTCGCGATGAGGTGGGGAACTAGGTGTTTCTCTGTGGTCTCCACAGGGGATTCAGACATCCTTTCTTCTTGGGAGATGCAAGACGAGCCTGCATTCAAGTCACTGCAGGGATATCCGGCCTTATTTCGAGTCAGGGCATCGCGGTGTCCATTCCACTTGAGGCCGCAAACTCAGGGTCCCTCTCACATACCTAGAGCTGAGAGAAGCCTCCCCTTGAGGTGCTTGTGGTAAGGTGGTATTCCTCTGGAGTCGAAGGCAGGGACTAACCTCTCATCTCGAGTTGATTTTTGGCCCACGGAGCTCTTTCGTGTTGCTACAGTGACCTCAGGATCCCTCTAGCCTTGAAACAGTGTTCTTGGGGTTTCTCTGGAGTGCCATCAAGGAAATCAAGGCTCCTTTCATGTGTGATGTGCAACACGGAATTGCTCTGCACGCAGTGCAGGGGAATCGGGCCTCATCTAGTGGCGAGGGGGAAGTCTCATGGTTTTTCTCGAGTTGCGGCGGGAACCTAGGGTATATTCTCCAGTTACGACGGGGATGGCCCTTCCACACACGTGTTTGTTCAGCCAAGTCAGGACTCTTGCCTAGTTGCGAGACACAACTCGGGATTCTCCTCGAGGCTTGGCAAGGCAATTGGGATGCCTCTCCAGCTGAGGCGGGAGACCAAGGGTCCCTTTCCACGTGCCACAGGAATCCTGGGACTCCTATCAAGTTTCACGAGGAGTCAGGCATCGTCTCCTTTGGAGGCACTGATCTCCGCGTACCTCTGGAGTTTTCAAAGGATGTGAGGCCTCCGGTCGCGATGAGGTGGGGAACTAGGTCTTTCTCTGTGGTCTCCACAGGGGATTCAGACATCCTTTCATCTTGGGAGATGCAAGACGAGCCTGCATTCAAGTCACTGCAGGGATATCCAGCCTTATTACGCGTCAGGGCATCGCGGTGTCCATTCCACTTGAGGCCGCAAACTCAGGGTCCCTCTCACATACCTAGAGCTGAGAGAAGCCTCCTCTTGAGGTGCTTGTGGTAAGGTGGTATTCCTCAGGAGTCGAAGCCAGGGACTAACCTCTCATCTCGTGTTGATTCTTGGTCCACGGAGCTCTTTCGTGTTGCTACAGTGACCTCAGGATCCCTCTAGCCTTGAAACAGTGTTCTTGGGGTTTCTCTGGAGTGCCATCAAGGAAATCAAGGCTCCTTTCATGTGTGATGTGCAAGAGGGAATTGCTCTGCACGCAGTACAGGGGAATCGGGCCTCATCTCGCGGCGAGGGGGAAGTCTCATGGTTTTTCTCGAGTTGCGGCGGGAACCTGGGGTATATTCTCGAGTTACGACGGGGATGGCCCTTCCACCCACGTGTTTGTTCAGCCACGTCAGGACTCCTGCCTAGTTGCGAGGGACAACTCGGGATTCTCCTCGAGGCTTGGCAGGGCAATTGGAACGCCTCTCCAGCTGAGGCGGGAGACCGAGGGTCCCTTTCCACGTGCCACAGGAATCCTGGGTCTCCTATCAAGTTTCACGAGGAGTCAGGCATCGTCTCCTTTGGAGGCACTGATCTCCGCATACCTCTGGAGTTTTCAAAGGATTTGAGGCCTCCTGTCGCGATGAGGTGGGGAACTAGGTCCTTCTCTGTGGCCTCCACAGGGGATTCAGACACCCTTTCGTCTTGGGAGATGCAAGACGAGCCTGCATTCCTGTCACTGCAGGGATATCCGGCCTTATGTCGAGTCAGGGCATCGCGGTGTCCATTCCACTTGAGGCCGCAAACTCAGGGTCCCTCTCACATACCTAGAGCTGAGAGAAGCCTCCTCTTGAGGTGCTTGTGGTAAGGTGGTATTCCTCTGGAGTCGAAGCCAGGGACTAACCTCTCATCTCGAGTTGATTTTTGGTCCACGGAGCTCTTTCGTGTTGCTACAGTGACCTCAGGATCCCTCTAGCCTTGAAACAGTGTTCTTGGGGTTTCTCTGGAGTGCCATGAAGGAAATCAAGGCTACTTTCATGTGTGATGTGCAACACAGAATTGCTCTGCACGCAGTGAAGGGGAATCGGGCCTCATCTCGCGGCGAGGGGGAAGTCTCATGGTTTTTCTCGAGTTGCGGCGGGAACCTGGGGTATATTCTCCAGTTACGACGGGGATGGCCCTTCTACCCACGTGTTTCTTCAGCGACGTCAGGACTCCTGCCTAGTTGCGAGGGACAACTCTGGATTCTCCTCGAGGCTTGGCAGGGCAATTGGGACGCCTCTCCAGCTGAGGCGGGAGACCAAGGGTCCCTTTCCAAGTGCCACAGGAATCTTGGGACTCCTATCAAGTTTCACGAGGAGTCAGGCATCGTCTCCTTTGGAGGAACTGATCTCCGCGTTCCTCTGGAGTTTTCAAAGGATGTGAGGCTATCGGTCGCGATGAGGTGGGGAACTAAGTCTTTCTCTGTGCTTTCCACAAGGGATTCAGACATCCTTTCGTCCTGGGAGATGCAAGACGAGCCTGCATTCAAGTCACTGCAGGGATATCCGGCCTTATTTCGAGTCAGGGCATCGCGGTGTCCATTCCACTTGAGGCCGCAAACTCAGGGTCCCTCTCACATACGTAGAGCTGAGAGAAGCCTCCTCTTGAGGTGCTTTTGGTAAGTTGGTATTCCTCTGGAGACGAATCCAGGGACTAACCTCTCTTTTCGAGTTGATTTTTGGTCCACAGAGTTCTTTCGTGTTGCTACAGTGACCTCAGGATCCCTCTATCCTTGAAACAGTGTTCTTGGGGTTTCTCTGGAGTGCCATCAAGGAAATCAATGCTCCTTTCATGTGTGATGTGCAAGACGGAATTGCTCTGCACGCAGTACAGGGGAATCGGGCCTCATCTCGCATCGAGGGGGAATTCTCATGGTTTTTCTCGAGTTGCGGCGGGAACCTGGGGTATATTCTCGAGTTACGACGGGGATGGCCCTTCCACCCACGTGTTTGTTCAGCCACGTCAGGACTCCTGCCTAGTTGCGAGGGACAACTCGGGATTCTCCTCGAGGCTTCTCAGGGCAATTGGAACGCCTCTCCAGCTGAGGCGGGAGACCAAGGGTCCCTTTCCACGTGCCACAAGAATCCTGGGTCTCCTATCAAGTTTCACGAGGAGTCAGGCATCGTCTCCTTTGGAGGCACTGATCTCCACGTACCTCTGGAGTTTTCAAAGGATGTGAGGCCTCCGGTCGCGATGAGGTGGGGAACTTAGTGTTTCTCTGTGGTCTCCACAGGGGATTCAGACATCCTTTCTTCTTGGGAGATGCAAGACGAGCCTGCATTCAAGTCACTGGAGGGATATCCGGCCTTATTTTGAGTCAGGGCATCGCGGTGTCCATTCCACTTGAGGCCGCAAACTCAGGATCCCTCTCACATAGCTAGAGCTGAGAGAAGCCTCCTCTTGAGGTGCTTGTGGTAAGGTGGTATTCCTCAGGAGTCGAAGCCAGGGACTAACCTCTCATCTCGTTTTGATACTTGGTCCACGGAGCTCTTTCGTGTTGCTACAGTGACCTCAGGATCCCTCTAGCCTTGAAACAGTGTTCTTGGGGTTTCTCTGGAGTGCCATCAAGGAAATCAAGGCTCCTTTCATGTGTGATGTGCAATACGGAATTGCTCTGCACGCAGTGCAGGGCAATCGGGCCTCATCTCGCGGCGAGGGGGAAGTCTCATGGTTTTTCTCGAGTTGCGGTGGGAACCTGGGGTATATTCTCGAGTTACGACGGGGATGGCCCTTCCACACACGTGTGTGTTCAGCCATGTCAGGACTCCTGCCTAGTTGCGAGGGACAACTCGGGTTTCTCCTCGAGACTTTGTAGGGCAATTGGGACGCCTCTCCAGCTGAGACGGGAGACCAAGGGTCCCTTTCCACGTGCCACAGGAATCCTGGGTCTCCTATCAAGTTTCACTAGGAGTCAGGCATCGTCTCCTTTGGAGGCACTGATCTCCACATACCTCTGGAGTTTTCAAAGGATTTGAGGCCTCCTGCCGCGATGATGTGGGGAACTAGGTCTTTCTCTGTGGTCTCCACAGGGGATTCAGACACCCTTTCGTCTTGGGAGATGCAAGACGAGCCTGCATTCCAGTCACTGCAGGGATATCCGGCCTTATTTCGAGTCAGGGCATCGCGGTGTCCATTCCAATTGAGGCCGCAAACTCAGGGTCCCTCTCACATACCTAGAGCTGAGAGAAGCCTCCTCTTGAGGTGCTTGTGGTAAGGTGGTATTCCTCTGGAGTCGAAGCCAGGGACTAACCTCTCATCTCGAGTTGATTTTTGGTCCACGGAGCTCTTTCGTGTTGCTACAGTGACCTCAGGATCCCTCTAGCCTTGAAACAGTGTTCTTGGGGTTTCTCTGGAGTGCCATGAAGGAAATCAAGGCTCCTTTCATGTGTGATGTGCAACACAGAATTGCTCTGCACGCAGTGCAGGGAAATCGGGCCTCATCTCGCGGCGAGGGGGAAGTCTCATGGTTTTTCTCGAGTTGCGGCGGGAACCTGGGGTATATTCTCGAGTTACGACGGGGATGGCCCTTCCACACACGTGTTTGTTCAGCCACGTCAGGACTCTTGCCTAGTTGCGAGACACAACTCGGGATTCTCCTCGAGGCATGGCAAGGCAATTGGGACGCCTCTCCAGCTGAGGCGGGAGACCAAGGGTCCCTTTCCACGTGCCACAGGAATCCTGGGACTCCTATCAAGTTTCACGAGGAGTCAGGCATCGTCTCCTTTGGAGGCACTGATCTCCGCGTACCTCTGGAGTTTTCAAAGGATGTGAGGCTATCGGTCGCGATGAGGTGGGGAACTAGGTCTTTCTCTGTGGTCTCCACAGGGGATTCAGACATCCTTTCATCTTGGGAGATGCAAGACGTGCCTGCATTCAAGTCACTGCAGGGATATCCGGCCTTATTTCGTGTCAGGGCATCGCGGTGTCCATTCCACTTGAGGCCGCAAACTCAGGGTCCCTCTCACATACCTAGAGCTGAGAGAAGCCTCCTCTTGAGGTGCTTGTGGTAAGGTGGTATTCCTCTGGAGTCGAAGCCAGGGACTAACCTCTCATCTCGAGTTGATTTTTGGCCCACGGAGCGCTTTCGTGTTGCTACAGTGACCTCAGGATCCCTCTAGCCTTGAAACAGTGTTCTTGGGGTTTCTCTGGAGTGCCATCAAGGAAATCAAGGCTCCTTTCATGTGTGATGTGCAAGACGGAATTGCTCTGCACGCAGTACAGGGGAATCGGGCCTCATCTCGCATCGAGGGGGAAGTCTCATGATTTTTCTCAAGTTGCGGCGGGAACCTGGGGTATATTCTCGAGTTACGACGGGGATGGCCCTTCCACCCACGTGTTTCTTCCGCGACGTCAGGACTCCTGCCTACTTGCGAGGGACAACTCTGGATTCTCCTCGAGGCTTGGCAGGGCAATTGGGACGCCTCTCCAGCTGAGGCGGGAGACCAAGTGTCCCTTTCCAAGTGCCACAGGAATCCTGGGACTCCTATCAAGTTTCACGAGGAGTCAGGCATCGTCTCCTTTGGAGGCACTGATCTCCGCGTACCTCTGGAGTTTTCAAAGGATGTGAGGCTATTGGTCGTGATGAGGTGGGGAACTAAGTCTTTCTCTGTGCTTTCCACAGGGGATTCAGACATCCTTTCGTCCTGGGAGATGCAAGACGAGCCTGCATTCCAGTCACTGCAGGGATATCCGGCCTTATTTCGAGTCAGGGCATCGCGGTGTCCATTCCACTTGAGGCCGCAAACTCAGGGTCCCTCTCACATACCTAGAGCTGAGAGAAGCCTCCTCTTGAGGTGCTTGTGGTAAGGTGGTATTCCTCTGGAGACGAATCCAGGGACTAACGTCTCTTTTCGAGTTGATTTTTGGTCCACAGAGTTCTTTCGTGTTGCTACAGTGACCTCAGGATCCCTCTAGCCTTGAAACAGTGTTCTTGGGGTTTCTCTGGAGTGCCATCAAGGAAATCAAGGCTCCTTTCATGTGTGATGTGCGAGACGGAATTGCTCTACACGCAGTACAGGGGAATTGGGCCTCATCTCGCATCGAGGGGGAAGTCTCATGGTTTTTCTCGAGTTGCGGCGGGAACCTGGGGTATATTCTCGAGTTACGAGGGGGATGGCCCTTTTACCCACGTGTTTGTTCAGCCACGTCAGGACTCCTGCCTAGTTGCGAGGGACAACTCGGGATTCTCCTCGAGGCTTGGCAGGGCAATTGGAACGCCTCTCCAGCTGAGGCGGGAGACCAAGGGTCCCTTTCCACGTGCCACAAGAATCCTGGGACTCCTATCAAGTTTCACGAGGAGTCAGGCATCGTCTCCTTTGGAGGCACTGATCTCCAAGTACCTCTGGAGTTTTCAAAGGATGTGAGGACTCTGGTCGCGATGAGGTGGGGAACTAGGTGTTTCTCTGTGGTCTCCACAGGGGATTCAGACATCCTTTCTTCTTGGGAGATTCAAGACGAGCCTGCATTCAAGTCACTGCAGGGATATCCGGCCTTATTTCGAGTCAGGGCATCGCGGTGTCCATTCCACTTGAGGCCGCAAACTCGGGATCCCTCTCACATACCTAGAGCTGAGAGAAGCCTCCTCTTGAGGTGCTTGTGGTAAGGTGGTATTCCTCAGGAGTCGAAGCCAGGGACTAACCTCTCATCTCGTGTTGATTCTTGGTCCACAGAGCTCTTTCGTGTTGCTACAGTGACCTCAGGATCCCTCTAGCCTTGAAACAGTGTTCTTGGGGTTTCTCTGGAGTGCCATCAAGGAAATCAAGGCTCCTTTCATGTGTGATGTGCAACACGGAATTGCTCTGCACGCAGTGCAGGGGAATCGGGCCTCATCTCGCGGCGAGGGGGAAGTCTCATGGTTTTTCTCGAGTTGCGGTGGGAACCTGGGGTATATTCTCGAGTTACGACGGGGATGGCCCTTCCACACACGTGTGTGTTCAGCCATGTCAGGACTCCTGCCTAGTTGCGAGGGACAACTCGGGATTCTCCTCGAGGCTTGGCAGGGCAATTGGGACGCCTCTCCAGCTGAGACGGGAGACCAAGGGTCCCTTTCCACGTGCCACAGGAATCCTGGGTCTCCTATCAAGTTTCACGAGGAGTCAGGCATCGTCTCCTTTGGAGGCACTGATCTCCGCATACCTCTGGAGTTTTCAAAGGATTTGAGGCCTCCTGTCGCGATGAGGTTGGGAACTAGGTCTTTCTCTGTGGTCTCCACAGGGGATTCAGACACCCTTTCGTCTTGGGAGATGCAAGACGAGCCTGCATTCCAGTCACTGCAGGGATATCCGGCCTTATGTCGAGTCAGGGCATCGTGGTGTCCATTCCACTTGAGGCCGCAAACTCAGGGTCCCTCTCACATACCTAGAGCTGAGAGAAGCCTCCTCTTGAGGTGCTTGTGGTAAGGTGGTATTCCTCTGGAGACGAATCCAGGGACTAACCTCTCTTTTCGAGTTGATTTTTGGTCCACAGAGTTCTTTCGTGTTGCTACAGTGACCTCAGGATCCCTCTATCCTTGAAACAGTGTTCTTGGGGTTTCTCTGGAGTGCCATCAAGGAAATCAAGGCTCCTTTCATGTGTGATGTGCAAGACGGAATTGCTCTGCACGCAGTACAGGGGAATCGGGCCTCATCTCGCATCGAGGGGGAAGTCTCATGGTTTTTCTCGAGTTGCGGCGGGAACCTGGGGTATATTCTCGAGTTACGACGGGGATGGCCCTTCCACCCACGTGTTTGTTCAGCCACGTCAGGACTCCTGCCTAGTTGCGAGGGACAACTCGGGATTCTCCTCGAGGCTTGGCAGGGCAATTGGAACACCTCTCCAGCTGAGACGGGAGACCAAGGGTCCCTTTCCACGTGCCACAGGAATCCTGGGTCTCCTATCAAGTTTCACGAGGAGTCAGGCATCGTCTCCTTTGGAGGCACTGATCTCCGCATACCTCTGGAGTTTTCAAAGGATTTGAGGCCTCCTGTCGCGATGAGGTGGGGAACTAGGTCTTTCTCTGTGGTCTCCACAGGGGATTCAGACATCCTTTCTTCTTGGGAGATGCAAGACGAGCCTGCATTCCAGTCACTGCAGGGATATCCGGCCTTATGTCGAGTCAGGGCATCGCGGTGTCCATTCCACTTGAGGCCGCAAACTCAGGGTCCCTCTCACATACCTAGAGCTGAGAGAAGCCTCCTCTTGAGGTGCTTGTGGTAAGGTGGTATTCCTCTGGAGTCGAAGCCAGGGACTAACCTCTCATCTCGAGTTGATTTTTGGGCCACGGAGCTCTTTCGTGTTGCTACAGTGACCTCAGGATCCCTCTAGCCTTGAAACTGTGTTCTTGGGGTTTCTCTGGAGTGCCATCAAGGAAATCAAGGCTCCTTTCATGTGTGATGTGCAACACGGAATTGCTCTGCACACAGTGCAGGGGAATCGAGCCTCATCTCGCATCGAGGGGAAAGTCTCATGGTTTTCCTCGAGTTGCGGCGGGAACCTGGGGTATATTCTCGAGTTACGACGGGGATGGCCCTTCCACCCACGTGTTTGTTCAGCCACGTCAGGACTCTTGCCTAGTTGCGAGACACAACTCGGGATTCTCCTCGAGGCTTGGCAAGGCAATTGGGACGCCTCTCCAGCTGAGGCGGGAGACCAAGGGTCCCTTTCTACGTGCCACAAGAATCCTGGGACTCCTATCAAGTTTCACGAGGAGTCAGGCATCGTCTCCTTTGGAGGCACTGATCTCCGCGTACCTCTGGAGTTTTCAAGGGATGTGAGGCCTCCGGTCGCGATGAGATGGGGAACTAGGTCTTTCTCTGTGGTCTCCACAGGGGATTCAGACATCCTTTCATCTTGGGAGATGCAAGACGAGCCTGCATTCAAGTCACTGCAGGGATATCCAGCCTTATTTCGCGTCAGGGCATCGCGGTGTCCATTCCACTTGAGGCCGCAAACTCAGGGTCCCTCTCACATACCTAGAGCTGAGAGAAGCCTCCTCTTGAGGTTCTTGTGGTAAGGTGGTATTCCTCTGGAGTCGAAGCCAGGGACTAACCTCTCATCTCGAGTTGATTTTTGGCCCACGGAGCTCTTTTGTGTTGCTACAGTGACCTCAGGATCCCTCTAGCCTTGAAACAGTGTTCTTGGGGTTTCTCTGGAGTGCCATCAAGGAAATCAAGGCTCCTTTCATGTGTGATGTGCAACACGGAATTGCTCTGCACGCAGTGCAGGGGAATCGGGCCTCATCTCGTGGCGAGGGGGAAGTCTCATGGTTTTTCTCGAGTTGCGGCGGGAACCTGGGGTATATTCTCGAGTTACGACGGGGATGGCCTTTCCACCCACGTGTTTCTTCAGCCACGTCAGGACTCCTGCCTAGTTGCGAGGGACAACTCGGGATTCTCCTCGAGGCTTGGCAGGGCAATTGGAACGCCTCTCCAGCTGAGGTGGGAGACCAAGGGTCCCTTTCCACGTGCCACAAGAATCCTGGGACTCCTATCAAGTTTCACGAGGAGTCAGGCATCGTCTCCTTTGGAGGCACTGATCTCCGCGTACCTCTGGAGTTTTCAAAGGATGTGAGGCCTGCGGTCGCGATGAGGTGGGGAACTAGGTGTTTCTCTGTGGTCTCCACAGGGGATTCAGACATCCTTTCTTCTTGGGGGATGCAAGACGAGCCTGCATTCAAGTCACTGCAGGGATATCCGGCCTTATTTCGAGTCAGGGCATCGCGGTGTCCATTCCACTTGAGGCCGCAAACTCAGGGTCCCTCTCACATACCTAGAGCTGAGAGAAGCCTCCTCTTGAGGTGCTTATGGTAAGGTGGTATTCCTCAGGAGTCGAAGCCAGGGACTAACCTCTCATCTCGTGTTGATTCTTGGTCCACGGAGCTCTTTCGTGTTGCTACAGTGACCTCAGGATCCCTCTATCCTTGAAACAGTGTTCTTGGGGTTTCTCTGGAGTGCCATCAAGGAAATCAAGGCTCCTTTCATGTGTGATGTGCAACACGGAATTGCTCTGCACGCAGTTCAGGGGAATCGGGCCTCATCTCGCGGCGAGGGGGAAGTCTCATGGTTTTTCTCGAGTTGCGGCGGGAACCTGGGGTATATTCTCGAGTTAAGACGGGGATGGCCCTTCCACACACGTGTGTGTTCAGCCATGTCAGGACTCCTGCCTAGTTGCGAGGGACAACTCGGGATTCTCCTCGAGGCTTTGCAGGGCAATTGGGACGCCTCTCCAGCTGAGACGGGAGACCAAGGGTCCCTTTCCACGTGCCACAGGAATCCTGGGTCTCCTATCAAGTTTCACGAGGAGTCAGGCATCGTCTCCTTTGGAGGCACTGATCTCCGCATACCTCTGGAGTTTTCAAAGGATTTGAGGCCTCCTGTCGCGATGAGGTGGGGAACTAGGTCCTTCTCTGTGGCCTCCACAGGGGATTCAGACACCCTTTCGTCTTGTGAGATGCAAGACGAGCCTGCATTCCTGTCACTGCAGGGATATCCGGCCTTATTTCGAGTCAGGGCATCGCGGTGTCCATTCCACTTGAGGCCGCAAACTCAGGGTCCCTCTCACATACCTAGAGCTGAGAGAAGCCTCCTCTTGAGGTGCTTGTGGTAAGGTGGTATTCCTCTGGAGTCGAAGCCAGGGACTAACCTCTCATCTCGAGTTGATTTTTGGTCCACGGAGCTCTTTCGTGTTGGTACAGTGACCTCAGGATCCCTCTAGCCTTGAAACAGTGTTCTTGGGGTTTCTCTGGAGTGCCATGAAGGAAATCAAGGCTACTTTCATGTGTGATGTGCAACACAGAATTGCTCTGCACGCAGTGCAGGGGAATCGGGCCTCATCTCGCGGCGAGGGGGAAGTCTCATGGTTTTTCTCGAGTTGCGGCGGGAACCTGGGGTATATTCTCCAGTTACGACGGGGATGGCCCTTCTACCCACGTGTTTCTTCAGCGACGTCAGGACTCCTGCCTAGTTGCGAAGGACAACTCTGGATTCTCCTCGAGGCTTGGCAGGGCAATTGGGACGCCTCTCCAGCTGAGGCGGGAGACCAAGGGTCCCTTTCCAAGTGCCACAGGAATCTTGGGACTCCTATCAAGTTTCACGAGGAGTCAGGCATCGTCTCCTTTGGAGGAACTGATCTCCGCGTACCTCTGGAGTTTTCAAAGGATGTGAGGCTATCGGTCGCGATGAGGTGGGGAACTAAGTCTTTCTCTGTGCTTTCCACAAGGGATTCAGACATCCTTTCGTCCTGGGAGATGCAAGACGAGCCTGCATTCAAGTCACTGCAGGGATATCCGGCCTTATTTCGAGTCAGGGCATCGCGGTGTCCATTCCACTTGAGGCCGCAAACTCAGGGTCCCTCTCACATACGTAGAGCTGAGAGAAGCCTCCTCTTGAGGTGCTTTTGGTAAGTTGGTATTCCTCTGGAGACGAATCCAGGGACTAACCTCTCTTTTCGAGTTGATTTTTGGTCCACAGAGTTCTTTCGTGTTGCTACAGTGACCTCAGGATCCCTCTATCCTTGAAACAGTGTTCTTGGGGTTTCTCTGGAGTGCCATCAAGGAAATCAAGGCTCCTTTCATGTGTGATGTGCAAGACGGAATTGCTCTGCACGCAGTACAGGGGAATCGGGCCTCATCTCGCATCGAGGGGGAATTCTCATGGTTTTTCTCGAGTTGCGGCGGGAACCTGGGGTATATTCTCCAGTTACGACGGGGATGGCCCTTCCACCCACGTGTTTGTTCAGCCACGTCAGGACTCCTGCCTAGTTGCGAGGGACAACTCGGGATTCTCCTCGAGGCTTGGCAGGGCAATTGGAACGCCTCTCCAGCTGAGGCGGGAGACCAAGGGTCCCTTTCCACGTGCCACAAGAATCCTGGGTCTCCTATCAAGTTTCACGAGGAGTCAGGCATCGTCTCCTTTGGAGGCACTGATCTCCACGTACCTCTGGAGTTTTCAAAGGATGTGAGGCCTCCGGTCGCGATGAGGTGGGGAACTTAGTGTTTCTCTGTGGTCTCCACAGGGGATTCAGACATCCTTTCTTCTTGGGAGATGCAAGACGAGCCTGCATTCAAGTCACTGGAGGGATATCCGGCCTTATTTTGAGTCAGGGCATCGCGGTGTCCATTCCACTTGAGGCCGCAAACTCAGGATCCCTCTCACATAGCTAGAGCTGAGAGAAGCCTCCTCTTGAGGTGCTTGTGGTAAGGTGGTATTCCTCAGGAGTCGAAGCCAGGGACTAACCTCTCATCTCGTTTTGATACTTGGTCCACGGAGCTCTTTCGTGTTGCTACAGTGACCTCAGGATCCCTCTAGCCTTGAAACAGTGTTCTTGGGGTTTCTCTGGAGTGCCATCAAGGAAATCAAGGCTCCTTTCATGTGTGATGTGCAATACGGAATTGCTCTGCACGCAGTGCAGGGCAATCGGGCCTCATCTCGCGGCGAGGGGGAAGTCTCATGGTTTTTCTCGAGTTGCGGTGGGAACCTGGGGTATATTCTCGAGTTACGACGGGGATGGCCCTTCCACACACGTGTGTGTTCAGCCATGTCAGGACTCCTGCCTAGTTGCGAGGGACAACTCGGGTTTCTCCTCGAGACTTTGTAGGGCAATTGGGACGCCTCTCCAGCTGAGACGGGAGACCAAGGGTCCCTTTCCACGTGCCACAGGAATCCTGGGTCTCCTATCAAGTTTCACTAGGAGTCAGGCATCGTCTCCTTTGGAGGCACTGATCTCCACATACCTCTGGAGTTTTCAAAGGATTTGAGGCCTCCTGCCGCGATGATGTGGGGAACTAGGTCTTTCTCTGTGGTCTCCACAGGGGATTCAGACATCCTTTCGTCTTGGGAGATGCAAGACGAGCCTGCATTCCAGTCACTGCAGGGATATCCGGCCTTATTTCGAGTCAGGGCATCGCGGTGTCCATTCCAATTGAGGCCGCAAACTCAGGGTCCCTCTCACATACCTAGAGCTGAGAGAAGCCTCCTCTTGAGGTGCTTGTGGTAAGGTGGTATTCCTCTGGAGTCGAAGCCAGGGACTAACCTCTCATCTCGAGTTGATTTTTGGTCCACGGAGATCTTTCGTGTTGCTACAGTGACCTCAGGATCCCTCTAGCCTTGAAACAGTGTTCTTGGGGTTTCTCTGGAGTGCCATGAAGGAAATCAAGGCTCCTTTCATGTGTGATGTGCAACACAGAATTGCTCTGCACGCAGTGCAGGGAAATCGGGCCTCATCACGCGGCGAGGGGGAAGTCTCATGGTTTTTCTCGAGTTGCGGCGGGAACCTGGGGTATATTCTCGAGTTACGACGGGGATGGCCCTTCCACACACGTGTTTGTTCAGCCACGTCAGGACTCTTGCCTAGTTGCGAGACACAACTCGGGATTCTCCTCGAGGCATGGCAAGGCAATTGGGACGCCTCTCCAGCTGAGGCGGGAGACCAAGGGTCCCTTTCCACGTGCCACAGGAATCCTGGGACTCCTATCAAGTTTCACGAGGAGTCAGGCATCGTTTCCTTTGGAGGCACTGATCTCCGCGTACCTCTGGAGTTTTCAAAGGATGTGAGGCTATCGGTCGCGATGAGGTGGGGAACTAGGTCTTTCTCTGTGGTCTCCACAGGGGATTCAGACATCCTTTCATCTTGGGAGATGCAAGACGTGCCTGCATTCAAGTCACTGCAGGGATATCCGGCCTTATTTCGTGTCAGGGCATCGCGGTGTCCATTCCACTTGAGGCCGCAAACTCAGGGTCCCTCTCACATACCTAGAGCTGAGAGAAGCCTCCTCTTGAGGTGCTTGTGGTAAGGTGGTATTCCTCTGGAGACGAAGCCAGGGACTAACCTCTCATCTCGAGTTGATTTTTGGCCCACGGAGCGCTTTCGTGTTGCTACAGTGACCTCAGGATCCCTCTAGCCTTGAAACAGTGTTCTTGGGGTTTCTCTGGAGTGCCATCAAGGAAATCAAGGCTCCTTTCATGTGTGATGTGCAAGACGGAATTGCTCTGCACGCAGTGCAGGGCAATCGGGCCTCATCTCGCGGCGAGGGGGAAGTCTCATGATTTTTCTCGAGTTGCGGCGGGAACCTGGGGTATATTCTCGAGTTACGACGGGGATGGCCCTTCCACCCACGTGTTTCTTCCGCGACGTCAGGACTCCTGCCTACTTGCGAGGGACAACTCTGGATTCTCCTCGAGGCTTGGCAGGGCAATTGGGACGCCTCTCCAGCTGAGGCGGGAGACCAAGTGTCCCTTTCCACGTGCCACAAGAATCCTGGGACTCCTATCAAGTTTCACGAGGAGTCAGGCATCGTCTCCTTTGGAGGCACTGATCTCCGCGTACCTCTGGAGTTTTCAAAGGATGTGAGGCTATCGGTCGTGATGAGGTGGGGAACTAAGTCTTTCTCTGTGCTTTCCACAGGGGATTCAGACATCCTTTCGTCCTGGGAGATGCAAGACGAGCCTGCATTCCAGTCACTGCAGGGATATCCGGCCTTATTTCGAGTCAGGGCATCGCGGTGTCCATTCCACTTGAGGCCGCAAACTCAGGGTCCCTCTCACATACCTAGAGCTGAGAGAAGCCTCCTCTTGAGGTGCTTGTGGTAAGGTGGTATTCCTCTGGAGACGAATCCAGGGACTAACGTCTCTTTTCGAGTTGATTTTTGGTCCACAGAGTTCTTTCGTGTTGCTACAGTGACCTCAGGATCCCTCTAGCCTTGAAACAGTGTTCTTGGGGTTTCTCTGGAGTGCCATCAAGGAAATCAAGGCTCCTTTCATGTGTGATGTGCAAGAGGGAATTGCTCTGCACGCAGTACAGGGGAATCGGGCCTCATCTCGCATCGAGGGGGAAGTCTCATGGTTTTTCTCGAGTTGCGGCGGGAACCTGGGGTATATTCTCGAGTTACGACGGGGATGGCCCTTCCACCCACGTGTTTGTTCAGCCACGTCAGGACTCCTGCCTAGTTGCGAGGGACAACTCGGGATTCTCCTCGAGGCTTGGCAGGGCAATTGGAACGCCTCTCCAGCTGAGGCGGGAGACCGAGGGTCCCTTTCCACGTGCCACAGGAATCCTGGGTCTCCTATCAAGTTTCACGAGGAGTCAGGCATCGTCTCCTTTGGAGGCACTGATCTCCGCATACCTCTGGAGTTTTCAAAGGATTTGAGGCCTCCTGTCGCGATGAGGTGGGGAACTAGGTCCTTCTCTGTGGCCTCCACAGGGGATTCAGACACCCTTTCGTCTTGGGAGATGCAAGACGAGCCTGCATTCCTGTCACTGCAGGGATATCCGGCCTTATTTCGAGTCAGGGCATCGCGGTGTCCATTCCACTTGAGGCCGCAAACTCAGGGTCCCTCTCACATACCTAGAGCTGAGAGAAGCCTCCTCTTGAGGTGCTTGTGGTAAGGTGGTATTCCTCTGGAGTCGAAGCCAGGGACTAACCTCTCATCTCGAGTTGATTTTTGGTCCACGGAGCTCTTTCGTGTTGCTACAGTGACCTCAGGATCCCTCTAGCCTTGAAACAGTGTTCTTGGGGTTTCTCTGGAGTGCCATGAAGGAAATCAAGGCTACTTTCATGTGTGATGTGCAACACAGAATTGCTCTGCACGCAGTGAAGGGGAATCGGGCCTCATCTCGCGGCGAGGGGGAAGTCTCATGGTTTTTCTCGAGTTGCGGCGGGAACCTGGGGTATATTCTCCAGTTACGACGGGGATGGCCCTTCTACCCACGTGTTTCTTCAGCGACGTCAGGACTCCTGCCTAGTTGCGAGGGACAACTCTGGATTCTCCTCGAGGCTTGGCAGGGCAATTGGGACGCCTCTCCAGCTGAGGCGGGAGACCAAGGGTCCCTTTCCAAGTGCCACAGGAATCTTGGGACTCCTATCAAGTTTCACGAGGAGTCAGGCATCGTCTCCTTTGGAGGAACTGATCTCCGCGTACCTCTGGAGTTTTCAAAGGATGTGAGGCTATCGGTCGCGATGAGGTGGGGAACTAAGTCTTTCTCTGTGCTTTCCACAAGGGATTCAGACATCCTTTCGTCCTGGGAGATGCAAGACGAGCCTGCATTCAAGTCACTGCAGGGATATCCGGCCTTATTTCGAGTCAGGGCATCGCGGTGTCCATTCCACTTGAGGCCGCAAACTCAGGGTCCCTCTCACATACGTAGAGCTGAGAGAAGCCTCCTCTTGAGGTGCTTTTGGTAAGTTGGTATTCCTCTGGAGACGAATCCAGGGACTAACCTCTCTTTTCGAGTTGATTTTTGGTCCGCAGAGTTCTTTCGTGTTGCTACAGTGACCTCAGGATCCCTCTATCCTTGAAACAGTGTTCTTGGGGTTTCTCTGGAGTGCCATCAAGGAAATCAAGGCTCCTTTCATGTGTGATGTGCAAGACGGAATTGCTCTGCACGCAGTACAGGGGAATCGGGCCTCATCTCGCATCGAGGGGGAATTCTCATGGTTTTTCTCGAGTTGCGGCGGGAACCTGGGGTATATTCTCGAGTTACGACGGGGATGGCCCTTCCACCCACGTGTTTGTTCAGCCACGTCAGGACTCCTGCCTAGTTGCGAGGGACAACTCGGGATTCTCCTCGAGGCTTCTCAGGGCAATTGGAACGCCTCTCCAGCTGAGGCGGGAGACCAAGGGTCCCTTTCCACGTGCCACAAGAATCCTGGGTCTCCTATCAAGTTTCACGAGGAGTCAGGCATCGTCTCCTTTGGAGGCACTGATCTCCACGTACCTCTGGAGTTTTCAAAGGATGTGAGGCCTCCGGTCGCGATGAGGTGGGGAATTTAGTGTTTCTCTGTGGTCTCCACAGGGGATTCAGACATCCTTTCTTCTTGGGAGATGCAAGACGAGCCTGCATTCAAGTCACTGGAGGGATATCCGGCCTTATTTTGAGTCAGGGCATCGCGGTGTCCATTCCACTTGAGGCCGCAAACTCAGGATCCCTCTCACATAGCTAGAGCTGAGAGAAGCCTCCTCTTGAGGTGCTTGTGGTAAGGTGGTATTCCTCAGGAGTCGAAGCCAGGGACTAACCTCTCATCTCGTTTTGATACTTGGTCCACGGAGCTCTTTCGTGTTGCTACAGTGACCTCAGGATCCCTCTAGCCTTGAAACAGTGTTCTTGGGGTTTCTCTGGAGTGCCATCAAGGAAATCAAGGCTCCTTTCATGTGTGATGTGCAATACGGAATTGCTCTGCACGCAGTGCAGGGCAATCGGGCCTCATCTCGCGGCGAGGGGGAAGTCTCATGGTTTTTCTCGAGTTGCGGTGGGAACCTGGGGTATATTCTCGAGTTACGACGGGGATGGCCCTTCCACACACGTGTGTGTTCAGCCATGTCAGGACTCCTGCCTAGTTGCGAGGGACAACTCGGGTTTCTCCTCGAGACTTTGTAGGGCAATTGGGACGCCTCTCCAGCTGAGACGGGAGACCAAGGGTCCCTTTCCACGTGCCACAGGAATCCTGGGTCTCCTATCAAGTTTCACTAGGAGTCAGGCATCGTCTCCTTTGGAGGCACTGATCTCCACATACCTCTGGAGTTTTCAAAGGATTTGAGGCCTCCTGCCGCGATGATGTGGGGAACTAGGTCTTTCTCTGTGGTCTCCACAGGGGATTCAGACATCCTTTCGTCTTGGGAGATGCAAGACGAGCCTGCATTCCAGTCACTGCAGGGATATCCGGCCTTATATCGAGTCAGGGCATCGCGGTGTCCATTCCACTTGAGGCCGCAAACTCAGGGTCCCTCTCACATACCTAGAGCTGAGAGAAGCCTCCTCTTGAGGTGCTTGTGGTAAGGTGGTATTCCTCTGGAGTCGAAGCCAGGGACTAACCTCTCATCTCGAGTTGATTTTTGGTCCACGGAGCTCTTTCGTGTTGCTACAGTGACCTCAGGATCCCTCTAGCCTTGAAACAGTGTTCTTGGGGTTTCTCTGGAGTGCCATGAAGGAAATCAAGGCTCCTTTCATGTGTGATGTGCAACACAGAATTGCTCTGCACGCAGTGCAGGGAAATCGGGCCTCATCTCGCGGCGAGGGGGAAGTCTCATGGTTTTTCTCGAGTTGCGGCGGGAACCTGGGGTATATTCTCGAGTTACGACGGGGATGGCCCTTCCACACACGTGTTTGTTCAGCCACGTCAGGACTCTTGCCTAGTTGCGAGACACAACTCGGGATTCTCCTCGAGGCATGGCAAGGCAATTGGGACGCCTCTCCAGCTGAGGCGGGAGACCAAGGGTCCCTTTCCACGTGCCACAGGAATCCTGGGACTCCTATCAAGTTTCACGAGGAGTCAGGCATCGTCTCCTTTGGAGGCACTGATCTCCGCATACCTCTGGAGTTTTCAAAGGATGTGAGGCTATCGGTCGCGATGAGGTGGGGAACTAGGTCTTTCTCTGTGGTCTCCACAGGGGATTCAGACATCCTTTCATCTTGGGAGATGCAAGACGTGCCTGCATTCAAGTCACTGCAGGGATATCCGGCCTTATTTCGTGTCAGGGCATCGCGGTGTCCATTCCACTTGAGGCCGCAAACTCAGGGTCCCTCTCACATACCTAGAGCTGAGAGAAGCCTCCTCTTGAGGTGCTTGTGGTAAGGTGGTATTCCTCTGGAGTCGAAGCCAGGGACTAACCTCTCATCTCGAGTTGATTTTTGGCCCACGGAGCGCTTTCGTGTTGCTACAGTGACCTCAGGATCCCTCTAGCCTTGAAACAGTGTTCTTGGGGTTTCTCTGGAGTGCCATCAAGGAAATCAAGGCTCCTTTCATGTGTGATGTGCAAGACGGAATTGCTCTGCACGCAGTACAGGGGAATCGGGCCTCATCTCGCATCGAGGGGGAAGTCTCATGATTTTTCTCGAGTTGCGGCGGGAACCTGGGGTATATTCTCGAGTTACGACGGGGATGGCCCTTCCACCCACGTGTTTCTTCCGCGACGTCAGGACTCCTGCCTACTTGCGAGGGACAACTCTGGATTCTCCTCGAGGCTTGGCAGGGCAATTGGGACGCCTCTCCAGCTGAGGCGGGAGACCAAGTGTCCCTTTCCAAGTGCCACAGGAATCCTGGGACTCCTATCAAGTTTCACGAGGAGTCAGGCATCGTCTCCTTTGGAGGCACTGATCTCCGCGTACCTCTGGAGTTTTCAAAGGATGTGAGGCTATCGGTCGTGATGAGGTGGGGAACTAAGTCTTTCTCTGTGCTTTCCACAGGGGATTCAGACATCCTTTCGTCCTGGGAGATGCAAGACGAGCCTGCATTCCAGTCACTGCAGGGATATCCGGCCTTATTTCGAGTCAGGGCATCGCGGTGTCCATTCCACTTGAGGCCGCAAACTCAGGGTCCCTCTCACATACCTAGAGCTGAGAGAAGCCTCCTCTTGAGGTGCTTGTGGTAAGGTGGTATTCCTCTGGAGACGAATCCAGGGACTAACGTCTCTTTTCGAGTTGATTTTTGGTCCACAGAGTTCTTTCGTGTTGCTACAGTGACCTCAGGATCCCTCTAGCCTTGAAACAGTGTTCTTGGGGTTTCTCTGGAGTGCCATCAAGGAAATCAAGGCTCCTTTCATGTGTGATGTGCAAGAGGGAATTGCTCTGCACGCAGTACAGGGGAATCGGGCCTCATCTCGCATCGAGGGGGAAGTCTCATGGTTTTTCTCGAGTTGCGGCGGGAACCTGGGGTATATTCTCGAGTTACGACGGGGATGGCCCTTCCACCCACGTGTTTGTTCAGCCACGTCAGGACTCCTGCCTAGTTGCGAGGGACAACTCGGGATTCTCCTCGAGGCTTGGCAGGGCAATTGGAACGCCTCTCCAGCTGAGGCGGGAGACCGAGGGTCCCTTTCCACGTGCCACAAGAATCCTGGGACTCCTATCAAGTTTCACGAGGAGTCAGGCATCGTCTCCTTTGGAGGCACTGATCTCCGCGTACCTCTGGAGTTTTCAAAGGATGTGAGGCCTCCGGTCGCGATGAGGTGGGGAACTAGGTGTTTCTCTGTGGTCTCCACAGGGGATTCAGACATCCTTTCTTCTTGGGAGATGCAAGACGAGCCTGCATTCAAGTCACTGCAGGGATATCCGGCCTTATTTCGAGTCAGGGCATCGCGGTGTCCATTCCACTTGAGGCCGCAAACTCAGGGTCCCTCTCACATACCTAGAGCTGAGAGAAGCCTCCCCTTGAGGTGCTTGTGGTAAGGTGGTATTCCTCTGGAGTCGAAGGCAGGGACTAACCTCTCATCTCGAGTTGATTTTTGGCCCACGGAGCTCTTTCGTGTTGCTACAGTGACCTCAGGATCCCTCTAGCCTTGAAACAGTGTTCTTGGGGTTTCTCTGGAGTGCCATCAAGGAAATCAAGGCTCCTTTCATGTGTGATGTGCAACACGGAATTGCTCTGCACGCAGTACAGGGGAATCGGGCCTCATCTCGCATCGAGGGGGAAGTCTCATGGTTTTTCTCGAGTTGCGGCGGGAACCTGGGGTATATTCTCGAGTTACGACGGGGATGGCCCTTCCACCCACGTGTTTGTTCAGCCACGTCAGGACTCCTGCCTAGTTGCGAGGGACAACTCGGGATTCTCCTCGAGGCTTGGCAGGGCAATTGGAACGCCTCTCCAGCTGAGGCGGGAGACCGAGGGTCCCTTTCCACGTGCCACAAGAATCCTGGGACTCCTATCAAGTTTCACGAGGAGTCAGGCATCGTCTCCTTTGGAGGCACTGATCTCCGCGTACCTCTGGAGTTTTCAAAGGATGTGAGGCCTCCGGTCGCGATGAGGTGGGGAACTAGGTGTTTCTCTGTGGTCTCCACAGGGGATTCAGACATCCTTTCTTCTTGGGAGATGCAAGACGAGCCTGCATTCAAGTCACTGCAGGGATATCCGGCCTTATTTCGAGTCAGGGCATCGCGGTGTCCATTCCACTTGAGGCCGCAAACTCAGGGTCCCTCTCACATACCTAGAGCTGAGAGAAGCCTCCCCTTGAGGTGCTTGTGGTAAGGTGGTATTCCTCTGGAGTCGAAGGCAGGGACTAACCTCTCATCTCGAGTTGATTTTTGGCCCACGGAGCTCTTTCGTGTTGCTACAGTGACCTCAGGATCCCTCTAGCCTTGAAACAGTGTTCTTGGGGTTTCTCTGGAGTGCCATCAAGGAAATCAAGGCTCCTTTCATGTGTGATGTGCAACACGGAATTGCTCTGCACGCAGTGCAGGGGAATCGGGCCTCATCTAGTGGCGAGGGGGAAGTCTCATGGTTTTTCTCGAGTTGCGGCGGGAACCTAGGGTATATTCTCCAGTTACGACGGGGATGGCCCTTCCACACACGTGTTTGTTCAGCCAAGTCAGGACTCTTGCCTAGTTGCGAGACACAACTCGGGATTCTCCTCGAGGCTTGGCAAGGCAATTGGGATGCCTCTCCAGCTGAGGCGGGAGACCAAGGGTCCCTTTCCACGTGCCACAGGAATCCTGGGACTCCTATCAAGTTTCACGTGGAGTCAGGCATCGTCTCCTTTGGAGGCACTGATCTCCGCGTACCTCTGGAGTTTTCAAAGGATGTGAGGCCTCCGGTCGCGATGAGGTGGGGAACTAGGTCTTTCTCTGTGGTCTCCACAGGGGATTCAGACATCCTTTCATCTTGGGAGATGCAAGACGAGCCTGCATTCAAGTCACTGCAGGGATATCCAGCCTTATTACGCGTCAGGGCATCGCGGTGTCCATTCCACTTGAGGCCGCAAACTCAGGGTCCCTCTCACATACCTAGAGCTGAGAGAAGCCTCCTCTTGAGGTGCTTGTGGTAAGGTGGTATTCCTCAGGCGTCGAAGCCAGGGACTAACCTCTCATCTCGTGTTGATTCTTGGTCCACGGAGCTCTTTCGTGTTACTACAGTGACCTCAGGATCCCTCTAGCCTTGAAACAGTGTTCTTGGGGTTTCTCTGGAGTGCCATCAAGGAAATCAAGGCTCCTTTCATGTGTGATGTGCAACACGGAATTGCTCTGCACGCAGTGCAGGGGAATCGGGCCTCATCTCGCATCGAGGGGGAAGTCTCATGGTTTTTCTCGAGTTGCGGCGGGAACCTGGGGTATATTCTCGAGTTACGACGGGGATGTCCCTTCCACCCACGTGTTTCTTCAGCGACGTCAGGACTCCTGCCTAGTTGCGAGGGACAACTCGGGATTCTCCTCGAGGCTTGGCAGGGCTATTGGGACGCCTCTCCAACTGAGGCGGGAGACCAAGGGTCCATTTCCAAGTGCCACAGGAATCCTGGGACTCCTATCAAGTTTCACGAGGAGTCAGGCATCGTCTCCTTTGGAGGCACTGATCTCCGCGTACCTCTGGAGTTTTCAAAGGATGTGAGGCTATCGGTCGCGATGAGGTGGGGAACTAAGTCTTTCTCTGTGCCTTCCACAGGGGATTCAGACATCCTTTCTTCATGGGAGATGCAAGACGAGCCTGCATTGAAGTCACTGCAGGGATATCCGGCCTTATTTCGAGTCAGGGCATCGCGGTGTCCATTCCACTTGAGGCCGCAAACTCAGGGTCCCTCTCACATACCTAGAGCTGAGAGAAGCCTCCTCTTGAGGTGCTTGTGGTAAGGTGGTATTCCTCTGGAGACGAATCCAGGGACTAACCTCTCTTTTCGAGTTGATTTTTGGTCCACAGAGTTCTTTCGTGTTGCTACAGTGACCTCAGGATCCCTCTATCCTTGAAACAGTGTTCTTGGGGTTTCTCTGGAGTGCCATCAAGGAAATCAAGGCTCCTTTCATGTGTGATGTGCAAGACGGAATTGCTCTGCACGCAGTACAGGGGAATCGGGCCTCATCTCGCATCGAGGGGGAAGTCTCATGGTTTTTCTCGAGTTGCGGCGGGAACCTGGGGTATATTCTCGAGTTACGACGGGGATGGCCTTTCCACCCACGTGTTTCTTCAGCCACGTCAGGACTCCTGCCTAGTTGCGAGGGACAACTCGGGATTCTCCTCGAAGCTTGGCAGGGCAATTGGAACGCCTCTCCAGCTGAGGTGGGAGACCAAGGGTCCCTTTCCACGTGCCACAAGAATCCTGGGACTCCTATCAAGTTTCACGAGGAGTCAGGCATCGTCTCCTTTGGAGGCACTGATCTCCGCGTACCTCTGCAGTTTTCAAAGGATGTGAGGCCTCCGGTCGCGATGAGGTGGGGAACTAGGTGTTTCTCTGTGGTCTCCACAGGGGACTCAGACATCCTTTCTTCTTGGGAGATGCAAGACGAGCCTGCATTCAAGTCACTGCAGGGATATCCGGCCTTATTTCGAGTCAGGGCATCGCGGTGTCCATTCCACTTGAGGCCGCAAACTCAGGGTCCCTCTCACATACCTAGAGCTGAGAGAAGCCTCCTCTTGAGGTGCTTATGGTAAGGTGGTATTCCTCAGGAGTCGACGCCAGGGACTAACCTCTCATCTCGTGTTGATTCTTGGTCCACGGAGCTCTTTCGTTTTGCTACAGTGACCTCAGGTTCCCTCTAGCCTTGAAACAGTGTTCTTGGGGTTTCTCTGGAGTGCCATCAAGGAAATCAAGGCTCCTTTCATGTGTGATGTGCAACACGGAATTGCTCTGCACGCAGTTCAGGGAAATCGGGCCTCATCTCGCGGCGAGGGGGAAGTCTCATGGTTTTTCTCGAGTTGCGGCGGGAACCTGGGGTATATTCTCGAGTTAAGACGGGGATGGCCCTTCCACACACGTGTGTGTTCAGCCATGTCAGGACTCCTGCCTAGTTGCGAGGGACAACTCGGGATTCTCCTCGAGGCTTTGCAGGGCAATTGGGACGCCTCTCCAGCTGAGACGGGAGACCAAGGGTCCCTTTCCACGTGCCACAGGAATCCTGGGTCTCCTATCAAGTTTCACGAGGAGTCAGGCATCGTCTCCTTTGGAGGCACTGATCTCCACATACCTCTGGAGTTTTCAAAGGATTTGAGGCCTCCTGTCGCGATGAGGTGGGGAACTAGGTCCTTCTCTGTGGCCTCCACAGGGGATTCAGACACCCTTTCGTCTTGGGAGATGCAAGACGAGCCTGCATTCCAGTCACTGCAGGGATATCCGGCCTTATATCGAGTCAGGGCATCGCGGTGTCCATTCCACTTGAGGCCGCAAACTCAGGGTCCCTCTCACATACCTAGAGCTGAGAGAAGTCTCCTCTTGAGGTGCTTGTGGTAAGGCGGTATTCCTCTGGAGTCGAAGCCAGGGACTAACCTCTCATCTCGAGTTGATTTTTAGTCCACGGAGCTCTTTCGTGTTGCTACAGTGACCTCAGGATCCCTCTAGCCTTGAAACAGTGTTCTTGGGGTTTCTCTGGAGTGCCATCAAGGAAATCAAGGCTCCTTTCATGTGTGATGTGCAACACAGAATTGCTCTGCACGCAGTGCAGGGGGAATCGGGCCTCATCTCGCGGCGAGGGGGAAGTCTCATGGTTTTTCTCGAGTTGCGGCGGGAACCTGGGGTATATTCTCCAGTTACGACGGGGATGGCCCTTCCACCCACGTGTTTCTTCAGCGACGTCAGGACTCCTGCCTAGTTGCGAGGGACAACTCTGTATTCTCCTCGAGGCTTGGCAGGGCAATTGGGACGCCTCTCCAGCTGAGGCGGGAGACCAAGTGTCCCTTTCCAAGTGCCACAGGAATCCTGGGACTCCTATCAAGTTTCACGAGGAGTCAGGCATCGTCTCCTTTGGAGGCACTGATCTCCGCGTACCTCTGGAGTTTTCAAAGGATGTGAGGCTATCGGTCGCGATGAGGTGGGGAACTAAGTCTTTCTCTGTGCTTTCCACAGGGGATTCAGACATCCTTTCGTCCTGGGAGATGCAAGACGAGCCTGCATTCAAGTCACTGCAGGGATATCCGGCCTTATTTCGAGTTAGGGCATCGCGGTGTCCATTCCACTTGAGGCCGCAAACTCAGGGTCCCTCTCACATACGTAGAGCTGAGAGAAGCCTCCTCTTGAGGTGCTTGTGGTAAGTTGGTATTCCTCTGGAGACGAATCCAGGGACTAACCTCTCTTTTCGAGTTGATTTTTGGTCCACAGAGTTCTTTCGTGTTGCTACAGTGACCTCAGGATCCCTCTATCCTTGAAACAGTGTTCTTGGGGTTTCTCTGGAGTGCCATCAAGGAAATCAAGGTTCCTTTCATGTGTGATGTGCAAGACGGAATTGCTCTGCACGCAGTACAGGGGAATCGGGCCTCATCTCGCATCGAGGGGGAAGTCTCATGGTTTTTCTCGAGTTGCGGCGGGAACCTGGGGTATATTCTCGAGTTACGACGGGGATGGCCCTTCCACCCACGTGTTTGTTCAGCCACGTCAGGACTCCTGCCTAGTTGCGAGGGACAACTCGGTATTCTCCTCGAGGCTTGGCAGGGCAATTGGAACGCCTCTCCAGCTGAGGCGGGAGACCAAGGGTCCCTTTCCACGTGCCACAAGAATCCTGGGACTCCTATCAAGTTTCACGAGGAGTCAGGCATCGTCTCCTTTGGAGGCACTGATCTCCACGTACCTCTGGAATTTTCAAAGGATGTGAGGCCTCCGGTCGCGATGAGGTGGGGAACTAGGTGTTTCTCTGTGGTCTCCACAGGGGATTCAGACATCCTTTCTTCTTGGGAGATGCAAGACGAGCCTGCATTTAAGTCACTGGAGGGATATCCGGCCTTATTTTGAGTCAGGGCATCGCGGTGTCCATTCCACTTGAGGCCGCAAACTCAGGATCCCTCTCACATACCTAGAGCTGAGAGAAGCCTCCTCTTGAGGTGCTTGTGGTAAGGTGGTATTCCTCAGGAGTCGAAGCCAGGGACTAACCTCTCATCTCGTGTTGATTCTTGGTCCACGGAGCTCTTTCGTGTTGCTACAGTGACCTCAGGATCCCTCTAGCCTTGAAACAGTGTTCTTGCGGTTTCTCTGGAGTGCCATCAAGGAAATCAAGGCTCCTTTCATGTGTGATGTGCAACACGGAATTGCTCTGCACGCAGTTCAGGGGAATCGGGCCTCATCTCGCGGCGAGGGGGAAGTCTCATGGTTTTTCTCGAGTTGCGGCGGGAACCTGGGGTATATTCTCGAGTTACGACGGGGATGGCCCTTCCACACACGTGTGTGTTCAGCCATGTCAGGACTCCTGCCTAGTTGCGAGGGACAACTCGGGATTCTCCTCGAGGCTTTGCAGGGCAATTGGGACGCCTCTCCAGCTGAGACGGGAGACCAAGGGTCCCTTTCCACGTGCCACAGGAATCCTGGGTCTCCTATGAAGTTTCACGAGGAGTCAGGCATCGTCTCCTTTGGAGGCACTGATCTCCGCATACCTCTGGAGTTTTCAAAGGATTTGAGGCCTCCTGTCGCGATGAGGTGGGGAACTAGGTCCTTCTCTGTGGCCTCCACAGGGGATTCAGACACCCTTTCGTCTTGGGAGATGCAAGACGAGCTTGCATTCCAGTCACTGCAGGGATATCCGGCCTTATTTCGAGTCAGGGCATCGCGGTGTCCATTCCACTTGAGGCCGCAAACTCAGGGTCCCTCTCACATACCTAGAGCTGAGAGAAGTCTCCTCTTGAGGTGCTTGTGGTAAGGTGGTATTCCTCTGGAGTCGAAGCCAGGGACTAACCTCTCATCTCGAGTTGATTTTTGGTCCACGGAGCTCTTTCGTGTTGCTACAGTGACCTCAGGATCCCTCTAGCCTTGAAACAGTGTTCTTGGGGTTTCTCTGGAGTGCCATCAAGGAAATCAAGGCTCCTTTCATGTGTGATGTGCAACACAGAATTGCTCTGCACGCAGTGCAGGGGAATCGGGCCTCATCTCGCGGCGAGGGGGAAGTCTCATGGTTTTTCTCGAGTTGCGGCGGGAACCTGGGGTATATTCTCCAGTTACGACGGGGATGGCCCTTCCACCCACGTGTTTCTTCAGCGACGTCAGGACTCCTGCCTAGGTGCGAGGGACAACTCTGGATTCTCCTCGAGGCTTGGCAGGGCAATTGGGACGCCTCTCCAGCTGAGGCGGGAGACCAAGTGTCCCTTTCCAAGTGCCACAGGAATCCTGGGACTCCTATCAAGTTTCACGAGGAGTCAGGCATCGTCTCCTTTGGAGGCACTGATCTCCGCGTACCTCTGGAGTTTTCAAAGGATGTGAGGCTACCGGTCGCGATGAGGTGGGGAACTAAGTCTTTCTCTGTGCTTTCCACAGGGGATTCAGACATCCTTTCGTCCTGGGAGATGCAAGACGAGCCTGCATTCAAGTCACTGCAGGGATATCCGGCCTTATTTCGAGTCAGGGCATCGCGGTGTCCATTCCACTTGAGGCCGCAAACTCAGGGTCCCTCTCACATACGTAGAGCTGAGAGAAGCCTCCTCTTGAGGTGCTTGTGGTAAGTTGGTATTCCTCTGGAGACGAATCCAGGGACTAACCTCTCTTTTCGAGTTGATTTTTGGTCCACAGAGTTCTTTCGTGTTGCTACAGTGACCTCAGGATCCCTCTATCCTTGAAACAGTGTTCTTGGGGTTTCTCTGGAGTGCCATCAAGGAAATCAAGGTTCCTTTCATGTGTGATGTGCAAGACGGAATTGCTCTGAACGCAGTACAGGGGAATCGGGCCTCATCTCGCATCGAGGGGGAAGTCTCATGGTTTTTCTCGAGTTGCGGCGGGAACCTGGGGTATATTCTCGAGTTACGACGGGGATGGCCCTTCCACCCACGTGTTTGTTCAGCCACGTCAGGACTCCTGCCTAGTTGCGAGGGACAACTCGGGATTTTCCTCGAGGCTTGGCAGGGCAATTGGAACGCCTCTCCAGCTGAGGCGGGAGACCAAGGGTCCCTTTCCACGTGCCACAAGAATCCTGGGACTCCTATCAAGTTTCACGAGGAGTCAGGCATCGTCTCCTTTGGAGGCACTGATCTCCACGTACCTCTGGAATTTTCAAAGGATGTGAGGCCTCCGGTCGCGATGAGGTGGGGAACTAGGTGTTTCTCTGTGGTCTCCACAGGGGATTCAGACATCCTTTCTTCTTGGGAGATGCAAGACGAGCCTGCATTTAAGTCAGTGGAGGGATATCCGGCCTTATTTTGAGTCAGGGCATCGCGGTGTCCATTCCACTTGAGGCCGCAAACTCAGGATCCCTCTTACATACCTAGAGCTGAGAGAAGCCTCCTCTTGAGGTGCTTGTGGTAAGGTGGTATTCCTCAGGAGTCGAAGCCAGGGACTAACCTCTCATCTCGTGTTGATTCTTGGTCCACGGAGCTCTTTCGTGTTGCTACAGTGACCTCAGGAACCCTCTAGCCTTGAAACAGTGTTCTTGGGGTTTCTCTGGAGTGCCATCAAGGAAATCAAGGCTCCTTTCATGTGTGATGTGCAACACGGAATTGCTCTGCACGCAG
This sequence comes from Cervus elaphus, assembly GCF_910594005.1. NCBI lineage: Eukaryota > Metazoa > Chordata > Mammalia > Artiodactyla > Cervidae > Cervus > Cervus elaphus. The sequence continues at coordinate 120,909 of NW_025316689.1, read as the reverse complement.
TGCAGGGGAATCGGGCCTCATCTCGCGGCGAGGGGAAAGTCTCATGGTTTTTCTCGAGTTGCGGCGGGAACCTGGGGTATATTCTCGAGTTACGACGGGGATGGCCCTTCCACACACGTGTTTGTTCAGCCACGTCAGGACTCTTGCCTAGTTGCGAGACACAACTCGGGATTCTCCTCGAGGCTTGGCAAGGCAATTGGGACGCCTCTCCAGCTGAGGCGGGAGACCAAGGGTCCCTTTCCACGTGCCACAGGAATCCTGGGACTCCTATCAAGTTTCACGAGGAGTCAGGCATCGTCTCCTTTGGAGGCACTGATCTCCGCGTACCTCTGGAGTTTTCAAAGGATGTGAGGCCTCCGGTCGCGATGAGATGGGGAACTAGGTCTTTCTCTGTGGTCTCCACAGGGGATTCAGACATCCTTTCATCTTGGGAGATGCAAGACGAGCCTGCATTCAAGTCACTGCAGGGATATCCAGCCTTATTTCGCGTCAGGGCATCGCGGTGTCCATTCCACTTGAGGCCGCAAACTCAGGGTCCCTCTCACATACCTAGAGCTGAGAGAAGCCTCCTCTTGAGGTGCTTGTGGTAAGGTGGTATTCCTCTGGAGTCGAAGCCAGGGACTAACCTCTCATCTCGAGTTGATTTTTGGCCCACGGAGCTCTTTCGTGTTGCTACAGTGACCTCAGGATCCCTCTAGCCTTGAAACAGTGTTCTTGGGGTTTCTCTGGAGTGCCATCAAGGAAATCAAGGCTCCTTTCATGTGTGATGTGCAACACGGAATTGCTCTGCACGCAGTGCAGGGGAATCGGGCCTCATCTCGCGGCGAGGGGGAAGTCTCATGGTTTTTATCGAGTTGCGGCGGGAACCTGGGGTATATTCTCGAGTTACGACGGGGATGGCCCTTCCACCCACGTGTTTCTTCAGTGACGTCAGGACTCCTGCCTAGTTGCGAGGGACAACTCTGGATTCTCCTCGAGGCTTGGCAGGGCAATTGGGACGCCTCTCCATCTGAGGCGGGAGACCAAGTGTCCCTTTCCAAGTGCCACAGGAATCCTGGGACTCCTATCAAGTTTCACGAGGAGTCAGGCATCGTCTCCTTTGGAGGCACTGATCTCCGCGTACCTCTGGAGTTTTCAAAGGATGTGAGGCTATCGGTCGCGATGAGGTGGGGAACTAAGTCTTTCTCTGTGCTTTCCACAGGGGATTCAGACATCCTTTCATCCTGGGAGATGCAAGACGAGCCTGCATTGAAGTCACTGCAGGGATATCCGGCCTTATTTCGAGTCAGGGCATCGCGGTGTCCATTCCACTTGAGGCCGCAAACTCAGGGTCCCTCTCACATACCTAGAGCTGAGAGAAGCCTCCTCTTGAGGTGCTTGTGGTAAGGTGGTATTCCTCTGGAGACGAATTCAGGGACTAACCTCTCTTTTCGAGTTGATTTTTGGTCCACAGGGTTCTTTCGTGTTGCTACAATGACCTCAGCATCCCTCTATCCTTGAAACAGTGTTCTTGGGGTTTCTCTGGAGTGCCATCAAGGAAATCAAGGCTCCTTTCATGTGTGATGTGCGAGACGGAATTGCTCTACACGCAGTACAGGGGAATCGGGCCTCATCTCGCATCGAGGGGGAAGTCTCATGGTTTTTCTCGAGTTGCGGCGGGAACCTGGGGTATATTCTCGAGTTACGAGGGGGATGGCCCTTCTACCCACGTGTTTGTTCAGCCACGTCAGGACTCCTGCCTAGTTGCGAGGGACAACTCGGGATTCTCCTCGAGGCTTGGCAGGGCAATTGGAACGCCTCTCCAGCTGAGGCGGGAGACCAAGGGTCCCTTTGCACGTGCCACAAGAATCCTGGGACTCCTATCAAGTTTCACGAGGAGTCAGGCATCGTCTCCTTTGGAGGCACTGATCTCCAAGTACCTCTGGAGTTTTCAAAGGATGTGAGGACTCTGGTCGCGATGAGGTGGGGAACTAGGTGTTTCTCTGTGGTCTCCACAGGGGATTCAGACATCCTTTCTTCTTGGGAGATGCAAGACGAGCCTGCATTCAAGTCACTGCAGGGATATCCGGCCTTATTTCGAGTCAGGGCATCGCGGTGTCCATTCCACTTGAGGCCGCAAACTCGGGATCCCTCTCACATACCTAGAGCTGAGAGAAGCCTCCTCTTGAGGTGCTTGTGGTAAGGTGGTATTCCTCAGGAGTCGAAGCCAGGGACTAACCTCTCATCTCGTGTTGATTCTTGGTCCACAGAGCTCTTTCGTGTTGCTACAGTGACCTCAGGATCCCTCTAGCCTTGAAACAGTGTTCTTGGGGTTTCTCTGGAGTGCCATGAAGGAAATCAAGGCTCCTTTCATGTGTGATGTGCAACACGGAATTGCTCTGCACGCAGTGCAGGGGAATCGGGCCTCATCTCGCGGCGAGGGGGAAGTCTCATGGTTTTTCTCGAGTTGCGGTGGGAACCTGGGGTATATTCTCGAGTTACGACGGGGATGGCCCTTCCACACACGTGTGTGTTCAGCCATGTCAGGACTCCTGCCTAGTTGCGAGGGACAACTCGGGATTCTCCTCGAGGATTGGCAGGGCAATTGGGACGCCTCTCCATCTGAGACGGGAGACCAAGTGTCCCTTTCCACGTGCCACAGGAATCCTGGGTCTCCTATCAAGTTTCACGAGGAGTCAGGCATCGTCTCTGGAGGCACTGATCTCCGCATACCTCTGGAGTTTTCAAAGGATTTGAGGCCTCCTGTCGCGATGAGGTTGGGAACTAGGTCTTTCTCTGTGGTCTCCACAGGGGATTCAGACACCCTTTCGTCTTGGGAGATGCAAGACGAGCCTGCATTCCAGTCACTGCAGGGATATCCGGCCTTATGTCGAGTCAGGGCATCGCGGTGTCCATTCCACTTGAGGCCGCAAACTCAGGGTCCCTCTCACATACCTAGAGCTGAGAGAAGCCTCCTCTTGAGGTGCTTGTGGTAAGGTGGTATTCCTCTGGAGTCGAAGCCAGGGACTAACCTCTCATCTCGAGTTGATTTTGGGTCCACGGAGCTCTTTCCTGTTGCTACAGTGACCTCAGGATCCCTCTAGCCTTGAAACAGTGTTCTTGTGGTTTCTTTGGAGTGCCATCAAGGAAATCAAGGCTCCTTTCATGTGTGATGTGCAACACGGAATTGCTCTGCACGCAGTGCAGGGGAATCGGGCCTCATCTCGCGGCGAGGGGGAAGTCTCATGGTTTTTCTCGAGTTGCGGCGGGAACCTGGGGTATATTCTCGAGTTACGACGGGGATGGCCCGTCCACACACGTGTTTGTTCAGCCACGTCAGGACTCTTGCCTAGTTGCGAGACACAACTCGGGATTCTCCTCGAGGCTTGGCAAGGCAATTGGGACGCCTCTCCAGCTGAGGCGGGAGACCAAGGGTCCCTTTCCACGTGCCACAGGAATCCTGGGACTCCTATCAAGTTTCACGAGGAGTCAGGCATCGTCTCCTTTGGAGGCACTGATCTCCGCGTACCTCTGGAGTTTTCAAAGGATGTGAGGCTATCGGTCGCGATGAGGTGGGGAACTAGGTCTTTCTCTGTGGTCTCCACAGGGGATTCAGACACCCTTTCGTCTTGGGGAATGAAAGACGAGCCTGCATTCCAGTCACTGCAGGGATATCCGGCCTTATTTCGAGTCAGGGCATCGCGGTGTCCATTCCACTTGAGGCCGCAAACTCAGGGTCCCTCTCACATACCTAGAGCTGAGAGAAGCCTCCTCTTGAGGTGCTTGTGGTAAGGTGGTATTCCTCTGGAGACGAATCCAGGGACTAACCTCTCTTTTCGAGTTGATTTTTGGTCCACAGAGTTCTTTCGTGTTGCTACAGTGACCTCAGGATCCCTCTATCCTTGAAACAGTGTTCTTGGGGTTTCTCTGGAGTGCCATCAAGGAAATCAAGGCTCCTTTCATGTGTGATGTGCAAGACGGAATTGCTCTGCACGCAGTACAGGGGAATCGGGCCTCATCTCGCATCGAGGGGGAAGTCTCATGGTTTTTCTCGAGTTGCGGCTGGAACCTGGGGTATATTCTCGAGTTACGACGGGGATGGCCCTTCCACCCACGTGTTTGTTCAGCCACGTCAGGACTCCTGCCTAGTTGCGAGGGACAACTCGGGATTCTCCTCGAGGCTTGGCAGGGCAATTGGAACACCTCTCCAGCTGAGACGGGAGACCAAGGGTCCCTTTCCACGTGCCACAGGAATCCTGGGTCTCCTATCAAGTTTCACGAGGAGTCAGGCATCGTCTCCTTTGGAGGCACTGATCTCCGCATACCTCTGGAGTTTTCAAAGGATTTGAGGCCTCCTGTCGCGATGAGGTGGGGAACTAGGTCTTTCTCTGTGGTCTCCACAGGGGATTCAGACACCCTTTCGTCTTGGGAGATGCAAGACGAGCCTGCATTCCAGTCACTGCAGGGATATCCGGCCTTATGTCGAGTCAGGGCATCGCGGTGTCCATTCCACTTGAGGCCGCAAACTCAGGGTCCCTCTCACATACGTAGAGCTGAGAGAAGCCTCCTCTTGAGGTGCTTGTGGTAAGTTGGTATTCCTCTGGAGACAAATCCAGGGACTAACCTCTCTTTTTGAGTTGATTTTTGGTCCACAGAGTTCTTTCATGTTGCTACAGTGACCTCAGGATCCCTCTATCCTTGAAACAGTGTTCTTGGGGTTTCTCTGGAGTGCCATCAAGGAAATCAAGGTTCCTTTCATGTGTGATGTACAAGACGGAATTGCTCTGAACGCAGTACAGGGGAATCGGGCCTCATCTCGCATCGAGGGGGAAGTCTCATGGTTTTTCTCGAGTTGCGGCAGGAACCTGGGGTATATTCACGAGTTACGACGGGGATGGCCCTTCCACCCACGTGTTTGTTCAGCCACGTCAGGACTCCTGCCTAGTTGCGAGGGACAACTCGGGATTCTCCTCGAGGCTTGGTAGGGCAATTGGAACGCCTCTCCAGCTGAGGCGGGAGACCAAGGGTCCCTTTCCACGTGCCACAAGAATCCTGGGACTCCTATCAAGTTTCACGAGGAGTCAGGCATCGTCTCCTTTGGAGGCACTGATCTCCACGTACCTCTGGAGTTTTCAAAGGATGTGAGGACTCTGGTCGCGATGAGGTGGGGAACTAGGTGTTTCTCTGTGGTCTCCACAGGGGATTCAGACATCCTTTCTTCTTGGGAGATGCAAGACGAGCCTGCATTCAAGTCACTGGAGGGATATCCGGCCTTATTTCGAGTCAGGGCATCGCGGTGTCCATTCCACTTGAGGCCGCAAACTCAGGATCCCTCTCACGTACCTAGAGCTGAGAGAAGCCTCCTCTTGAGGTGCTTGTGGTAAGGTGGTATTCCTCAGGAGTCGAAGCCAGGGACTAACCTCTCATCTCGTGTTGATTCTTGGTCCACGGAGCTCTTTCGTGTTGCTACAGTGACCTCAGGATCCCTCTAGCCTTGAAACAGTGTTCTTGGGGTTTCTCTGGAGTGCCATGAAGGAAATCAAGGCTCCTTTCATGTGTGATGTGCAACACGGAATTGCTCTGCACGCAGTGCAGGGGAATCGGGCCTCATCTCGCGGCGAGGGGGAAGTCTCATGGTTTTTCTCGAGTTGCGGCGGGAACCTGGGGTATATTCTCGAGTTACGACGGGGATGGCCCTTCCACACACGTGTGTGTTCAGCCATGTCAGGACTCCTGCCTAGTTGCGAGGGACAACTCGGGATTCTCCTCGAGGCTTGGCAGGGCAATTGGGACGCCTCTCCAGCTGAGGCGGGAGACCAAGTGTCCCTTTCGAAGTGCCACAGGAATCCTGGGACTCCTATCAAGTTTCACGAGGAGTCAGGCATCGTCTCCTTTGGAGGCACTGATCTCCGCGTACCTCTGGAGTTTTCAAAGGATGTGAGGCTATCGGTCGCGATGAGGTGGGGAACTAAGTCTTTCTCTGTGCTTTCCACAGGGGATTCAGACATCCTTTCGTCCTGGGAGATGCAAGACGAGCCTGCATTGAAGTCACTGCAGGGATATCCGGCCTTATTTCGAGTCAGGGCATCGCGGTGTCCATTCCACTTGAGGCCGCAAACTCAGGGTCCCTCTCACATACCTAGAGCTGAGAGAAGCCTCCTCTTGAGGTGCTTGTGGTAAGGTGGTATTCCTCTGGAGACGAATCCAGGGACTAACCTCTCTTTTCGAGTTGATTTTTGGTCCACAGAGTTCTTTCGTGTTGCTACAGTGACCTCAGGATCCCTCTATCCTTGAAACAGTGTTCTTGGGGTTTCTCTGGAGTGCCATCAAGGAAATCAAGGCTCCTTTCATGTGTGATGTGCAACACGGAATTGCTCTGCACGCAGTGCAGGGGAATCGGGCCTCATCTCGCGGCGAGGGGGAAGTCTCATGGTTTTTCTCGAGTTGCGGCGAGAACCTGGGGTATATTCTCCAGTTACGACGGGGATGGCCCTTCCACACACGTGTTTGTTCAGCCACGTCAGGACTCTTGCCTAGTTGCGAGACACAACTCGGGATTCGCCTCGAGGCTTGGCAAGGCAATTGGAACGCCTCTCCAGCTGAGGCGGGAGACCGAGGGTCCCTTTCCACGTGCCACAGGAATCCTGGGACTCCTACCAAGTTTCACGAGGAGTCAGGCATCGTCTCCTTTGGAGGCACTGATCTCCGCGTACCTCTGGAGTTTTCAAAGGATGTGAGGCCTCCGGTCGCGATGAGGTGGGGAACTAGGTCTTTCTCTGTGGTCTCCACAGGGGAATTCAGACACCCTTTCATCTTGGGAGATGCAAGACGAGCCTGCATTCAAGTCACTGCAGGGATATCCAGCCTTATTTCGCATCAGGGCATCGGGGTGTCCATTCCACTTGAGGCCGCAAACTCAGGGTCCCTCTCACATACCTAGAGCTGAGAAAAGCCTCCTCTTGAGGTACTTGTGGTAAGGTGGTATTCCTCTGGAGTCGAAGCCAGGAACTAACCTCTCATCTCGAGTTGATTTTTGGTCCACGGAGCTCTTTCGTGTTGCTACAGTGACCTCAGGATCCCTCTAGCCTTGAACCAGTGTTCTTGGGGTTTCTCTGGAGTGCCATCAAGGAAATCAAGGCTCCTTTCATGTGTGATGTGCAACACGGAATTGCTCTGCACGCAGTGTTGGGGAATCGGGCCTCATCTCGCGGCGAGGGGGAAGTCTCATGGTTTTTCTCGAGTTGCGGCGGGAACCTGGGGTATATTCTCGAGTTACGACGGGGATGGCCCTTCCACCCACGTGTTTCTTCAGCGACGTCAGGACTCCTGCCTAGTTGCGAGGGACAACTCTGGATTCTCCTCGAGGCTTGGCAGGGCAATTGGGACGCCTCTCCAGCTGAGGCGGGAGACCAAGTGTCCCTTTCCAAGTGCCACAGGAATCCTGGGACTCCTATCAAGTTTCACGAGGAGTCAGGCATTGTCTCCTTTGGAGGCACTGATCTCCGCGTACCTCTGGAGTTTTCAAAGGATGTGAGGCTATCGGTCGCGATGAGGTGGGGAACTAAGTCTTTCTCTGTGCTTTCCACAGGGGATTCAGACATCCTTTCGTCCTGGCAGATGCAAGACGAGCCTGCATTGAAGTCACTTCAGGGATATCCGGCCTTATTTCGAGTCAGGGCATCGCGGTGTCCATTCCACTTGAGGCCGCAAACTCAGGGTCCCTCTCACATACCTAGAGCTGAGAGAAGCCTCCTCTTGAGGTGCTTGTGGTAAGTTGGTATTCCTCTGGAGACGAATCCAGGGACTAACCTCTCTTTTCGAGTTGATTTTTGGTCCACAGAGTTCTTTCGTGTTGCTACAGTGACCTCAGGATCCCTCTATCCTTGAAACAGAGTTCTTGGGTTTTCTCTGGAGTGCCATCAAGGAAATCAAGGCTCCTTTCATGTGTGATGTGCAAGACGGAATTGCTCTGCACGCAGTACAGGGGAATCGGGCCTCATCTCGCATCGAGGGGGAAGTCTCATGGTTTTTCTCGAGTTGCGGCGGGAACCTGGGGTATATTCTCGAGTTACGACGGGGATGGCCCTTCCACCCACGTGTTTGTTCAGCCACGTCAGGACTCCTGCCTAGTTGCGAGGGACAACTCGGGATTCTCCTCGAGGCTTGGCAGGGCAATTGGAACGCCTCTCCAGCTGAGGCGGGAGACCAAGGGTCCCTTTCCACGTGCCACAAGAATCCTGGGACTCCTATCAAGTTTCACGAGGAGTCAGGCATCGTCTCCTTTGGAGGCACTGATCTCCGAATACCTCTGGAGTTTTCAAAGGATGTGAGGCCTCCGGTCGCGATGAGGTGGGGAACTAGGTGTTTCTCTGTGGTCTCCACAGGGGATTCAGACATCCTTTCTTCTTGGGAGATGCAAGACGAGCCTGCATTCAAGTCACTGCAGGGATATCCGGCCTTATTTCGAGTCAGGGCATCGCGGTGTCCATTCCACTTGAGGCCGCAAACTCAGGATCCCTCTCACATACCTAGAACTGAGAGAAGCCTCCTCTTGAGGTGCTTGTGGTAAGGTGGTATTCCTCAGGAGTCGAAGCCAGGGACTAACCTCTCATCTCGTGTTGATTCTTGGTCAACGGAGCTCTTTCGTGTTGCTACAGTGACCTCAGGATCCCTCTTGCCTTGAAACAGTGTTCTTGGGGTTTCTCTGGAGTGCCATCAAGGAAATCAAGGCTCCTTTCATGTGTGATGTGCAACACGGTATTGCTCTGCACGCAGTGCAGAGGAATCGGGCCTCATCTCGCGGCGAGGGGGAAGTCTCATGGTTTTTCTCGAGTTGCGGCGGGAACCTGGGGTATATTCTCGAGTTACGACGGGGATGGCCCTTCCACCCACGTGTTTCTTCAGCGACGTCAGGACTCCTGCCTACTTGGGAGGGACAACTCGGGATTCTCCTCGAGGCTTTGCAGGGCAATTGGGACGCCTCTCCAGCTGAGACGGGAGACCAAGGGTCCCTTTCCACGGGCCACAGGAATCCTGGGTCTCCTATCAAGTTTCACGAGGAGTCAAGCATCGTCTCCTTTGGAGGCACTGATCTCCGCATACCTCTGGAGTTTTCAAAGGGTGTGAGGCCTCCTGTCGCGATGAGGTGGGGAACTAGGTCTTTCTCTGTGGTCTCCACAGGGGATTCAGACACCCTTTCGTCTTGGGGAATGCAAGACGAGCCTGCATTCCAGTCACTGCAGGGATATCCGGCCTTATTTCGAGTCAGGGCATCGCGGTGTCCATTCCACTTGAGGCCGCAAACTCAGGGTCCCTCTCACATACCTAGAGCTGAGAGAAGCCTCCTCTTGAGGTGCTTGTGGTAAGGTGGTATTCCTCTGGAGTCGAAGCCAGGGACTAACCTCTCATCTCGAGTTGATTTTTGGTCCACGGAGCTCTTTCGTGTTGCTACAGTGACCTCAGGATCCCTCTAGCCTTGAAACAGTGTTCTTGGGGTTTCTCTGGAGTGCCATGAAGGAAATCAAGGCTCCTTTCATGTGTGATGTGCAACACAGAATTGCTCTGCACGCAGTGCAGGGGAATCGGGCCTCATCTCAAGGCGAGAGGGAAGTCTCATGGTTTTTCTCGAGTTGCGGCGGGAACCTGGGGTATATTCTCGAGTTACGACGGGGATGGCCCTTCCACACACGTGTTTGTTCAGCCACGTCAGGACTCTTGCCTAGTTGCGAGACACAACTCGGGATTCTCCTCGAGGCTTGGCAAGGCAATTGGGACGCCTCTCCAGCTGAGGCGCGAGACCAAGGGTTCCTTTCTACGTGCCACAGGAATCCTGGGACTCCTATCAAGTTTCACAAGGAGTCAGGCATCGTCTCCTTTGGAGGCACTGATCTCCGCGTACCTCTGGAGTTTTCAAAGGATGTGAGGCCTCCGGTCGCGATGAGGTGGGGAACTAGGTCTTTCTCTGTGGTCTCCACAGGGGATTCAGACACCCTTTCGTCTTGGGAGATGCAAGACGAGCCTGCATTGAAGTCACTGCAGGGATATCCGGCCTTATTTCGAGTCAGGGCATCGCGGTGTCCATTCCACTTGAGGCCGCAAACTCAGGGTCCCTCTCACATACCTAGAGCTGAGAGAAGCCTCCTCTTGAGGTGCTTGTGGTAAGGTGGTATTCCTCTGGAGTCGAAGGCAGGGACTAACCTCTCATCTCGAGTTGATTTTTGGTCCAAGGAGCTCTTTCGTGTTGCTACAGTGACCTCAGGATACCTCTAGCCTTGAAACAGTGTTCTTGGGGTTTCTCTGGAGTGCCATCAAGGAAATCAAGGCTCCTTTCATGTGTGATGTGCAACACAGAATTGCTCTGCACGCAGTGCAGGGGAATCGGGCCTCATCTCGCGGCGAGGGGGTAGTCTCATGGTTTTTCTCGAGTTGCCGCGGGAACCTGGGGTATATTCTCGAGGTACGACGGGGATGGCCCTTCCACACACGTGTTTCTTCAGCGACGTCAGGACTCCTGCCTAGTTGCGAGGGACAACTCTGGATTCTCCTCGAGGCTTGGCAGGGCAACTGGGACGCCTCTCCAGCTGAGGCGGGAGACCAAGTGTCCCTTTCCAAGTGCCACAGGAATCCTGGGACTCCTATCAAGTTTCACGAGGAGTCAGGCATCGTCTCCTTTGGAGGCACTGATCTCCGCGTACCTCTGGAGTTTTCAAAGGATGTGAGGCTATCGGTCACGATGAGGTGGGGAACTAAGTCTTTCTCTGTGCTTTCCACAGGGGATTCAGACATCCTTTCGTCCTGGGAGATGCAAGACGAGCCTGCATTGAAGTCACTGCAGGGATATCCGGCCTTATTTCGAGTCAGGGCATCGCGGTGTCCATTCCACTTGAGGCCGCAAACTCAGGGTCCCTCTCACATACCTAGAGCTGAGAGAAGCCTCCTCTTGAGGTGCTTGTGGTAAGTTGGTATTCCTCAGGAGTCGAAGCCAGGGACTAACCTCTCATCTCGTGTTGATTCTTGGTCCACGGAGCTCTTTCGTGTTGCTACAGTGACCTCAGGATCCCTCTAGCCTTGAAACAGTGTTCTTGGGGTTTCTCTGGAGTGCCATCAAGGAAATCAAGGCTCCTTTCATGTTTGATGTGCAACACGGAATTGCTCTGCACGCAGTGCAGGGGAATCGGGCCTCATCTCGCGGCGAGGGGGAAGTCTCATGGTTTTTCTCGAGTTGCGGCGGGAACCTGGGGTATATTCTCGAGTTACGACGGGGATGGCCCTTCCACCCACGTGATTCTTCAGCGACGTCAGGACTCCTGCCTACTTGCGAGGGACAACTCGGGATTCTCCTCGAGGCTTTGCAGGGCAATTGGGACGCCTCTCCAGCTGAGACGGGAGACCAAGGGTCCCTTTCCACGTGCCACAGGAATCCTGGGTCTCCTATCAAGTTTCACGAGGAGTCAGGCATCGTCTCCTTTGGAGGCACTGATCTCCGCATACCTCTGGAGTTTTCAAAGGATGTGAGGCCTCCTGTCGCGATGAGGTGGGGAACTAGGTCTTTCTCTGTGGTCTCCACAGGGGATTCAGGCACCCTTTCGTCTTGGGAGATGCAAGACGAGCCTTCATTCCAGTCACTGCAGGGATATCCGGCCTTATTTCGAGTCAGGGCATCGCGGTGTCCATTCCACTTGAGGCCGCAAACTCAGGGTCCCTCTCACATACCTAGAGCTGGGAGAAGCCTCCTCTTGAGGTGCTTGTGGTAAGGTGGTATTCCTCTGGAGTAGAAGCCAGGGACTAACCTCTCATCTTGAGTTGATTTTTGGTCCACGGAGCTCTTTAGTGTTGCTACAGTGACCTCAGGATCCCTCTAGCCTTGAAACAGTGTTCTTGGGGTTTCTCTGGAGTGCCATGAAGGAAATCAAGGCTCCTTTCATGTGTGATGTGCAACACGGAATTGCTCTGCACACAGTGCAGGGGAATCGGGCCTCATCTCGCGGCGAGGGGGAAGTCTCATGGTTTTTCTCGAGTTGCGGCGAGAACCTGGGGTATATTCTCCAGTTACGACGGGGATGGCCCTTCCACACAGGTGTTTGTTCAGCCACGTCAGGACTCTTGCCTAGTTGCGAGACACAACTCGGGATTCTCCTCGAGGCTTGGCAAGGCAATTGGGACGCCTCTCCAGCTGAGGCGGGAGACAAAGGGTCCCTTTCCACGTGCCACAGGAATCCTGGGACTCCTACCAAGTTTCACGAGGAGTCAGGCATCGTCTCCTTTGGAGGCAGTGATCTCCGCGTACCTCTGGAGTTTTCAAAGGATGTGAGGCCTCCGGTCGCGATGAGGTGGGGAACTAGGTCTTTCTCTGTGGTCTCCACAGGGGATTCAGACACCCTTTCATCTTGGGAGATGCAAGACGAGCCTGCATTCAAGTCACTGCAGGGATATCCAGCCTTATTTCGCATCAGGGCATCGGGGTGTCCATTCCACTTGAGGCCGCAAACTCAGGGTCCCTCTCACATACCTAGAGCTGAGAGAAGCCTCCTCTTGAGGTGCTTGTGGTAAGGTGGTATTCCTCTGGAGTCGAAGCCAGGAACTAACCTCTCATCTCGAGTTGATTTTTGGCCCACGGAGCTCTTTCGTGTTGCTACAGTGACCTCAGGATCCCTCTAGCCTTGAAACAGTGTTCTTGGGGTTTCTCTGGAGTGCCATCAAGGAAATCAAGGCTCCTTTCATGTGTGATGTGCAACACGGAATTGCTCTGCACGCAGTGTAGGGGAATCGAGCCTCATCTCGCGGCGAGGGGGAAGTCTCATGGTTTTTCTCGAGTTGCGCGGGAACCTGGGGTATATTCTCGAGTTACGACGGGGATGGCCCTTCCACCCACGTGTTTGTTCAGCCATGTCAGGACTCCTGCCTAGTTGCGAGGGACAACTCGGGATTCTCCTCGAGGCTTGGCAGGGCAATTGGAACGCCTCTCCAGCTGAGGCGGGAGACCAAGGGTCCCTTTCCACGTGCCACAGCAATCCTGGGACTCCTATGAAGTTTCACGAGGAGTCAGGCATCGTCTCCTTTGGAGGCACTGATCTCCGCGTACCTCTGGAGTTTTCAAAGGATGTGAGGCCTCCGGTCGCGATGAGGTGGGGAACTAGGTGTTTCTCTGTGGTCTCCACAGGGGATTCAGACATCCTTTCTTCTTGGGAGATGCAAGACGAGCCTGCATTCCAGTCACTGCAGGGATATCCGGCCTTATTTCGAGTCAGGGCATCGCGGTGTCCATTCCACTTGAGGCCGCAAACTCAGGATCCCTCTCACATACCTAGAGCTGAGAGAAGCCTCCTCTTGAGGTGCTTGTGGTAAGGTGGTATTCCTCAGGAGTCGAAGCCAGGGACTAACCTCTCATCTCGTGTTGATTCTTGGTCAACGGAGCTCTTTCGTGTTGCTACAGTGACCTCAGGATCCCTCTAGCCTTGAAACAGTGTTCTTGGGGTTTCTCTGGAGTGCCATCAAGGAAACCAAGGCTCCTTTCATGTGTGATGTGCAACACGGAATTGCTCTGCACGCAGTGCAGAGGAATCGGGCCTCATCTCGCGGCGAGGGGGAAGTCTCATGGTTTTTCTCGAGTTGCGGCGGGAACCTGGGGTATATTCTCGAGTTACGACGGGGATGGCCCTTCCACCCACGTGTTTCTTCAGCGACGTCAGGACTCCTGCCTACTTGCGAGGGACAACTCGGGATTCTCCTCGAGGCTTTGCAGGGCAATTGGGACGCCTCTCCAGCTGAGACGGGAGACCAAGGGTCCCTTTCCACGTGCCACAGGAATCCTGTGTCTCCTATCAAGTTTCACGAGGAGTCAGGCATCGTCTCCTTTGGAGGCACTGATCTCCGCATACCTCTGGAGTTTTCAAAGGGTGTGAGGCCTCCTCTCGCGATGAGGTGGGGAACTAGGTCTTTCTCTGTGGTCTCCACAGGGGATTCAGACACCCTTTCGTCTTGGGGAATGCAAGACAAGCATGCATTCCAGTCACTGCAGGGATATCCGGCCTTATTTCGAGTCAGGGCATCGCGGTGTCCATTCCACTTGAGGCCGCAAACTCAGGGTCCCTCTCACATACCTAGAGCTGAGAGAAGCCTCCTCTTGAGGTGCTTGTGGTAAGGTGGTATTCCTCTGGAGTCGAAGCCAGGGACTAACCTCTCATCTCGAGTTGATTTTTGGTCCACGGAGCTCTTTCGTGTTGCTACAGTGACCTCAGGATCCCTCTAGCCTTGAAACAGTGTTCTTGGGGTTTCTCTGGAGTGCCATGAAGGAAATCAAGGCTCCTTTCATGTGTGATGTGCAACACAGAATTGCTCTGCACGCAGTGCAGGGGAATCGGGCCTCATCTCAAGGCGAGAGGGAAGTCTCATGGTTTTTCTCGAGTTGCGGCGGGAACCTGGGGTATATTCTCGAGTTACGACGGGGATGGCCCTTCCACACACGTGTTTGTTCAGCCACGTCAGGACTCTTGCCTAGTTGCGAAACACAACTCGGGATTCTCCTCGAGGCTTGGCAAGGCAATTGGGACGCCTCTCCAGCTGAGGCGGGAGTCCAAGGGTCCCTTTCCACGTGCCACTGAAATCCTGGGACTCCTATCAAGTTTCACGAGGAGTCAGGCATCGTCTCCTTTGGAGGCACTGATCTCCGCGTACCTCTGGAGTTTTCAAAGGATGTGAGGCCTCCGGTCGCGATGAGGTGGGGAACTAGGTCTTTCTCTGTGGTCTCCACAGGGGATTCAGACACCCTTTCGTCTTGGGAGATGCAAGACGAGCCTGCATTCCTGTCACTGCAGGGATATCCGGCCTTATTTCGAGTCAGGGCATCGCGGTGTCCATTCCACTTGAGGCCACAAACTCAGGGTCCCTCTCACATACCTAGAGCTGAGAGAAGCCTCCTCTTGAGGTGCTTGTGGTAAGGTGGTATTCCTCTGGAGTCGAAGCTAGGGACTAACCTCTCATCTCGAGTTGATTTTTAGTCCACGGAGCTCTTTCGTGTTGCTACAATGACCTCAGGATCCCTCTAGCCTTGAAACAGTGTTCTTGGGGTTTCTCTGGAGTGCCATGAAGGAAATCAAGGCTCCTTTCATGTGTGATGTGCAACACAGAATTGCTCTGCACGCAGTGCAGGGGAATCGGGCCTCATCTCGCGGCGAGGGGGAAGTCTCATGGTTTTTCTCGAGTTGCGGCGGGAACCTGGGGTATATTCTCGAGTTACGACGGGGATGGCCCTTCCACACACGTGTTTGTTCAGCCACGTCAGGACTCTTGCCTAGTTGCGAGACACAACTCGGGATTCTCCTCGAGGCTTGGCAAGGCAATTGGGACGCCTCTCCAGCGGAGGCGGGAGACCAAGGGTCCCTTTCCACGTGCCACAAGAATCCTGGGACTCCTATCAAGTTTCACGAGGAGTCAGGCATCGTCTCCTTTGGAGGCACTGATCTCCGCGTACCTCTGGAGTTTTCAAAGGATGTGAGGCCTCCGGTCGCGATGAGGTGGGGAACTAGGTGTTTCTCTGTGGTCTCCACAGGGGATTCAGACATCCTTTCTTCTTGGGAGATGCAAGACGAGCCTGCATTCAAGTCACTGCAGGGATATCCGGCCTTATTTCGAGTCAGGGCATCGCGGTGTCCATTCCACTTGAGGCCGCAAACTCAGGATCCCTCTCACATACCTAGAGCTGAGAGAAGCCTCCTCTTGAGGTGCTTGTGGTAAGGTGGTATTCCTCAGGAGTCGAAGCCAGGGACTAACCTCTCATCTCGTTTTGATTCTTGGTCAACGGAGCTCTTTCGTGTTGCTACAGTGACCTCAGGATCCCTCTAGCCTTGAAACAGTGTTCTTGGGGTTTCTCTGGAGTGCCATCAAGGAAATCAAGGCTCCTTTCATGTTTAATGTGCAACACGGAATTGCTCTGCACGCAGTTCAGGGGAATCGGGCCTCATCTCGCGGCGAGGGGGAAGTCTCATGGTTTTTCTCGAGTTGCGGCGGGAACCTGGGGTATATTCTCGAGTTACGACTTGGATGGCCCTTCCACCCACGTGATTCTTCAGCGACGTCAGGACTCCTGCCTACTTGCGAGGGACAACTCGGGATTCTCCTCGAGGCTTTGCAGGGCAATTGGGACGCCTCTCCAGCTGAGACGGGAGACCAAGGGTCCCTTTCCACGTGCCACAGGAATCCTGGGTCTCCTATCAAGTTTCACGAGGAGTCAGGCATCGTCTCCTTTGGAGGCACTGATCTCCCCATACCTCTGGAGTTTTCAAAGGGTGTGAGGCCTCCTGTCGCGATGAGGTGGGGAACTAGGTCTTTCTCTGTGGTCTCCACAGGGGATTCAGACACCCTTTCGTCTTGGGGAATGCAAGACGAGCCTGCATTCCAGTCACTGCAGGGATATCCGGCCTTATTTCGAGTCAGGGCATCGCGGTGTCCATTCCACTTGAGGCCGCAAACTCAGGGTCCCTCTCACATACCTAGAGCTGAGAGAAGCCTCCTCTTGAGGTGCTTGTGGTAAGGTGGTATTCCTCTGGAGTCGAAGCCAGGGACTAACCTCTCATCTCGAGTTGATTTTTGGTCCACGGAGCTCTTTCGTGTTGCTACAGTGACCTCAGGATCCCTCTAGCCTTGAAACAGTGTTCTTGGGGTTTCTCTGGAGTGCCATCAAGGAAATCAAGGCTCCTTTCATGTGTGATGTGCAACACAGAATTGCTCTGCACGCAGTGCAGGGGAATCGGGCCTCATCTCGCGGCGAGAGGGAAGTCTCATGGTTTTTCTCGAGTTGCGGCGAGAACCTGGGGTATATTCTCGAGTTACGACGGGGATGGCCCTTCCACACACGTGTTTGTTCAGCCACGTCAGGACTCTTGCCTAGTTGCGGGACACAACTCGGGATTCTCCTCGAGGCTTGGCAAGGCAATTGGGACGCCTCTCCAGCTGAGGCGGGAGACAAAGGTTCCCTTTCCACGTGCCACAGGAATCCTGGGACTCCTATCAAGTTTCACAAGGAGTCAGGCATCGTCTAATTTGGAGGCACTGATCTCCGCGTACCTCTGGAGTTTTCAAAGGATGTGAGGCCTCCGGTCGCTATGAGGTGGGGAACTAGGTCTTTCTCTGTGGTCTCCACAGGGGATTCAGACACCCTTTCGTCTTCGGAGATGCAAGACGAGCCTGCATTCCAGTCACTGCAGGGATATCCGGCCTTATTTCGAGTCAGGGCATCGCGGTGTCCATTCCACTTGAGGCCGCAAACTCAGGGTCCCTCTCACATACCTAGAGCTGAGAGAAGCCTCCTCTTGAAGTGCTTGTGGTAAGGTGGTATTCCTCTGGAGTCGAAGCCAGGGACTAACCTCTCATCTCGAGTTGATTTTTGGTCCACGGAGCTCTTTCGTGTTGCTACAGTGACCTCAGGATCCCTCTAGCCTTGAAACAGTGTTCTTGGGGTTTCTCTGGAGTGCCATCAAGGAAATCAAGGCTCCTTTCATGTGTGATGTGCAACACAGAATTGCTCTGCACGCAGTGCAGGGGAATCGGGCCTCATCTCGCGGCGAGGGGGTAGTCTCATGGTTTTTCTCGAGTTGCGGCGGGAACCTGGGGTATATTCTCGAGGTACGACGGGGATGGCCCTTCCACCCACGTGTTTCTTCAGCCACGTCAGGACTCCTGCCTAGTTGCGAGGGAAAACTCGGGATTCTCCTCGAGGCTTGGCAGGGCAATTGGAACGCCTCTCCAGCTGAGGCGGGAGACCAAGGGTCCCTTTCCACGTGCCACAAGAATCCTGGGACTCCTATCAATTTTCACGAGGAGTCAGGCATCGTCTCCTTTGGAGGCACTGATCTCCGTGTACCTCTGGAGTTTTCAAAGGATGTGAGGCCTCCGGTCGCGATGAGGTGGGGAACTAGGTGTTTCTCTGTGGTCTCCACAGGGGATTCAGACATCCTTTCTTCTTGGGAGATGCAAGACGAGCCTGCATTCAAGTCACTGCAGGGATATCCAGCCTTATTTCGCGTCAGGGCATCGCGGTGTCTACTCCACTTGAGGCCGCAAACTCAGGGTCCCTCTCACATACCTAGAGCTGAGAGAAGCCTCCTCTTGAGGTGCTTGTGGTAAGGTGGTATTCCTCTGGAGTCGAAGCCAGGGACTAACCTCTCATCTCGAGTTGATTTTTGGCCCACGGAGCTCTTTCGTGTTGCTACAGTGACCTCAGGATCCCTCTAGCCTTGAAACAGTGTTCTTGGGGTTTCTCTGAAGTGCCATCAAGGAAATCAAGGCTCCTTTCATGTGTGATGTGCAACAGGGAATTGCTCTGCACGCAGTGCAGGGGAATCGGGCCTCATCTCGCGGCGAGGGGGAAGTCTCATGGTTTTTCTCGAGTTGCGGCGGGAACCTGGGGTATATTCTCCAGTTACGACGGGGATGGCCCTTCCACACACGTGTTTGTTCAGCCACGTCAGGACTCTTGCCTAGTTGCGAGACACAACTCGGGATTCTCCTCGAGGCTTGGCAATGCAATTGGGACGCCTCTCCAGCTGAGGCGGGAGACCAAGGGTCCCTTTCCACGTGCCACAGGAATCCTGGGACTCCTATCAAGCTTCACGAGGAGTCAGGCCTCGTCTCCTTTGGAGGCACTGATCTCCGCGTACCTCTGGAGTTTTCAAAGGATGTGAGGCCTCCGGTCGCGATGAGGTGGGGGAACTAGGTGTTTCTCTGTGGTCTCCACAGGGGATACAGACATCCTTTCATCTTGGGAGATGCAAGACGAGCCTGCATTGAAGTCACTGCAGGGATATCCGGCCTTATTTCGAGTCAGGGCATCGCGGTGTCCATTCCACTTGAGGCCGCAAACTCAGGGTCCCTCTCACATACCTAGAGCTGAGAGAAGCCTCCTCTTGAAGTGCTTGTGGTAAGGTGGTATTCCTCTGGAGTCGAAGCCAGGGACTAACCTCTCATCTCGAGTTGATTTTTGTCCCACGGAGCTCTTTCGTGTTGCTACAGTGACCTCAGGATACCTCTAGCCTTGAAACAGTGTTCTTGGGGTTTCTCTGGAGTGCCGTGAAGGAAATCAAGGCTCCTTTCATGTGTGATGTGCAAGACGGAATTGCTCTGCACGCAGTGCAGGGGAATCGGGCCTCATCTCGCGGCGAGGGGGAAGTCTCATGGTTTTTCTCGAGTTGCGGCGGGAACCTGGGGTATATTCTCGAGTTACGACGGGGATGGCCCTTCCACCCACGTGTGTGTTCAGCCATGTCAGGACTCCTGCCTAGTTGCGAGGGACAACTCGGGATTCTCCTCGAGGCATTGCAGAGCAATTGGGACGCCGCTCCACCTGAGACGGGAGACCAAGGGTCCCTTTCCACGTGCCACAGGAATCCTGGGTCTCCTATCAAGTTTCAGGAGGAGTCAGGCATCTTCTCCTTTGGAGGCACTGATCTCCGCATACCTCTGGAGTTTTCAAAGTATTTGAGGCCTCCTGTCGCGATGAGGTGGGGAACTAGTTCTTTCTCTGTGGCCTCCACAGGGGATTCAGACACCCTTTCGTCTTGGGAGATGCAAGACGAGCCTGCATTCCAGTCACTGCAGGGATATCCAGCCTTATTTCGAGTCAGGGCATCGCGGTGTCCATTCCACTTGAGGCCGCAAACTCAGGGTACCTTTCACATACCTAGAGCTGAGAGAAGCCTCCTCTTGAGGTGCTTGTGGTAAGGTGGTATTCCTCTGGAGTCGAAGCCAGGGACTAACCTCTCATCTCGAGTTGATTTTTGGTCCACGGAGCTCTTTCGTGTTGCTACAGTGACCTCAGGATCCCTCTAGCCTTGAAACAGTGTTCTTGGGGTTTCTCTGGAGTGCCATGAAAGAAATCAAGGCTCCTTTCATGTGTGATGTGCAACACAGAATTGCTCTGCACGCAGTGCAGGGGAATCGGGCCTCATCTCGCGGCGAGCGGGAAGTCTCATGGTTTTACTCGAGTTGCGGCGGGAACCTGGGGTATATTCTCGAGTTACGTTGGGGATGGTCCTTCCACACACGTGTTTGTTCAGCCACGTCAGGACTCTTGCCTAGTTGCGAGACACAACTCGGGATTCTCCTCGAGGCTTGGCAAGGCAATTGGGACGCCTCTCCTGCTGAGGCGGGAGACCAAGGGTCCCTTTCCACGTGCCACAGCAATCCTGGGACTCCTATCAAGTTTCACGAGGAGTCAGGCATCGTCTCCTTTGGAGGCACTGATCTCCGCGTACCTCTGGAGTTTTCAAAGGATGTGAGGCCTCCGGTCGCGATGAGGTGGGGAACTAGGTCTTTCTCTGTGGTCTCCACAGGGGATTCAGACATCCTTTCATCTTGGGAGATGCCAGACGAGCCTGCATTCAAGTCACTGCAGGGATATCCAGCCTTATTTCGCGTCAGGGCATCGCGGTGTCCATTCCACTTGAGGCCGCAAACTCAGGATCCCTCCACATACCTAGAGCTGAGAGAAGCCTCCTCTTGAGGTGCTTGTGGTAAGGTGGTATTCCTCTGGAGTTGAAGCCAGGGACTAACCTCTCATCTCGAGTTGATTTTTGGCCCACGGAGCTCTTTCGTGTTGCTACAGTGACCTCAGGATCCCTCTAGCCTTGAAACAGTGTTCTTGGGGTTTCTCGGGAGTGCCATCAAGGAAATCAAGGCTCCTTTCATGTGTGATGTGCAACACAGAATTGCTCTGCACGCAGTGCAGGGGAATCGGGCCTCATCTCGCGGCGAGGGGGAAGTCTCATGGTTTTTCTCGAGTTGCGGCGGGAACCTGGGGTATATTCTCGAGTTACGACGGGGATGGCCCTTCCACACACGTGTTTGTTCAGCCACGTCAGGACTCTTGCCTAGTTGCGAGACACAACTCGGGATTCTCCTCGAGGCTTGGCAAGGCAATTGGGACGCCTCTCCAGCTGAGGCGGGAGACCAAGCGTCCCTTTCCACGTGCCACAAGAATCCTGGGACTCCTATCAAGTTTCACGAGGAGTCAGGCATCGTCTCCTTTGGAGGCACTGATCTCCGCGTACCTCTGGAGTTTTCAAAGGATGTGAGGCCTCCGGTCGCGATGAGGTGGGGAACTAGGTGTTTCTCTGTGGTCTCCACAGGGGATTCAGACATCCTTTCTTCTTGGGAGATGCAAGACGAGCCTGCATTCAAGTCACTGCAGGGATATCCGGCCTTATTTCGAGTCAGGGCATCGCGGTGTCCATTCCACTTGAGGCCGCAAACTCAGGATCCCTCTCACATACCTAGAGCTGAGAGAAGCCTCCTCTTGAGGTGCTTGTGGTAAGGTGGTATTCCTCAGGAGTCGAAGCCAGGGACTAACCTCTCATCTCGTTTTGATTCTTGGTCAACGGAGCTCTTTCGTGTTGCTACAGTGACCTCAGGATCCCTCTAGCCTTGAAACAGTGTTCTTGGGGTTTCTCTGGAGTGCCATCAAGGAAATCAAGGCTCCTTTCATGTTTAATGTGCAACACGGAATTGCTCTGCACGCAGTTCAGGGGAATCGGGCCTCATCTCGCGGCGAGGGGGAAGTCTCATGGTTTTTCTCGAGTTGCGGCGGGAACCTGGGGTATATTCTCGAGTTACGACTTGGATGGCCCTTCCACCCACGTGATTCTTCAGCGACGTCAGGACTCCTGCCTACTTGCGAAGGACAACTCGGGATTCTCCTCGAGGCTTTGCAGGGCAATTGGGACGCCTCTCCAGCTGAGACGGGAGACCAAGGGTCCCTTTCCACGTGCCACAGGAATCCTGGGTCTCCTATCAAGTTTCACGAGGAGTCAGGCATCGTCTCCTTTGGAGGCACTGATCTCCCCATACCTCTGGAGTTTTCAAAGGGTGTGAGGCCTCCTGTCGCGATGAGGTGGGGAACTAGGTCTTTCTCTGTGGTCTCCACAGGGGATTCAGACACCCTTTCGTCTTGGGGAATGCAAGACGAGCCTGCATTCCAGTCACTGCAGGGATATCCGGCCTTATTTCGAGTCAGGGCATCGCGGTGTCCATTCCACTTGAGGCCGCAAACTCAGGGTCCCTCTCACATACCTAGAGCTGAGAGAAGCCTCCTCTTGAGGTGCTTGTGGTAAGGTGGTATTCCTCTGGAGTCGAAGCCAGGGACTAACCTCTCATCTCGAGTTGATTTTTGGTCCACGGAGCTCTTTCGTGTTGCTACAGTGACCTCAGGATCCCTCTAGCCTTGAAACAGTGTTCTTGGGGTTTCTCTGGAGTGCCATCAAGGAAATCAAGGCTCCTTTCATGTGTGATGTGCAACACAGAATTGCTCTGCACGCAGTGCAGGGGAATCGGGCCTCATCTCGCGGCGAGGGGGTAGTCTCATGGTTTTTCTCGAGTTGCGGCGGGAACCTGGGGTATATTCTCGAGGTACGACGGGGATGGCCCTTCCACCCACGTGTTTCTTCAGCCACGTCAGGACTCCTGCCTAGTTGCGAGGGAAAACTCGGGATTCTCCTCGAGGCTTGGCAGGGCAATTGGAACGCCTCTCCAGCTGAGGCGGGAGACCAAGGGTCCCTTTCCACGTGCCACAAGAATCCTGGGACTCCTATCAATTTTCACGAGGAGTCAGGCATCGTCTCCTTTGGAGGCACTGATCTCCGTGTACCTCTGGAGTTTTCAAAGGATGTGAGGCCTCCGGTCGCGATGAGGTGGGGAACTAGGTGTTTCTCTGTGGTCTCCACAGGGGATTCAGACATCCTTTCTTCTTGGGAGATGCAAGACGAGCCTGCATTCAAGTCACTGCAGGGATATCCAGCCTTATTTCGCGTCAGGGCATCGCGGTGTCTACTCCACTTGAGGCCGCAAACTCAGGGTCCCTCTCACATACCTAGAGCTGAGAGAAGCCTCCTCTTGAGGTGCTTGTGGTAAGGTGGTATTCCTCAGGAGTCGAAGCCAGGGACTAACCTCTCATCTCGAGTTGATTTTTGGCCCACGGAGCTCTTTCGTGTTGCAACAGTGACCTCAGGATCCCTCTAGCCTTGAAACAGTGTTCTTGGGGTTTCTCTGAAGTGCCATCAAGGAAATCAAGGCTCCTTTCATGTGTGATGTGCAACAGGGAATTGCTCTGCACGCAGTGCAGGGGAATCGGGCCTCATCTCGCGGCGAGGGGGAAGTCTCATGGTTTTTCTCGAGTTGCGGCGGGAACCTGGGGTATATTCTCCAGTTACGACGGGGATGGCCCTTCCACACACGTGTTTGTTCAGCCACGTCAGGACTCTTGCCTAGTTGCGAGACACAACTCGGGATTCTCCTCGAGGCTTGGCAATGCAATTGGGACGCCTCTCCAGCTGAGGCGGGAGACCAAGGGTCCCTTTCCACGTGCCACAGGAATCCTGGGACTCCTATCAAGCTTCACGAGGAGTCAGGCCTCGTCTCCTTTGGAGGCACTGATCTCCGCGTACCTCTGGAGTTTTCAAAGGATGTGAGGCCTCCGGTCGCGATGAGGTGGGGAACTAGGTGTTTCTCTGTGGTCTCCACAGGGGATACAGACATCCTTTCATCTTGGGAGATGCAAGACGAGCCTGCATTGAAGTCACTGCAGGGATATCCGGCCTTATTTCGAGTCAGGGCATCGCGGTGTCCATTCCACTTGAGGCCGCAAACTCAGGGTCCCTCTCACATACCTAGAGCTGAGAGAAGCCTCCTCTTGAAGTGCTTGTGGTAAGGTGGTATTCCTCTGGAGTCGAAGCCAGGGACTAACCTCTCATCTCGAGTTGATTTTTGTCCCACGGAGCTCTTTCGTGTTGCTACAGTGACCTCAGGATACCTCTAGCCTTGAAACAGTGTTCTTGGGGTTTCTCTGGAGTGCCGTGAAGGAAATCAAGGCTCCTTTCATGTGTGATGTGCAAGACGGAATTGCTCTGCACGCAGTGCAGGGGAATCGGGCCTCATCTCGCGGCGAGGGGGAAGTCTCATGGTTTTTCTCGAGTTGCGGCGGGAACCTGGGGTATATTCTCGAGTTACGACGGGGATGGCCCTTCCACCCACGTGTGTGTTCAGCCATGTCAGGACTCCTGCCTAGTTGCGAGGGACAACTCGGGATTCTCCTCGAGGCATTGCAGAGCAATTGGGACGCCGCTCCACCTGAGACGGGAGACCAAGGGTCCCTTTCCACGTGCCACAGGAATCCTGGGTCTCCTATCAAGTTTCAGGAGGAGTCAGGCATCTTCTCCTTTGGAGGCACTGATCTCCGCATACCTCTGGAGTTTTCAAAGTATTTGAGGCCTCCTGTCGCGATGAGGTGGGGAACTAGTTCTTTCTCTGTGGCCTCCACAGGGGATTCAGACACCCTTTCGTCTTGGGAGATGCAAGACGAGCCTGCATTCCAGTCACTGCAGGGATATCCGGCCTTATTTCGAGTCAGGGCATCGCGGTGTCCATTCCACTTGAGGCCGCAAACTCAGGGTACCTTTCACATACCTAGAGCTGAGAGAAGCCTCCTCTTGAGGTGCTTGTGGTAAGGTGGTATTCCTCTGGAGTCGAAGCCAGGGACTAACCTCTCATCTCGAGTTGATTTTTGGTCCACGGAGCTCTTTCGTGTTGCTACAGTGACCTCAGGATCCCTCTAGCCTTGAAACAGTGTTCTTGGGGTTTCTCTGGAGTGCCATGAAAGAAATCAAGGCTCCTTTCATGTGTGATGTGCAACACAGAATTGCTCTGCACGCAGTGCAGGGGAATCGGGCCTCATCTCGCGGCGAGCGGGAAGTCTCATGGTTTTACTCGAGTTGCGGCGGGAACCTGGGGTATATTCTCGAGTTACGTTGGGGATGGCCCTTCCACACACGTGTTTGTTCAGCCACGTCAGGACTCTTGCCTAGTTGCGAGACACAACTCGGGATTCTCCTCGAGGCTTGGCAAGGCAATTGGGACGCCTCTCCTGCTGAGGCGGGAGACCAAGGGTCCCTTTCCACGTGCCACAGCAATCCTGGGACTCCTATCAAGTTTCACGAGGAGTCAGGCATCGTCTCCTTTGGAGGCACTGATCTCCGCGTACCTCTGGAGTTTTCAAAGGATGTGAGGCCTCCGGTCGCGATGAGGTGGGGAACTAGGTCTTTCTCTGTGGTCTCCACAGGGGATTCAGACATCCTTTCATCTTGGGAGATGCCAGACGAGCCTGCATTCAAGTCACTGCAGGGATATCCAGCCTTATTTCGCGTCAGGGCATCGCGGTGTCCATTCCACTTGAGGCCGCAAACTCAGGATCCCTCCACATACCTAGAGCTGAGAGAAGCCTCCTCTTGAGGTGCTTGTGGTAAGGTGGTATTCCTCTGGAGTTGAAGCCAGGGACTAACCTCTCATCTCGAGTTGATTTTTGGCCCACGGAGCTCTTTCGTGTTGCTACAGTGACCTCAGGATCCCTCTAGCCTTGAAACAGTGTTCTTGGGGTTTCTCGGGAGTGCCATCAAGGAAATCAAGGCTCCTTTCATGTGTGATGTGCAAGACGGAATTGCTCTGCACGCAGTACAGGGGAATCGGGCCTCATCTCGCATCGAGGGGGAAGTCTCATGGTTTTTCTCGAGTTGCGGCGGGAACCTGGGGTATATTCTCGAGTTACGACGGGGATGGCCCTTCCACCCACGTGTTTGTTCAGCCACGTCAGGACTCCTGCCTAGTTGCGAGGGACAACTCGGGATTCTCCTCGAGGCTTGGCAGGGCAATTGGAACGCCTCTCCAGCTGAAGCGGGAGACCAAGGGTCCCTTTCCACGTGCCACAAGAATCCTGGGACTCCTATCAAGTTTCACGAGGAGTCAGGCATCGTCTCCTTTGGAGGCACTGATCTCCGCGTACCTCTGGAGTTTTCAAAGGATGTGAGGCCTCCGGTCGCGATGAGGTGGGGAACTAGGTGTTTCTCTGTGGTCTCCACAGGGGATTCAGACATCCTTTCTTCTTGGGAGATGCAAGACGAGCCTGCATTGAAGTCACTGCAGGGATATCCGACCTTATTTCGAGTCAGGGCATCGCGGTGTCCATTCCACTTGAGACCGCAAACTCAGGATCCCTCTCACATACCTAGAGCTGAGAGAAGCCTCCTCTTGAGGTGCTTGTGGTAAGGTGGTATTCCTCAGGAGTCGAAGCCAGGGACTAACCTCTCATCTCGTGTTGATTCTTGGTCCACGGAGCACTTTCGTGTTGCTACAGTGACCTCAGGATCCCTCTAGCCTTGAAACAGTGTTCTTGGGGTTTCTCTGGAGTGCCATCAAGGAAATCAAGGCTCCTTTCATGTGTGATGTGCAACATGGAATTGCTCTGCATGCAGTGCAGGGGAATCGGGCCTCATCTCGCGGCGAGGGGGAATTCTCATGGTTTTTCTCGAGTTGCCGCGGGAACCTGGGGTATATTCTCGAGTTACGACGGGGATGGCCCTTCCACACACGTGTGTGTTCAGCCATGTCAGGACTCCTGCCTAGTTGCGAGGGACAACTCGGGATTCTCCTCGAGGCTTTGCAGGGCAATTGGGACGCCTCTCCAGCTGAGACGGGAGACCAAGGGTCCCTTTCAACGTGCCACAGGAATCCTGGGTCTCCTATCAAGTTTCACGAGGAGTCAGGCATCGTCTCCTTTGGAGGCACTGATCTCCGCATACCTCTGGAGTTTTCAAAGGATTTGAGGCCTCCTGTCGCGATGAGGTGTGGAACTAGGTCTTTCTCTGTGGTCTCCACAGGGGATTCAGACACCCTTTCGTCTTGGGAGATGCAAGACGAGCCTGTATTCCAGTCACTGCAGGGATATCCGGCCTTATTTCGAGTCAGGGCATCGCGGTGTCCATTCCACTTGAGGCCGCAAACTCAGGGTCCCTCTCACATACCTAGAGCTGAGAGAAGCCTCCTTTTGAGGTGCTTGTGGTAAGGTGGTATTCCTCTGGAGTCGAAGCCAGGGACTAATCTCTCATCTCGAGTTGATTTTTGGTCACGGAGCTCTTTCGTGTTGCTACAGTGACCTCAGAATCCCTCTATTCTTGAAACAGTGTTCTTGGGGTTTCTCTGCAGTGCCATGAAGGAAATCAAGGCTCCTTTCATGTGCGATGTGCAACACAGAATTGCTCTGCACGCAGTGCAGGGGAATCGGGCCTCATCTCGCGGCGAGGGGGAAGTCTCATGGTTTTCTCGAGTTGCGGCGGGAACCTGGGGTATATTCTCGAGTTATGACGGGGATGGCCCTTCCACACTCGTGTTTGTTCAGCCATGTCAGGACTCTTGCCTAGTTGCGAGACACAACTCGGTATTCTCCTCGAGGCTTGGCAAGGCAATTGGGACGCCTCTCCAGCTGAGGCGGGAGACCAAGGGTCCCTTTCCACGTGCCACAGGAATCCTGGGACTCCTATCAAGTTTCACGAGGAGTCAGGGATCGTCTCCTTTGGAGGCACTGATCTCCGCGTACCTCTGGAGTTTTCAAAGGATGTGAGGCCTCCGGTCGCGATGAGGTGGGGAACTAGGTCTTTCTCTGTGGTCTCCACAGGGGATTCAGACATCCTTTCATCTCGGGAGATGCAAACGAGCCTGCATTCAAGTCACTGCAGGGATATCCAGCCTTATTTCGCGTCAGGGCATCGCGGTGTCCATTCCACTTGAGGCCGCAAACTCAGGGTCCCTCTCACATACCTAGAGCTGAGAGACGCCTCCTCTTGAGGTGCTTGTGGTAAGGTGGTATTCCTCTGGAGTTGAAGCCAGGGACTAACCTCTCATCTCGAGTTGATTTTTGGCCCACGGAGCTCTTTCGTGTTGCTACAGTGACCTCAGGATCCCTCTAGCCTTGAAACAGTGTTCTTGGGGTTTCTCTGGAGTGCCATGAAGGAAATCAAGGCTCCTTTCATGTGTGATGTGCAAGACGGAATTGCTCTGCACGCAGTGCAGGGGAATCGGGCCTCATCTCGCGGCGAGGGGGAAGTCTCATGGTTTTTCTCGAGTTGCGGCGGGAACCTGGGGTATATTCTCGAGTTACGACGGGGATGGCCCTTCCACCCACGTGTTTCTTCAGCAACGTCAGGACTCCTGCCTAGTTGTGAGGGACAACTCTGGATTCTCCTCGAGGCTTGGCAGGGCAATTGGGACGCCTCTCCAGCTGAGACGGGAGACCAAGGGTCCCTTTCCACGTGCCACAGGAATCCTGGGTCTCCTATCAAGTTTCACGAGGAGTCAGGCATCGTCTCCTTTGGAGACACTGATCTCCGCATACCTCTGGAGTTTTCAAGGATTTGAGGCCTCCTGTCGCGATGAGGTTGGGAACTAGGTCTTTCTCTGTGGTCTCCACAGGGGATTCAGACACCGTTTCGTCTTGTGAGATGCAAGACGAGCCTGCATTCCAGTCACTGCAGGGATATCCGGCCTTATTTCGAGTCAGGGCATCGCGGTGTCCATTCCACTTGAGGCCGCAAACTCAGGGTCCCTCTCACATACCTAGAGCTGAGAGAAGCCTCCTCTTGTGCTGCTTGTGGTAAGGTGGTATTCCTCAGGAGTCGAAGCCAGGGACTAACCTCTCATCTCGTGTTGATTCTTGGTCCACGGAGCTCTTTCTTGTTGCTACAGTGACCTCAGGATCCCTCTAGCCTTGAAACAGTGTTCTTGGGGTTTCTCTGGAGTGCCATCAAGGAAATCAAGGCTCCTTTCATGTGTGATGTGCAAGACGGAATTGCTCTGCACGCAGTACAGGGGAATCGGGCCTCATCTCGCGGCGAGGGGGAAGTCTCATGGTTTTTCTCGAGTTGCGGCGGGAACCTGGGGTATATTCTCGAGTTCCGACGGGGATGGCCCTTCCACACACGTGTGTGTTCAGCCATGTCAGGACTCCTGCCTAGTTGCGAGGGACAACTCTGGATTCTCCTCGAGGCTTTGCAGGGCAATTGGGACGCCTCTCCAGCTGAGACGGGAGACCAAGTGTCCCTTTCCACGTGCCACAGGAATCCTGGGTCTCCTATCAAGTTTCACGAGGAGTCAGGCATCGTCTCCTTTGGAGGCACTGATCTCCGCATACCTCTGGAGTTTTCAAAGGATTTGAGGCCTCCTGTCGCGATGAGGTGGGGAACTAGTTCTTTCTCTGTGGTCTCCACAGGGGATTCCGACACCCTTTCATCTTGGGAGATGCAAGACGAGCCTGCATTCAAGTCACTGCAGGGATATCCGGCCTTATTTCGAGTCAGGGCATCGCGGTGTCCATTCCACTTGAGGCCGCAAAATCAGGGTCCCTCTCACATACCTAGAGCTGAGAGAAGCCTCCTCTTGAGGTGCTTGTGGTAAGGTGGTATTCCTCTGGAGTCGAAACCAGGGACTAACCTCTCATCTCGAGTTGATTTTTGGTCCACGGAGCTCTTTCGTGTTGCTACAGTGACCTCAGGATCCCTCTAGCCTTGAAACAGTGTTCTTGGGGTTTCTCTGGAGTGCCATGAAGGAAATCAAGGCTCCTTTCATGTGTGATGTGCAACACAGAATTGCTCTGCACGCAGTGCAGGGGAATCGGGCCTCATCTCGAGGCGAGGGGGAAGTCTCATGGTTTTTCTCGAGTTGCGGCGGGAACCTGGGGTATATTCTCGAGTTACGACGGAGATGGCCCTTCCACACACGTGTTTGTTCAGCCACGTCAGGACTCTTGCCTAGTTGTGAGACAAAACTCGGGATTCTACTCGAGGTTTGGCAAGGCAATTGGGACGCCTCTCCAGCTGAGGCGGGAGACCAAGGGTCCCTTTCCACGTGCCACAGGAATCCTGGGACTCCTATCAAGTTTCCCGAGGAGTCAGGCATCGTCTCCTTTGGAGGCACTGATCTCCGCGTACCTCTGGAGTTTTCAAAGGATGTGAGGCCTCCGGTCGCCATGAGGTGGGGAACTAGGTCTTTCTCTGTGGTCTCCACAGGGGATTCAGACATCCTTTCTTCTTGGGAGATGCAAGACGAGCCTGCATTCAAGTCACTGCAGGGATATCCAGCCTTATTTCGCGTCAGGGCATCGCGGTGTCCATTCCACTTGAGGCCGCAAACTCAGGGTCCCTCTCACATACCTAGAGCTGAGAGAAGCCTCCTCTTGAAGTGCTGGTGGTAAGGTGGTATTCCTCTGGAGTCGAAGCCAGGGACTAACCTCTCATCTCGAGTTGATTTTTGGCCCACGGAGATCTTTCGTGTTGCTACAGTGACCTCAGGATCCCTCTAGCCTTGAAACAGTGTTCTTGGGGTTTCTCTGGAGTGCCATCAAGGAAATCAAGTCTCCTTTCATGTGTGATGTGCAACACGGAATTGCTCTGCATGCAGTGCAGGGGAATCGGGCCTCATCTCGCAGCGAGGGGGAAGTCTCATGGTTTTTCTCGAGTTGCGGCGGGAACCTGGGGTATATTCTCGAGTTACGACGGGGATGGCCCTTCCACCCACGTGTTTCTTCAGCGACGTCAGGACTCCTGCCTAGTTGCGAGGGACAACTCTGGATTCTCCTCGAGGCTTGGCATGGCAATTGGGACGCCTCTCCAGCTGAGGCGGGAGACCAAGTGTCCCTTTCCAAGTGCCACAGGAATCCTGGGACTCCTATCAAGTTTCACGAGGAGTCAGGCATCGTCTCCTTTGGAGGCACTGATCTCCGCATACCTCTGGAGTTTTCAAAGGATGTGAGGCTATCGGTCGCGATGAGGTGGGGAACTAAGTCTTTCTCTGTGCTTTCCACAGGGGATTCAGACATCCTTTCGTCCTGGGAGATGCAAGACGAGCCTGCATTGAAGTCACTGCAGGGATATCCGGCCTTATTTCGAGTCAGGGCATCGCGGTGTCCATTCCACTTGAGGCCGCAAACTGAGGGTCCCTCTCACATACCTAGAGCTGAGAGAAGCCTCCTCTTGAGGTGCTTGTGGTAAGGTGGTATTCCTCTGGAGACGAATCCAGGGACTAACCTCTCTTTTCGAGTTGATTTTTGGTCCACAGAGTTCTTTCGTGTTGCTACAGTGACCTCAGGATCCCTCTATCCTTGAAACAGTGTTCTTGGGGTTTCTCTGGAGTGCCATCAAGGAAATCAAGGCTCCTTTCATGTGTGATGTGCAAGACGGAATTGCTCTGCACGCAGTACAGGGGAATCGGGCCTCATCTCGCATCGAGGGGGAAGTCTCATGGTTTTTCTCGAGTTGCGGCGGGAACCTGGGGTATATTCTCGAGTTACGACGGGGATGGCCCTTCCACCCACGTGTTTGTTCAGCCACGTCAGGACTCCTGCCTAGTTGCGAGGGACAACTCGGGATTCTCCACGAGGCTTGGCAGGGCAATTGGAACGCCTCTCCAGCTGAAGCGGGAGACCAAGGGTCCCTTTCCACGTGCCACAAGAATCCTGGGACTCCTATCAAGTTTCACGAGGAGTCAGGCATCGTCTCCTTTGGAGGCACTGATCTCCGCGTACCTCTGGAGTTTTCAAAGGATGTGAGGCCTCCGGTCGCGATGAGGTGGGGAACTAGGTGTTTCTCTGTGGTCTCCACAGGGGATTCAGACATCCTTTCTTCTTGGGAGATGCAAGATGAGCCTGCATTCAAGTCACTGCAGGGATATCCAGCCTTATTTCACGTCAGGGCATCGCGGTGTCCATTCCACTTGAGACCGCAACCTCAGGATCCCTCTCACATACCTAGAGCTGAGAGAAGCCTCTTCTTGAGGTGCTTGTGGTAAGGTGGTAATCCTCAGGAGTCGAAGCCAGGGACTAACCTCTCATCTCGTGTTGATTCTTGGTCCACGGAGCTCTTTCGTGTGGCTACAGTGACCTCAGGATCCCTCTAGCCTTGAAACAGTGTTCTTGGGGTTTCTCTGGAGTGCCATCAAGGAAATCAAGGCTCCTTTCATGTGTGATGTGCAACATGGAATTGCTCTGCATGCAGTGCAGGGGAATCGGGCCTCATCTCGCGGCGAGGGGGAAGTCTCATGGTTTTTCTCGAGTTGCCGCGGGAACCTGGGGTATATTCTCGAGTTACGACGGGGATGGCCCTTCCACACACGTGTGTGTTCAGCCATGTCAGGACTCCTGCCTAGTTGCGAGGGACAACTCGGGATTCTCCTCGAGGCTTGGCAGGGCAATTGGGACGCCTCTCCAGCTGAGACGGGAGACCAAGGGTCCCTTTCCACGTGCCACAGGAATCCTGGGTCTCCTATCAAGTTTCAAGAGGAGTCAGGCATCGTCTCCTTTGGAGGCACTGATCTCTGCATACCTCTGGAGTTTTCAAAGGATTTGAGGCCTCCGGTCGCGATGAGGTGGGCAACTAGGTCTTTCTCTCTGGTCTCCACAGGGGATTCAGACACCCTTTCGTCTTGGGAGATGCAAGACGAGCCTGTATTCCAGTCACTGCAGGGATATCCGGCCTTATTTCGAGTCAGGGCATCGCGGTGTCCATTCCACTTGAGGCCGCAAACTCAGGGTCCCTCTCACATACCTAGAGCTGAGAGAAGCCTCCTCTTGAGGTGCTTGTGGTAAGGTGGTATTCCTCTGGAGTCGAAGCCAGGGACTAACCTCTCATCTCGAGTTGATTTTTGGTCCACGGAGCTTTTTCGTGTTGCTACAGTGACCTCAGGATCCCTCTATTCTTGAAACAGTGTTCTTGGGGTTTCTCTGCAGTGCCATGAAGGAAATCAAGGCTCCTTTCATGTGTGATGTGCAACACAGAATTGCTCTGCACGCAGTGCAGGGGAATCGGGCCTCATCTCGCGGCGAGGGGGAAGTCTCATGGTTTTCTCGAGTTGCGGCGGGAACCTGGGGTATATTCTCGAGTTACGACGGGGATGGCCCTTCCACACTCGTGTTTGTTCAGCCATGTCAGGACTCTTGCCTAGTTGCGAGACACAACTCGGTATTCTCCTCGAGGCTTGGCAAGGCAATTGGGACGCCTCTCCAGCTGAGGCGGGAGACCAAGGGTCCCTTTCCACGTGCCACAGGAATCCTGGGACTCCTATCAAGTTTCACGAGGAGTCAGGGATCGTCTCCTTTGGAGGCACTGATCTCCGCATACCTCTGGAGTTTTCAAAGGATGTGAGGCCTCCGGTCGCGATGAGGTGGGGAACTAGGTCTTTCTCTGTGGTCTCCACAGGGGATTCAGACATCCTTTCATCTTGGGAGATGCAAGACGAGCCTGCATTCAAGTCACTGCAGGGATATCCGGCCTTATTTCGCGTCAGGGCATTGCGGTGTCCATTCCACTTGAGGCCGCAAACTCAGGGTCCCTCTCACATACCTAGAGCTGAGAGAAGCCTCCTCTTGAGGTGCTTGTGGTAAGGTGGTATTCCTCTGGAGTCGAAGCCAGGGACTAACCTCTCATCTCGAGTTGATTTTTGGCCCACCGAGCTCTTTCGTGTTGCTACAGTGACCTCAGGATCCCTCTAGCCTTGAAACAGTGTTCTTGGGGTTTCTCTGGAGTGCCATCAAGGAAATCAAGGCTCCTTTCATGTGTGATGTGCAACACGGAATTGCTCTGCACGCAGTGCCGGGGAATCGGGCCTCATCTCGCGGCGAGGGGGAAGTCTCATGGTTTTTCTCGAGTTGCGGCGGGAACCTGGGGTATATTCTCGAGTTACGACGGGGATGGCCCTTCCACCCACGTGTTTGTTCAGCCACGTCATCACTCCTGCCTAGTTGCGAGGGACAACTCTGGATTCTCCTCGAGGCTTGGCAGGGCAATTGGGACGCCTCTCCAGCTGAGGCGGGAGACCAAGTGTCCCTTTCCAAGTGCCACAGGAATCCTGGGACTCCTATCAAGTTTCACGAGGAGTCAGGCATCGTCTCCTTTGGAGGCACTGATCTCCGCGTACCTCTGGAGTTTTCAAAGGATGTGAGGCTGTCGGTCGCGATGAGGTGGGGAACTAAGTCTTTCTCTGTGCTTTCCACAGGGGATTCAGACATCCTTTCGTCCTGGGAGATGCAAGACGAGCCTGCATTCAAGTCACTGCAGGGATATCCGGCCTTATTTCGAGTCAGGGCATCGCGGTGTCCATTCCACTTGAGGCCGCAAACTCAGGGTCCCTCTCACATACCTAGAGTTGAGAGAAGCCTCCTCTTGAGGTGCTTTTGGTAAGGTGGTATTCCTCAGGAGTCGAAGCCAGGGACTAACCTCTCATCTCGAGTTGATTTTTGGCCCACAGAGTTCTTTCGTGTTGCTACAGTGACCTCAGGATCCCTCTAGCCTTGAAACAGTGTTCTTGGGGTTTCTCTGGAGTGCCATCAAGGAAATCAAGGCTCCTTTCATGTGTGATGTGCAACACGGAATTGCTCTGCACGCAGTGCAGGGGAATCAGGCCTCATCTGGCGGCGAGGGGGAAGTCTTATGGTTTTTCTCGAGTTGCGGCGGGAACCTGGGGTATATTCTCGAGTTACGACGGGGATGGCCCTTCCACACACGTGTGTGTTCAGCCACGTCAGGACTCTTGCCTAGTTGCGAGACACAACTCGGGATTCTCCTCGAGGCTTGGCAAGGCAATTGGGACGCCTCTCCAGCTGAGGCGGGAGACCAAGGGTCCCTTTCCACGTGCCACAGGAATCCTGGGACTCCTATCAAGTTTCACGAGGAGTCAGGCATCGTCTCCTTTGGCGGCACTGATCTCCGCGTACCTCTGGAGTTTTCAAAGGATGTGAGGACTCCGGTCGCGATGAGGTGGGGAACTAGGTCTTTCTCTGTGGTCTCCACAGGGGATTCAGACATCCTTTCATCTTGGGAGATGCAAGACGAGCCTGCATTCAAGTCACTGCAGGGATATCCAGCCTTATTTTGCGTCAGGGCATTGCGGTGTCCATTCCACTTGAGGCCGCATACTCAGGGTCCCTCTCACATACCTAGAGCTGAGAGAAGCCTCCTCTTGAGGTGCTTGTGGTAAGGTGGTATTCCTCTGGAGTCGAAGCCAGGGACTAACCTCTCATCTCGAGTTGATTTTTGGCCCACGGAGCTCTTTCGTGTTGCTACAGTGACCTCAGGATCCCTCTAGCCTTGAAACAGTGTTCTTGGGGTTTCTCTGGAGTGCCATCAAGGAAATCAAGGCTCCTTTCATGTGTGATGTGCAACACGGAATTGCTCTGCACGCAGTGCAGTGGAATCGGGCCTCATCTCGCGGTGAAGGGGTAGTCTCATGGTTTTTCTCGAGTTGCGGCGGGAACCTGGGATATATTCTCGAGGTACGACGGGGATGGCCCTTCCACCCACGTGATTCTTCAGCGACGTCAGGACTCCTGCCTAGTTGCGAGGGACAACTCTGGATTCTCCTCGAGGCTTGGCAGGGCAATTGGGACGCCTCTCCAGCTGAGGCAGGAGACCAAGTGTCCCTTTCCAAGTGCCACAGGAATCCTGGGACTCCTATCAAGTTTCACGAGGAGTCAGGCATCGTCTCCTTTGGAGGCACTGATCTCCGCGTACCTCTGGAGTTTTCAAAGGATGTGAGGCTATCGGTCGCGATGAGGTGGGGAACTAAGTCTTTCTCTGTGCTTTCCACAGGGGATTCAGACACCCTTTCGTCCTGGGAGATGCAAGACGAGCCTGCATTGAAGTCACTGCAGGGATATCCGGCCTTATTTCGAGTCAGGGCATCGCGGTGTCCATTCCACTTGAGGCCGCAAACTGAGGGTCCCTCTCACATACCTAGAGCTGAGAGAAGCCTCCTCTTGAGGTGCTTGTGGTAAGGTGGTATTCCTCTGGAGACGAATCCAGGGACTAACCTCTCTTTTCGAGTTGATTTTTGGTCCACAGAGTTCTTTCGTGTTGCTACAGTGACCTCAGGATCCCTCTATCCTTGAAACAGTGTTCTTGGGGTTTCTCTGGAGTGCCATCAAGGAAATCAAGTCTCCTTTCATGTGTGATGTGCAAGACGGAATTGCTCTGCACGCAGTACAGGGGATTCGGTCCGCATCTCGCATCGAGGGGGAAGTCTCATGGTTTTTCTTGAGTTGCGGCGGGAACCTGGGGTATATTCTCGAGTTAGGACGGGGATAGCCCTTCCACCCACGTGTTTGTTCAGCCACGTCAGGACTCCTGCCTAGTTGCGAGGGACAACTCGGGATTCTCCTCGAGGCTTGGCAGGGCAATTAGAACGCCTCTCCAGCTGAGGCGGGAGAACAAGGGTCCCTTTCCACGTGCCACAAGAATCCTGGGACTCCTATCAAGTTTCACGAGGAGTCCGGCATCGTCTCCTTTGAAGGCACTGATCTCCGCGTACCTCTGCAGTTTTCAAAGGATGTGAGGCCTCCGGTCGCGATGAGGTGGGGAACTAGGTCTTTCTCTGTGGTCTCCACAGGGGATTCAGACATCCTTTCTTCTTGGGAGATGCAAGACGAGCCTGCATTCAAGTCACTGCAGGGATGTCCGGCCTTATTTCGAGTCAGGGCATCGCGGTGTCCATTCCACTTGAGCCCGCAAACTCAGGATCCCTCTCACATACCTAGAGCTGAGAGAAGCCTCCTCTTGAGGTGCTTGTGGTAAGGTGGTATTCCACAGGAGTCGAAGCCAGGGACTAACCTCTCATCTCGTGTTGATTCTTGGTCCACGGAGCTCTTTCGTGTTGCTACAGTGACCTCAGGATCCCTCTAGCCTTGAAACAGTGTTCTTGGGGTTTCTCTGGAGTGCCATCAAGGAAATCAAGGCTCCTTTCATGTGTGATGTGCAACTCGGAATTGCTCTGCACGCAGTGCAGGGGAATCGGGCCTCATCTCTCGGCGAGGGGGAAGTCTCATGGTTTTTCTCGAGTTGCGGCGGGAACCTGGGGTATATTCTCGAGTTACGACGGGGATGGCCCTTCCACACACGTGTGTGTTCAGCCATGTCAGGACTCCTGCCTAGTTGCGAGGGACAACTCGGGATTCTCCTCGAGGCTTTGCAGGGCAACTGGGACGCCTCTCCAGCTGAGACGGGAGACCAAGGGTCCCTTTCCACGTGCCACAGGAATCCTGGGTCTCCTATCAAGTTTCACGAGGAGTCAGGCATCGTCTCCTTTGGAGGCACTGATCTCCGCATACCTCTGGAGTTTTCAAAGGATTTGAGGCCTCCTGTCGCGATGAGGTGGGGAACTAGGTCTTTCTCTGTTGTCTCCACAGGGGATTCAGACACCCTTTCGTCTTGGGAGATGCAAGACGAGCCTGCATTCAAGTCACTGCAGGGATATCCGGCCTTATTTCGCATCAGGGCATCGCGGTGTCCATTCCACTTGAGGCCGCAAACTCAGGGTCCCTCTCACATACCTAGAGCTGAGAGAAGCCTCCTCTTGAGGTGCTTGTGGTAAGGTGGTATTCCTCAGGAGTCGAAGCCAGGGACTAACCTCTCATCTCGTGTTGATTCTTGGTCCACGGAGCACTTTCGTGTTGCTGCAGTGACCTCAGGATCCCTCTAGCCTTGAAACAGTGTTCTTGGGGTTTCTCTGGAGTGCCATCAAGGAAATCAAGGCTCCTTTCATGTGTGATGTGCAACACGGAATTGCTCTGCACGCAGTGCAGGGGAATCGGGCCTCATCTCGCGGCGAGGGGGAAGTCTCATGGTTTTTCTCGAGTTGCAGCGGGAACCTGGGGTATATTCTCGAGTTACGACGGGGATGGCCCTTCCACCCACGTGTTTCTTCAGCGACGTCAGGACTCCCGCCTAGTTGCCAGGGACAACTCTGGATTCTCCTCGAGGCTTTGCAGGGCAATTGGGACGCCTCCCCAGCTGAGACGGGAGACCAAGGGTCCCTTTCCACGTGCCACAGGAATCCTGGGTCTCCTATCAAGTTTCACGAGGAGTCAGGCATCGTCTCCTTTGGAGGAACTGATCTCCGCATACCTCTGGAGTTTTCAAAGGATTTGAGGCCTCCTGTCGCGATGAGGTGGGGAACTAGGTCCTTCTCTGTGGTCTCCACAGGGGATTCAGACACCCTTTCGTCTTGGGAGATGCAAGACGAGCCTGCATTCCAGTCACTGCAGGGATATCCGGCATTATTTCGAGTCAGGGCATCGCGGTGTCCATTCCACTTGAGGCCGCAAACTCAGGGTCCCTCTCACATACCTAGAGCTGAGAGAAGCCTCCTCTTGAGGTGCTTGTGGTAAGGTGGTATTCCTCTGGAGTCGAAGCCAGGGAATAACCTCTCATCTCGAGTTGATTTTTGGCCCACGGAGCTCTTTCGTGTTGCTACAGTGACCTCAGGATCCCTCTAGCCTTGAAACAGTGTTCTTGGGGTTTCTCTGGAGTGCCATCAAGGAAATCAAGGCTCCTTTCATGTGTGATGTGCAAGACGGAATTGCTCTGCACGCAGTGCAGGGGAATCGGGCCTCATCTCGCGGCGAGGGGGAAGTCTCATGGTTTTTCTCGAGTTGCGGCGGGAACCTGGGGTATATTCTCGAGTTACGACGGGGATGGCCCTTCCACCCACGTGTTTCTTCAGCGACGTCAGGACTCCTGCCTAGTTGCGAGGGACAACTCTGGATTCTCCTCGAGGCTTGGCAGGGCAATTGGGACGCCTCTCCAGCTGAGGCAGGAGACCAAGTGTCCCTTTCCAAGTGCCACAGGAATCCTGGGACTCCTATCAAGTTTCACGAGGAGTCAGGCATCGTCTCCCTTGGAGGCACTGATCTTCGCGTACCTCTGGAGTTTTCAAAGGATGTGAGGCTATCGGTCGCGATGATGTGGGGAACTAAGTCTTTCTCTGTGCTTTCCACAGGGGATTCAGACATCCTTTCGTCCTGGGAGATGCAAGACGAGCCTGCATTGAAGTCACTGCAGGGATATCCGGCCTTATTTCGAGTCAGGGCATCGCGGTGTCCATTCCACTTGAGGCCGCAA
Source organism: Cervus elaphus (assembly GCF_910594005.1). NCBI lineage: Eukaryota > Metazoa > Chordata > Mammalia > Artiodactyla > Cervidae > Cervus > Cervus elaphus. The sequence continues at coordinate 82,183 of NW_025316689.1, read as the reverse complement.
ACTCAGGGTCCCTCTCACATACCTAGAGCTGAGAGAAGCCTCCTCTTGAGGTGCTTGTGGTAAGGTGGTATTCCTCTGGAGACGAATCCAGGGACTAACCTCTCTTTTCGAGTTGATTTTTGGTCCACAGAGTTCTTTCGTGTTGCTACAGTGACCTCAGGATCCCTCTAGCCTTGAAACAGTGTTCTTGGGGTTTCTCTGGAGTGCCATCAAGGAAATCAAGGCTCCTTTCATGTGTGATGTGCAAGACGGAATTGATCTGCACGCAGTACAGGGGAATCGGGCCTCATCTCGCATCGAGGGGGAAGTCTCATGGTTTTTCTCGAGTTGCGGCGGGAACCTGGGGTATATTCTAGAGTTACGACGGGGATGGCCCTTCCACCCACGTGTTTCTTCAGCGACGTCAGGACTCCTGCCTAGTTGCGAGGGACAACTCGGGATTCTCCTCGAGGCTTGGCACGGCAATTGGAACGCCTCTCCAGCTGAGGCGGGAGACCAAGGGTCCCTTTCCAAGTGCCACAAGAATCCTGGGACTCCTATCAAGTTTCACGAGGAGTCAGGCATCGTCTCCTTTGGAGGCACTGATCTCCGCGTACCTCTGGAGTTTTCAAAGGATGTGAGGCCTCCGGTCGCGATGAGGTGGGGAACTAGGTGTTTCTCTGTGGTCTCCACAGGGGATTCAGACATCCTTTCTTCTTGGGAGATGCAAGACGAGCCTGCATTCAAGTCACGGCAGGGATATCCGGCCTTATTTCGAGTCAGGGCATCGCGGTGTCCATTCCACTTGAGGCCGCAAACTCAGGGTCCCTCTCACATACCTAGAGCTGAGAGAAGCCTCCTCTTGAGGTGCTTGTGGTAAGGTGGTTTTCCTCTGGAGTCGAAGCCAGGGACTAACCTCTCATCTCGAGTTGATTTTTGGCCCACGGAGCTCTTTCGTGTTGCTACAGTGACCTCAGGATCCCTCTAGCCTTGAAACAGTGTTCTTGGGGTTTCTCTGGAGTGCCATCAAGGAAATCAAGGCTCCTTTCATGTGTGATGTGCAACACGGAATTGCTCTGCACGCAGTGCAGGGGAATCGGGCCTCATCTCGAGGCGAGGGGGAAGTCTCATGGTTTTTCTCGAGTTGTGGCGGGAACCTGGGGTATATTCTCGAGTTACGACGGGGATGGCCCTTCCACACACGTGTGTGTTCAGCCACGTCAGGACTCCTGCCTAGTTGACAGGGACAACTCTGGATTCTCCTCGAGGCTTTGCAGGGCAATTGGGACGCCTCTCCAGCTGAGACGGGAGACCAAGGGTCCCTTTCCACGTGCCACAGGAATCCTGGGTCTCCTATCAAGTTTCACGAGGAGTCAGGCATCGTCTCCTTTGGAGGCACTGATCTCCGCGTACCTCTGAAGTTTTCAAAGGATGTGAGGCCTCCGTTCGCGATGAGGTGGGGAACTCAGTCTTTCTCTGTGCTTTCCCCAGGGGATTCAGACATCCTTTCGTCCTGGGAGATGCAAGACGAGCCTGCATTGAAGTCACTGCAGGGATATCCGGCCTTATTTCGAGTCAGGGCATCGCGGTGTCCATTCCACTTGAGGCCGCAAACTCAGGGTCCCTCTCACATACCTAGAGCTGAGAGAGGCCTCCTCTTGAGGTGCTTGTGGTAAGGTGGTTTTCCTCTGGAGTCGAAGCCAGGGACTAACCTCTCATCTCGAGTTGATATTTGGCCCACAGAGTTCTTTCCTGTTGCTACAGTGACCTCAGGATCCCTCTAGCCTTGAAACAGTGTTCTTGGGGTTTCTCTGGAGTGCCATCAAGGAAATCAAGGCTCCTTTCATGTGTGATGTGCAAGACGGAATTGCTCTGCACGCAGTGCAGGGGAATCGGTCCTCATCTCGCGGCGAGGGGGAAGTCTCATGGTTTTTCTCGAGTTGCGGCGGGAACCTGGGGTATATTCTCGAGTTACGACGGGGATGGCCCTTCCACCCACGTGTGTGTTCAGCCACGTCAGGACTCTTGCCTAGTTGCGAGACACAACTCGGGATTCTCCTCGAGGCTTGGCAGGGCAATTGGGACGCCTCTCCAGCTGAGGCGGGAGACCAAGGGTCCCTTTCCAAGTGCCACAGGAATCCTGGGACTCCTATCAAGTTTCACGAGGAGTCAGGCATCGTCTCCTTTGGAGGCACTGATCTCCGCGTACCTCTGGAGTTTTCAAAGGATGTGAGGCTATCGGTCGCAATGAGGTGGGGAACTAAGTCTTTCTCTGTGCTTTCCACAGGGGATTCAGACATCCTTTCGTCCTGGGAGATGCAAGACGAGCCTGCATTGAAGTCACTGCAGGGATATTCGGCCTTATTTTGAGTCAGGGCATCGCGGTGTCCATTCCACTTGAGGCCGCAAACTCAGGGTCCCTCTCACATACCTAGAGCTGAGAGAAGCCTCCTCTTGAGGTGCTTGTGGTAAGGTGGTATTCCTCTGGAGACGAATCCAGGGACTAACCTCTCTTTTCGAGTTGATTTTTGGTCCACAGAGTTCTTTCGTGTTGCTACAGTGACCTCAGGATCCCTCTATCCTTGAAACAGTGTTCTTGGGGTTTCTCTGGAGTGCCATCAAGGAAATCAAGGCTCCTTTCATGTGTGATGTGCAAGACGGAATTGCTCTGCACGCAGTACAGGGGAATCGGGCCTCATCTCGCAGCGAGGGGGAAGTCTCATGGTTTTTCTCGAGTTGCGGCGGGAACCTGGGGTATATTCTCGAGTTATGACGGGGATGGCCCTTCCACCCACGTGTTTGTTCAGCCACGTCAGGACTTCTGCCTAGTTGCGAGGGACAACTCGGGATTCTCCTCGAGGCTTGGCAGGGCAATTGGAACGCCTCTCCAGCTGAGGCGGGAGACCAAGGGTCCCTTTCCACGTGCCACAAGAATCCTGGGACTCCTATCAAGTTTCACGAGGAGTCAGGCATCGTTTCCTTTGGAGGCACTGATCTCCGCGTACCTCTGGAGTTTTCAAAGGATGTGAGGCTATCGGTCGCGATGAGGTGGGGAACTAAGTCTTTCTCTGTGCTTTCCACAGGGGATTCAGACATCCTTTCGTCCTGGGAGATGCAAGACGAGCCTACATTGAAGTCACTGCAGGGATATTCGGCCTTATTTTGAGTCAGGGCATCGCGGTGTCCATTCCACTTGAGGCCGCAAACTCAGGATCCCTCTCACATACCTAGAGCTGAGAGAAGCCTCCTCTTGAGGTGCTTGTGGTAAGGTGGTATTCCTCTGGAGACGAATCCAGGGACTAACCTCTCTTTTCGAGTTGATTTTTGGTCCACAGAGTTCTTTCGTGTTGCTACAGTGACCTCAGGATCCCTCTATCCTTGAAACAGTGTTCTTGGGGTTTCTCTGGAGTGCCATCAAGGAAATCAAGGCTCCTTTCATGTGTGATGTGCAAGACGGAATTGCTCTGCACGCAGTACAGGGGAATCGGGCCTCATCTCGCATCGAGGGGGAAGTCTCATGGTTTTTCTCGAGTTGCGGCGGGAACCTGGGGTATATTCTCGAGTTACGACGGGGATGGCCCTTCCACCCACGTGTTTCTTCAGCGACGTCAGGACTCCTGCCTAGTTGCCAGGGACAACTCGGGATTCTCCTCGAGGCTTGGCAGGGCAATTGGAACGCCTCTCCAGGTGAGGCGGGAGACCAAGGGTCCCTTTCCACGTGCCACAAGAATCCTGGGACTCCTATCAAGTTTCACGAGGAGTCAGGCATCGTCTCCTTTGGAGGCACTGATCTCCGCGTACCTCTGGAGTTTTCAAAGGATGTGAGGCCTCCGGTCGCGATGAGGTGGGGAACTAGGTGTTTCTCTGTGGTCTCCACAGGGGATTCAGACATCCTTTCTTCTTGAGAGATGCAAGACGAGCCTGCATTCAAGTCACTGCAGGGATATCCGGCCTTATTTCGAGTCAGGGCATCGCGGTGTCCATTCCACTTGAGGCCGCAAACTCAGGATCCCTCTCACATACCTAGAGCTGAGAGAAGCCTCCTCTTGAGGTGCTTGTGGTAAGGTGGTATTCCTCAGGAGTCGAAGCCAGGGACTAACCTCTCATCTCGTGTTGATTCTTGGTCCACGGAGCTCTTTCGTGTTGCTACAGTGACCTCAGGATCCCTCTAGCCTTGAAACAGTGTTCTTGGGGTTTCTCTGGAGTGCCATCAAGGAAATCAAGGCTCCTTTCATGTGTGATGTGCAACACGGAATTGCTCTGCACGCAGTGCAGGGGAATCGGGCCTCATCTCGCGGCGAGGGGGAAGTCTCATGGTTTTTCTCGAGTTGCGCTGGGAACCTGGGGTATATTCTCGAGTTACGACGGGGATGGCCCTTCCACACACGTGTGTGTTCAGCCATGTCAGGACTCCTGCCTAGTTGCGAGGGACAACTCGGGATTCTCCTCGAGGCTTTGCAGGGCAAATGGGACGCCTCTCCATCTGAGACGGGAGACCAAGGGTCCCTTTCCACGTGCCACAAGAATCCTGGGACTCCTATCAAGTTTCACGAGGAGTCAGGCATCGTCTCCTTTGGAGGCACTGATCTCTGCATACCTCTGGAGTTTTCAAAGGATTTGAGGACTCCTGTCGCGATGAGGTGGGGAACTAGGTCTTTCTCTGTGGTCTCCACAGGGGATTCAGACACCCTTTCGTCTTGGGAGATGCAAGACGAGCCTGCATTCCAGTCACTGCAGGGATATCCGGCCTTATTTCGAGTCAGGGCATCGCGGTGTCCATTCCACTTGAGGCCGCAAACTCAGGGTCCCTCTCACATACCTAGAGCTGAGAGAAGCCTCCTCTTGAGGTGCTTGTGGTAAGGTGGTATTCCTCTGGAGTCGAAGCCAGGGACTAACCTCTCATCTCGAGTTGATTTTTGGCCCACGGAGCTCTTTCGTGTTGCTACAGTGACCTCAGGATCCCTCTAGCCTTGAAACAGTGTTCTTGGGGTTTCTCTGGAGTGCCATCAAGGAAATCAAGGCTCCTTTCATGTGTGATGTGCAACACAGAATTGCTCTGCACGCAGTGCAGGGGAATCGGGCCTCATCTCGCGGCGAGGGGGAAGTCTCATGGTTTTTCTCGAGTTGCGGCGGGAACCTGGGGTATATTCTCGAGTTACGACGGGGATGGCCCTTCCACACATGTGTTTGTTCAGCCACGTCAGGACTCTTGCTAGTTGCGAGACACAACTCGGGATTCTCCTCAAGGCTTGGCAAGGCAATTGGGACGCCTCTCCAGCTGAGGCGGGAGACCAAGGGTCCCTTTCCACGTGCCACAGGAATCCTGGGACTCCTATCAAGTTTCACGAGGAGTCAGGCATCGTCTCCTTTGGAGGCACTGATCTCCGCGTACCTCTGGAGTTTTCAAATGATGTGAGGCCTCCGGTCGCGATTAGGTGGGGAACTAGGTCTTTCTCTGTGGTCTCCACAGGGGATTCAGACATCCTTTCATCTTGGGAGATGCAAGACGAGCCTGCATTCAAGTCACTGCAGGGATATCCAGCCTTATTTCGCGTCAGGGCATCGCGGTGTCCATTCCACTTGAGGCCGCAAACTCAGGGTCCCTCTCACATACCTAGAGCTGAGAGAAGCCTCCTCTTGAGGTGCTTGTGGTAAGGTGGTATTCCTCAGGAGTCGAAGCCAGGGAGTAACCTCTCATCTCGAGTTGATTTTTGGCCCACGGAGCTCTTTTGTGTTGCTACAGTGACCTCAGGATCCCTCTAGCCTTGAAACAGTGTTCTTTGGGTTTCTCTGGAGTGCCATGAAGGAAATCAAGGCTCCTTTCATGTGTGATGTGCAACACGGAATTGCTCTGCACGCAGTGCAGGGGAATCGGGCCTCATCTCGCGGCGAGGGGGAAGTCTCATGGTTTTTCTCGAGTTGCGGCGGGAACCTGGGGTATATTCTCGAGTTACGACGGGGATGGCCCTTCCACCCACGTGTTTCTTCAGCGACGTCAGGACTCCTGCCTAGTTGCGAGGGACAACTCTGGATTCTCCTCGAGGCTTGGCAGGGCAATTGGGACGCCTCTCCAGCTGAGACGGGAGACCAAGTGTCCCTTTCCAAGTGCCACAGGAATCCTGGGACTCCTATCAAGTTTCACGAGGAGTCAGGCATCGTCTCCTTTGGAGGCACTGATCTCCGCGTACCTCTGGAGTTTTCAAAGGATGTGAGGCTATCGGTCGCGTTGAGGTGGGGAACTAAGTCTTTCTCTGTGCTTTCCACAGGGGATTCAGACATCCTTTCGTCCTGGGAGATGCAAGACGAGCCTGCATTGAAGTCACTGCAGGGATATCCGGCCTTATTTCGAGTCAGGGCATCGCGGTGTCCATTCCACTTGAGGCCGCAAACTCAGGGTCCCTCTCACATACCTAGAGCTGAGAGAAGCCTCCTCTTGAGGTGCTTGTGGTAAGGTGGTATTCCTCTGGAGACGAATCCAGGGACTAACCTCTCTTTTCGAGTTGATTTTTGGTCCACAGAGTTCTTTCGTGTTGCTACAGTGACCTCAGGATTCCTCTAGCCTTGAAACAGTGTTCTTGGGGTTTCTCTGGAGTGCCATCAAGGAAATCAAGGCTCCTTTCATGTGTGATGTGCAACACGGAATTGCTCTGCACGCAGTGCAGGGGAATCGGGCCTCATCTCGCGGCGAGGGGGAAGTCTCATGGTTTTTCTCGAGTTGCGGCGGGAACCTGGGGTATATTCTCGAGTTACGACGGGGATGGCCCTTCCACACACGTGTGTGTTCAGCCATGTCAGGACTCCTGCCTAGTTGCGAGGGACAACTCGGGATTCTCCTCGAGGCTTTGCAGGGCAATTGGGACGCCTCTCCAGCTGAGACGGGAGACCAAGGGTCCCTTTCCACGTGCCACAGGAAACCTGGGTCTCCTATCAAGTTTCACGAGGAGTCAGGCATCGTCTCCTTTGGAGGCACTGATCTCCGCATACCTCTGGAGTTTTCAAAGGATTTGAGGCCTCCTGTCGCGATGAGGTGGGGAACTAGGTCTTTCTCTGTGGTCTCCACAGGGGATTCAGACACCCTTTCGTCTTGGGAGATGCAAGACGAGCCTGCATTCCAGTCACTGCAGGGATATCCGGCCTTATTTCGAGTCAGGGCATCGCGGTGTCCATTCCACTTGAGGCCGCAAACTCAGGGTCCCTCTCACATACCTAGAGCTGAGAGAAGCCTCCTCTTGAGGTGCTTGTGGTAAGGTGGTATTCCTCTGGAGTCGAAGCCAGGGACTAACCTCTCATCTCGAGTTGATATTTGGCCCACGGAGCTCTTTTGTGTTGCTACAGTGACCTCAGGATCCCTCTAGCCTTGAAACAGTGTTCTTGGGGATTGTCTGGAGTGCAATCAAGGAAATCAAGGCTCCTTTCATGTGTGATGTGCAACACAGAATTGCTCTGCACGCAGTGCAGGGGAATCGGGCCTCATCTCGCGGCGAGGGGGAAGTCTCATGGTTTTTCTCGAGTTGCGGCGGGAACCTGGGGTATATTCTCAAGTTACGACGGGTTTGGCCCTTCCACCCACGTGTTTGTTCAGCCACGTCAGGACTCTTGCTAGTTGCGAGACACAACTCGGGATTCTCCTCGAGGCTTGGCAAGGCAATTGGGACGCCTCTCCAGCTGAGGCGGGAGACCAAGTGTCCCTTTCCACGTGCCACAGGAATCCTGGGACTCCTATCAAGTTTCACGAGGAGTCAGGCATCGTCTCCTTTGGAGGCACTGATCTCCGCGTACCTCTGGAGTTTTCAAAGGATGTGAGGCCTCCGGTCGCGATGAGGTGGGGAACTAGGTCTTTCTCTGTGGTCTCCACAGGGGATTCAGACATCCTATCATCTTGGGAGATGCAAGACGAGCCTGCATTCAAGTCACTGCAGGGATATCCAGCCTTATTTCGCGTCAGGGCATCGCGGTGTCCATTCCACTTGAGGCCGCAAACTCAGGGTCCCTCTCACATACCTAGAGCTGAGAGAAGCCTCCTCTTGAGGTGCTTGTGGTAAGGTGGTATTCCTCTGGAGTCGAAGCCAGGGACTAACCTCTCTTTTCGAGTTGATTTTTGGTCCACAGAGTTCTTTCGTGTTGCTACAGTGACCTCAGGATCCCTCTAGCCTTGAAACAGTGTTCTTGGGGTTTCTCTGGAGTGCCATGAAGGAAATCAAGGCTCCTTTCATGTGTGATGTGCAAGACGGAATTGCTCTGCACGCAGTACAGGGGAATCGGGCCTCATCTCGCATCGAGGGGGAAGTCTCATGGTTTTTCTCGAGTTGCGGCGGGAACCTGGGGTATATTCTCGAGTTACGACGGGGATGGCCCTTCCACCCACGTGTTTGTTCAGCCACGTCAGGATTCCTGCCTAGTTGCGAGGGACAACTCGGGATTCTCCTCGAGGCTTAGCAGGGCAATTGGAACGCCTCTCCAGCTGAGGCGGGAGAACAAGGGTCCCTTTCCACGTGCCACAAGAATCCTGGGACTCCTATCAAGTTTCACGAGGAGTCAGGCATCGTCTCCTTTGGAGGCACTGATCTCCGCGTACCTCTGGAGTTTTTAAAGGATGTGAGGCCTCCGGTCGCGATGAGGTGGGGAACTAGGTGTTTCTCTGTGGTCTCCACAGGGGTTTCAGACATCCTTTCGTCCTGGGAGATGCAAGACGAGCCTGCATTGAAGTCACTGCAGGGATATCCGGCCTTATTTCGAGTCAGGGCATCGCGGTGTCCATTCCACTTGAGGCCGCAAACTCAGGATCCCTCTCACATACCTAGAGCTGAGAGAAGCCTCCTCTTGAGGTGCTTGTGGTAAGGTGGTATTCCTCTGGAGTCGAAGCCAGGGAGTAACCTCTCATCTCGAGTTGATTTTTGGCCCACGGAGCTCTTTCGTGTTGCTACAGTGACCTCAGGATCCCTCTAGCCTTGAAACAGTGTTCTTGGGGTTTCTCTGGAGTGCCATGAAGGAAATCAAGGCTCCTTTCATGTGTGATGTGCAACACGGAATTGCTCTGCACGCAGTGCAGGGGAATAGGGCCTCATCTCGCATCGAGGGGGAAGTCTCATGGTTTTTCTCGAGTTGCGGCGGGAACCTGGGGTATATTCTCGAGTTACGACGGGGATGGCCCTTCCACACACGTGTTTCTTCAGCGACGTCAGGACTTCTGCCTAGTTGCGAGGGACAACTCTGGATTCTCCTCGAGGCTTTGCAGGGCAATTGGGACGCCTCTCCAGCTGAGACGGGAGACCAAGTGTCCCTTTCCACGTGCCACAGGAATCCTGGGTCTCCTATCAAGTTTCACGAGGAGTCAGGCATCGTCTCCTTTGGAGGCACTTATCTCCGCATACCTCTGGAATTTTCAAAGGATTTGAGGCCTCCTGTCGCGATGAGGTGGGGAACTAGGTGTTTCTCTGTGGTCTCCACAGGGGATTCAGACACCCTTTCGTCTTGGGAGATGCAAGACGAGCCTGCATTCCAGTCACTGCAGGGATGTCCGGCCTTATTTCGAGTCAGGGCATCGCGGTGTCCATTCCACTTGAGGCCGCAAACTCAGGGTCCCTCTCACATACCTAGAGCTGAGAGAAGCCTCCTCTTGAGGTGCTTGTGGTAAGGTGGTATTCCTCTGGAGTCGAAGCCAGGGACTAACCTCTCATCTCGAGTTGATTTTTGGCCCACGGAGCTCTTTCGTGTTGCTACAGTGACCTCAGGATCCCTCTAGCCTTGAAACAGTGTTCTTGGGGTTTCTCTGGAGTGCCATCAAGGAAATCAAGGCTCCTTTCATGTGTGATGTGCAACACAGAATTGCTCTGCACGCAGTGCAGGGGAATCGGGCCTCATTTCGCGGCGACAGGGAAGTCTCATGGTTTTTCTCGAGTTGCGGCGGGAACCTGGGGTATATTCTCGAGTTACAACGCGGATGGCCCTTCCACACATGTGTTTGTTCAGCCACGTCAGGACTCTTGCTAGTTGCGAGACACAACTCGGGATTCTCCTCGAGGCTTGGCAAGGCAATTGGGACGCCTCTCCAGCTGAGGCGGGAGACCAAGGGTCCCTTTCCACGTGCCACAGGAATCCTGGGACTCCTATCAAGTTTCACGAGGAGTCAGGCATCGTCTCCTTTGGAGGCACTGATCTCCGCGTACCTCTGGAGTTTTCAAAGGATGTGAGGCCTCCGGTCGCGATGAGGTGGGGAACTAGGTCTTTCTCTGTGGTCTCCACAGGGGATTCAGACATCCTTTCATCTTGGGAGATGCAAGACGAGCCTGCATTCAAGTCACTGCAGGGATATCCAGCCTTATTTCGCGTCAGGGCATCGCGGTGTCCATTCCACTTGAGGCCGCAAACTCAGGGTCCCTCTCACATACCTAGAGCTGAGAGAAGCCTCCTCTTGAGGTGCTTGTGGTAAGGTGGTATTCCTCTGGAGACGAATCCAGGGACTAACCTCTCTTTTCGAGTTGATTTTTGGTCCACAGAGTTCTTTCGTGTTGCTACAGTGACTTCAGGATCCCTCTATCCTTGAAACAGTGTTCTTGGGGTTTCTCTGGAGTGCCATCAAGGAAATCAAGGCTCCTTTCATGTGTGATGTGCAACACGGAATTGCTCTGCACGCAGTGCAGGGGAATCGGGCCTCATCTCGCATCGAGGGGGAAGTCTCATGGTTTTTCTCGAGTTGCGGCGGGAACCTGGGGTATATTCTCGAGTTACGACGGGGATGGCCCTTCCACCCACGTGTTTGTTCAGCCACGTCAGGATTCCTGCCTAGTTGCGAGGGACAACTCGGGATTCTCCTCGAGGCTTGGCAGGGCAAATGGAACGCCTCTCCAGCTGAGGCGGGAGAAAAGGGTCCCTTTCCACGTGCCACAAGAATCCTGGGACTCCTATCAAGTTTCACGAGGAGTCAGGCGTCGTCTCCTTTGGAGGCACTGATCTCCGCGTACCTCTGGAATTTTTAAAGGATGTGAGGCCTCCGGTCGCGATGAGGTGGGGAACTAGGTCTTTCTCTGTGGTCTCCACAGGGGTTTCAGACATCCTTTCTTCTTGGGAGATGCAAGACGAGCCTGCATTGAAGTCCCTGCAGGGATATCCGGCCTTATTTCGAGTCAGGGCATCGCGGTGTCCATTCCACTTGAGGCCGCAAACTCAGGATCCCTCTCACATACCTAGAGCTGAGAGAAGCCTCCTCTTGAGGTGCTTGTGGTAAGGTGGTATTCTTCAGGAGTCGAAGCCAGGGACTAACCTCTCATCTCGTGTTGATTCTTGGTCCACGGAGCTCTTTCGTGTTGCTACAGTGACCTCAGGATCCCTCTAGCCTTGAAACAGTGTTCTTGGGGTTTCTCTGGAGTGCCATGAAGGAAATCAAGGCTCCTTTCATGTGTGATGTGCAACACAGAATTGCTCTGCACGTAGTGCAGGGGAATCGGGCCTCATCTCGCGACGAGGGGGAAGTCTCATGGTTTTTCTCGAGTTGCGGCGGGAACCTGGGGTATATTCTCGAGTTACGACGGGGATGGCCCTTCCACCCACGTGTTTGTTCAGCCACGTCAGGACTCCTGCCTAGTTGCGAGGGACAACTCGGGATTCTCCTCGAGGCTTGGCAGGGCAATTGGAACGCCTCTCCAGCTGAGGCGGGAGACCAAGGGTCCCTTTCCACGTGCCACAAGAATTCTGGGACTCCTATCAAGTTTCACGAGGAGTCAGGCATCGTCTCCTTTGGAGGCACTGATCTCCGCGTACCTCTGGAGTTTTCAAAGGATGTGAGGCTGTCGGTCGCGATGAGGTGGGGAACTAAGTCTTTCTCTGTGCTTTCCACAGGGGATTCAGACATCCTTTCGTCCGGGGAGATGCAAGACGAGCCTGCATTCAAGTCACTGCAGGGATATCCGGCCTTATTTCGAGTCAGGGCATCGCGGTGTCCATTCCACTTGAGGCCGCAAACTCAGGGTCCCTCTCACATACCTAGAGCTGAGAGAAGCCTCCTCTTGAGGTGCTTGTGGTAAGGTGGTATTCCTCTGGAGTCGAAGCCAGGGACTAACCTCTCTTTTCGAGTTGATTTTTGGTCCACAGAGTTCTTTCGTGTTGCTACAGTGACCTCAGGATCCCTCTATCCTTGAAACAGTGTTCTTGGGGTTTCTCTGGAGTGCCATCAAGGAAATCAAGGCTCCTTTCATGTGTGATGTGCAAGACGGAATTGCTCTGCACGCAGTACAGGGGAATCGGGCCTCATCTCGCATCGAGGGGGAAGTCTCATGGTTTTTCTCGAGTTGCGGTGGGAACCTGGGGTATATTCTCGAGTTACGACGGGGATGGCCCTTCCACCCACGTGTTTGTTCAGCCACGTCAGGACTCCTGCCTAGTTGCGAGGGACAACTCGGGATTCTCCTCGAGGCTTGGCAGGGCAATTGGGACGCCTCTCCAGCTGAGGCGGGAGACCAAGGGTCCCTTTCCACGTGCCACAGGAATTCAGGGACTCCTATCAAGTTTCACGAGGAGTCAGGCATCGTCTCCTTTGGAGGCACTGATCTCCGCGTACCTCTGGAGTTTTCAAAGGATGTGAGGCCTCCGGTCGCGATGAGGTGGGGAACTAGGTCTTTCTCTGTGGTCTCCACAGGGGATGCAGACATCCTTTCATCTTGGGAGATGCAAGACGAGCCTGCATTCAAGTCACTGCAGGGATATCCAGCCTTATTTCGCGTCAGGGCATCGCGGTGTCCATTCCACTTGAGGCCGCAAACTCAGGGTCCCTCTCACATACCTAGAGCTGAGAGAAGCCTCCTCTTGAGGTGCTTGTGGTAAGGTGGTATTCCTCTGGAGTCGAAGCCAGGGACTAACCTCTCATCTCGAGTTGATTTTTGGCCCACGGAGCTCTTTCGTGTTGCTACAGTGACCTCAGGATCCCTCTAGCCTTGAAACAGTGTTCTTGGGGTTTCTCTGGAGTGCCATCAAGGAAATCAAGGCTCCTTTCATGTGTGATGTGCAACACGGAATTGCTCTGCACGCAGTGCAGGGGAATCGGGCCTCATCTCGCGGCGAGGGGGAAGTCTCATGGTTTTTCTCGAGTTGCGGCGGGAACCTGGGGTATATTCTCGAGTTACGACGGGGATGGCCCTTCCACCCACGTGTTTGTTCAGCCACGTCAGGACTCCTGCCTAGTTGCGAGGGACAACTCTGGATTCTCCTCGAGGCTTGGCAGGGCAATTGGGACGCCTCTCCAGCTGAGGCGGGAGACCAAGTGTCCCTTTCCAAGTGCCACAGGAATACTGGGACTCCTATCAAGTTTCACGAGGAGTCAGGCATCGTCTCCTTTGGAGGCACTGATCTCCGCGTACCTCTGGAGTTTTCAAAGGATGTGAGGCTATCGGTCGCGATGAGGTGGGGAACTAAGTCTTTCTCTGTGCTTTCCACAGGGGATTCAGACATCCTTTCGTCCTGGGAGATGCAAGACGAGCCTGCATTGAAGTCACTGCAGGGATATCCGGCCTTATTTCGAGTGAGGGCATCGCGGTGTCCATTCCACTTGAGGCCGCAAACTCAGGGTCCCTCTCACATACCTAGAGCTGAGAGAAGCCTCCTCTTGAGGTGCTTGTGGTAAGGTGGTATTCCTCTGGAGACGAATCCAGGGACTAACCTCTCTTTTCGAGTTGATTTTTGGTCCACAGAGTTCTTTCGTGTTGCTACAGTGACCTCAGGATCCCTCTATCCTTGAAACAGTGTTCTTGGGGTTTCTCTGGAGTGCCATCAAGGAAATCAAGGCTCCTTTCATGTGTGATGTGCAAGACGGAATTGCTCTGCACGCAGTATAGGGGAATCGGGCCTCATCTCGCATCGAGGGGGAAGTCTCACGGTTTTTCTCGAGTTGCGGCGGGAACCTGGGGTATATTCTCGAGTTACGATGGGGATGGCCCTTCCACCCACGTGTTTGTTCAGCCACGTCAGGACTCCTGCCTAGTTGCGAGGGACAACTCGGGATTCTCCTGGAGGCTTGGCAGGGCAATTGGGACGCCTCTCCAGCTGAGGCGGGAGACCAAGGGTCCCTTTCCACGTGCCACAAGAATCCTGGGAATCCTATCAAGTTTCACGAGGAGTCAGGCATCGTCTCCTTTGGAGGCACTGATCTCCGCGTACCTCTGGGGTTTTCAAAGGATGTGAGGCCTCCGGTCGCGATGAGGTGGGGAACTAGGTGTTTCTCTGTGGTCTCCACAGGGGATTCAGACATCCTTTTTTATTGGGAGATGCAAGACGAGCCTGCATTCAAGTCACTGCAGGGATATCCGGTCTTATTTCGAGTCAGGGCATCCCGGTGTCCATTCCACTTGAGGCCGCAAACTCAGGATCCCTCTCACATACCTAGAGCTGAGAGAAGCCTCCACTTGAGGTGCTTGTGGTAAGGTGGTATTCCTCAGGAGTCGAAGCCAGGGACTAACCTCTCATCTCGTGTTGATTCTTGGTCCACGGAGCTCTTTCGTGTTGCTACAGTGACCTCAGGATCCCTCTAGCCTTGAAACAGTGTTCTTGGGGTTTCTCTGGAGTGCCATCAAGGAAATCAAGGCTCCTTTCATGTGTGATGTGCAACACGGAATTGCTCTGCACGCAGTGCAGGGGAATCGGGCCTCATCTCGTGGCGAGGGGGAAGTCTCATGGTTTTTCTCGAGGTGCGGCGGGAACCTGGGGTATATTCTCGAGTTACGACGGGGATGGCCCTTCCACACACGTGTGTGTTCAGCCATGTCAGGAATCCTGCCTAGTTGCGAGGGACAACTCGGGATTCTCCTCGAGGCTTTGCAGGGCAATTGGGACGCCTCTCCAGCTGAGACGGGAGACCAAGGGTCCCTTTCCACGTGCCACAGGAAACCTGGGTCTCCTATCAAGTTTCACGAGGAGTCAGGCATCGTCTCCTTTGGAGGCACTGATCTCCGCGTACCTCTGGAGTTTTCAAAGGATGTGAGGCTGTCGGTCGCGATGAGGTGGGGAACTAAGTCTTTCTCTGTGCTTTCCACAGGGGATTCAGACATCCTTTCGTCCGGGGAGATGCAAGACGAGCCTGCATTGAAGTCACTGCAGGGATATCCGGCCTTATTTCGAGTGAGGGCATCGCGGTGTCCATTCCACTTGAGGCCGCAAACTCAGGGTCCCTCTCACATACCTAGAGCTGAGAGAAGCCTCCTCTTGAGGTGCTTGTGGTAAGGTGGTATTCCTCTGGAGACGAATCCAGGGACTAACCTCTCTTTTCGAGTTGATTTTTGGTCCACAGAGTTCTTTCGTGTTGCTACAGTGACCTCAGGATCCCTCTATCCTTGAAACAGTGTTCTTGGGGTTTCTCTGGAGTGCCATCAAGGAAATCAAGGCTCCTTTCATGTGTGATGTGCAAGACGGAATTGCTCTGCACGCAGTATAGGGGAATCGGGCCTCATCTCGCATCGAGGGGGAAGTCTCACGGTTTTTCTCGAGTTGCGGCGGGAACCTGGGGTATATTCTCGAGTTACGATGGGGATGGCCCTTCCACCCACGTGTTTGTTCAGCCACGTCAGGACTCCTGCCTAGTTGCGAGGGACAACTCGGGATTCTCCTGGAGGCTTGGCAGGGCAATTGGGACGCCTCTCCAGCTGAGGCGGGAGACCAAGGGTCCCTTTCCACGTGCCACAAGAATCCTGGGAATCCTATCAAGTTTCACGAGGAGTCAGGCATCGTCTCCTTTGGAGGCACTGATCTCCGCGTACCTCTGGGGTTTTCAAAGGATGTGAGGCCTCCGGTCGCGATGAGGTGGGGAACTAGGTGTTTCTCTGTGGTCTCCACAGGGGATTCAGACATCCTTTTTTATTGGGAGATGCAAGACGAGCCTGCATTCAAGTCACTGCAGGGATATCCGGTCTTATTTCGAGTCAGGGCATCCCGGTGTCCATTCCACTTGAGGCCGCAAACTCAGGATCCCTCTCACATACCTAGAGCTGAGAGAAGCCTCCACTTGAGGTGCTTGTGGTAAGGTGGTATTCCTCAGGAGTCGAAGCCAGGGACTAACCTCTCATCTCGTGTTGATTCTTGGTCCACGGAGCTCTTTCGTGTTGCTACAGTGACCTCAGGATCCCTCTAGCCTTGAAACAGTGTTCTTGGGGTTTCTCTGGAGTGCCATCAAGGAAATCAAGGCTCCTTTCATGTGTGATGTGCAACACGGAATTGCTCTGCACGCAGTGCAGGGGAATCGGGCCTCATCTCGTGGCGAGGGGGAAGTCTCATGGTTTTTCTCGAGGTGCGGCGGGAACCTGGGGTATATTCTCGAGTTACGACGGGGATGGCCCTTCCACACACGTGTGTGTTCAGCCATGTCAGGAATCCTGCCTAGTTGCGAGGGACAACTCGGGATTCTCCTCGAGGCTTTGCAGGGCAATTGGGACGCCTCTCCAGCTGAGACGGGAGACCAAGGGTCCCTTTCCACGTGCCACAGGAAACCTGGGTCTCCTATCAAGTTTCACGAGGAGTCAGGCATCGTCTCCTTTGGAGGCACTGATCTCCGCATACCTCTGGAGTTTTCAAAGGATTTGAGGCCTCCTGTCGCGATGAGGTGGGGAACTAGGTCTTTCTCTGTGGTCTCCACAGGGGATTCAGACACCCTTTCGTCTTGGGAGATGCAAGACGAGGCTGCATTCCAGTCACTGCAGGGATATCCGGCCTTATTTCGAGTCAGGGCATCGCGGTGTCCATTCCACTTGAGGCCGCAAACTCAGGGTCCCTCTCACATACCTAGAGCTGAGAGAAGCCTCCTCTTGAGGTGCTTGTGGTAAGGTGGTATTCCTCTGGAGTCGAAGCCAGGGACTAACCTCTCATCTCGAGTTGATTTTGGGTCCACGGAGCTATTTCGTGTTGCTACAGTGACCTCAGGATCCCTCTAGCCTTGAAACAGTGTTCTTGGGGTTTCTCTGGAGTGCCATCAAGGAAATCAAGGCTCCTTTCATGTGTGATGTGCAACACAGAATTGCTCTGCACGCAGTGCAGGGGAATCGGGCCTCATCTCGCGGCGAGGGGGAAGTCTCATGGTTTTTCTCGAGTTGCGGCGGGAACCTGGGGTATATTCTCGAGTTACGACGGGGATGGCCCTTCCACACACGTGTTTGTTCAGGCATGTCAGGACTCTTGCCTAGTTGCGAGACACAACTCGGGATTCTCCTCGAGGCTTGGCAAGGCAATTGGGACGCCTCTCCAGCTGAGGCGGGAGACCAAGGGTCCCTTTCCACGTGCCACAAGAATCCTGGGACTCCTATCAAGTTTCACGAGGAGTCAGGCATCGTCTCCTTTGGAGGCACTGATCTCCGCGTACCTCTGGAGTTTTCAAAGGATGTGAGGCCTCCGGTCGCGATGAGGTGGGGAACTAGGTCTTTCTCTGTGGTCTCCACAGGTGATTCAGACATCCTTTCTTCTTGGGAGATGCAAGACGAGCCTGCATTCAAGTCACTGCAGGAATATCCGACCTTATTTCGAGTCAGGGCATCGCGGTGTCCATTCCACTTGAGGCCGCAAACTCAGGATCCCTCTCACATACCTAGAGCTGAGAGAAGCCTCCTCTTTAGGTGCTTGTGGTAAGGTGGTATTCCTCAGGAGTCGAAGCCAGGGACTAACCTCTCATCTCGTGTTGATTCTTGGTCCACGGTGCTCTTTCGTGTTGCTACAGTGACCTCAGGATCCCTCTAGCCTTGAAACAGTGTTCTTGGGGTTTCTCTGGAGTGCCATCAAGGAAATCAAGGCTCCTTTCATGTGTGATGTGCAACACGGAATTGCTCTGCATGCAGTGCAGGGGAATCGGGCCTCATCTCGCATCGAGGGGGAAGTCTCATAGTTTTTCTCGAGTTGCGGCGGGAACCTGGGGTATATTCTCGAGTTACGACGGGGATGGCCCTTCCACACACGTGTGTGTTCAGCCATGTCAGGACTCCTGCCTAGTTGCGAGGGACAACTCGGGATTCTCCTCGAGGTTTTGCAGGGCAATTGGGACGCCTCTCCAGCTGAGACGGGAGACCAAGGGTCCCTTTCCACGTGCCACAGGAAACCTGGGTCTCCTATCAAGTTTCACGAGGAGTCAGGCATCGTCTCCTTTGGAGGCACAGATCTCCGCATACCTCTGGAGTTTTCAAAGGATTTGAGGCCTCCTGTCGCGATGAGGTGGGGAACTAGGTCTTTCTCTGTGGTCTCCACAGGGGATTCAGACACCCTTTCGTCTTATGAGATGCAAGACGAGGCTGCATTCCAGTCACTGCAGGGATATCCGGCCTTATTTCGAGTCAGGGCATCGCGGTGTCCATTCCACTTGAGGCCGCAAACTCAGGATCCCTCTCACATACCTAGAGCTGAGAGAAGCCTCCTCTTGAGGTGCTTGTGGTAAGGTGGTATTCCTCTGGAGTCGAAGCCAGGGACTAACCTCTCATCTCGAGTTGATTTTGGGTCCACGGAGCTCTTTCGTGTTGCTACAGTGACCTCAGGATCCCTCTAGCCTTGAAAGAGTGTTCTTGGGGTTTCTCTGGAGTGCCATCAAGGAAATCAAGGCTCCTTTCATGTGTGATGTGCAACACAGAATTGCTCTGCACGCAGTGAAGGGGAATCGGGCCTCATCTCGCGGCGAGGGGGAAGTCTCATGGTTTTTCTCGAGTTGCGGCGGGAACCTCGGGTATATTCTCGAGTTCCGACGGGGATGGCCCTTCCACACACGTGTGTGTTCAGCCATGTCAGGACTCCTGCCTAGTTGCGAGGGACAACTCGGGATTCTCCTCGAGGCTTTGCAGGGCAATTGGGACGCCTCTCCAGCTGAGGCGGGAGACCAAGGGTCCCTTTCCACGTGCCACAGGAATCCTGGGACTCCTATCAAGTTTCACGAGAAGTCAGGCATCGTCTCCTTTGGAGGCACTGATCTCCGCGTACCTCTGGAGTTTTCAAAGGATGTGAGGCCTCCGGTCGCGATGAGGTGGGGAACTAGGTCTTTCTCTGTGGTCTCCACAGGGGATTCAGACATCCTTTCATCTTGGGAGATGCAAGACGAGCCTGCATTGAAGTCACTGCAGGGATATCCGGCCTTATTTCGAGTCAGGGCATCGCGGTGTCCATTCCACTTGAGGCCGCAAACTCAGGGTCCCTCTCACATACCTTGAGCTGAGAGAAGCCTCCTATTGAGGTGCTTGTGGTAAGGTGGTATTCCTCTGGAGACGAATCCAGGGACTAACCTCTCTTTTCGAGTTGATTTTTGGTCCACAGAGTTCTTTCGTGTTGCTACAGTGTCCTCAGGATCCCTCTATCCTTGAAACAGTGTTCTTGGGGTTTCTCTGGAGTGCCATCAAGGAAATCAAGGCTCCTTTCATGTGTGATGTGCAAGACGGAATTGCTCTGCACGCAGTACAGGGGAATCGGGCCTCATCTCGCATCGAGGGGGAAGTCTCATGGTTTTTTTCGAGTTGCGGCGGGAACCTCGGGTATATTCTCGAGTTACGACGGGGATGGCCCTTCCACCCACGTGTTTGTTCAGCCACGTCAGGACTCCTGCCTAGTTGCGAGGGACAACTCGGGATTCTCCTCGAGGCTTGGCAGGGCAATTGGAACGCCTCTCCAGCTGAAGCGGGAGACCAAGGGTCCCTTTCCACGTGCCACAAGAATCCTGGGACTCCTATCAAGTTTCACGAGGAGTCAGGCATCGTCTCCTTTGGAGGCACTGATCTCCGCGTACCTCTGGAGTTTTCAAAGGATGTGAGGCCTCCGGTCGCGATGAGGTGGGGAACTAGGTGTTTCTCTGTGGTCTCCACAGGGGATTCAGACATCCTTTCTTCTTGGGAGATGCAAGACGAGCCTGCATTGAAGTCACTGCAGGGATATCCAGCCTTATTTCGCGTCAGGGCATCGCGGTGTCCATTCCACTTGAGGCCGCAAACTCAGGGTCCCTCTCACATACCTAGAGCTGAGAGAAGCCTCCTCTTGAGGTGCTTGTGGTAAGGTGGTATTCCTCTGGAGTCGAAGCCAGGGACTAACCTCTCATCTCGAGTTGATTTTTGGCCCGCGGATCTCTTTCGTGTTGCTACAGTGACCTCAGGATCCCTCTAGCCTTGAAACAGTGTTCTTGGGGTTTCTCTGGAGTGCCATCAAGGAAATCAAGGCTCCTTTCATGTGTGATGTGCAACACCGAATTGCTCTGCACGCAGTGCAGGGGAATCGGGCCTCATCTCGCGGCAAGGGGGAAGTCTCATGGTTTTTCTCGAGTTGCGGCGGGAACCTGGGGTATATTCTCGAGTTACGACGGGGATGGCCCTTCCACCCACGTGTTTGTTCAGCCACGTCAGGACTCCTGCCTAGTTGCGAGGGACAACTCGGGATTCTCCTCGAGGCTTGGCAGGGCAATTGGGACGCCTCTCCAGCTGAGGCGAGAGACCAAGTGTCCCTTTCCAAGTGCCACAGGAATCCTGGGACTCCTATCAAGTTTCACGAGGAGTCAGGCATCGTCTCCTTTGGAGGCACTGATCTCCGCGTACCTCTGGAGTTTTCAAAGGATGTGAGGCTATCGGTCGCGATGAGGTGGGGAACTAAGTCTTTCTCTGTGCTTTCCACAGGGGATTCAGACATCCTTTCGTCCTGGGAGATGCAAGACGAGCCTGCATTGAAGTCACTGCAGGGATATCCGGCCTTATTTCGAGTCAGGGCATCGCGGTGTCCATTCCACTTGAGGCCGCAAACTCAGGGTCCCTCTCACATACCTAGAGCTGAGAGAAGCCTCCTCTTGAGGTGCTTGTGGTAAGGTGGTATTCCTCTGGAGACGAATCCAGGGACTAACCTCTCTTTTCGAGTTGATTTTTGGTCCACAGAGTTCTTTCGTGTTGCTACAGTGACCTCAGGATCCCTCTATCCTTGAAACAGTGTTCTTGGGGTTTCTCTGGAGTGCCATCAAGGAAATCAAGGCTCCTTTCATGTGTGATGTGCAAGACGGAATTGCTCTGCACGCAGTACAGGGGAATCGGGCCTCATCTCGCATCGAGGGGGAAGTCTCATGGTTTTTCTCGAGTTGCGGCGGGAACCTGGGGTATATTCTCGAGTTACGACGGGGATGGCCCTTCCACCCACGTGTTTGTTCAGCCACGTCAGGACTCCTGCCTAGTTGCGAGGGACAACTCGGGATTCTCCTCGAGGCTTGGCAGGGCAATTGGAACGCCTCTCCAGCTGAGGCGGGAGACCAAGGGTCCCTTTCCACGTGCCACAAGAATCCTGGGACTCCTATCAAGTTTCACGAGAAGTCAGGCATCGTCTCCTTTGGAGGCACTGATCTCCGCGTACCTCTGGAGTTTTCAAAGGATGTGAGGCCTCCGGTCGCGATGAGGTGGGGAACTAGGTCTTTCTCTGTGGTCTCCACAGGGGATTCAGACATCCTTTCATCTTGGGAGATGCAAGACGAGCCTGCATTCAAGTCACTGCAGGGATATCCAGCCTTATTTCGCGTCAGGGCATTGCGGTGTCCATTCCAATTGAGGCCGCAAACTCAGGGTCCCTCTCACATACCTAGAGCTGAGAGAAGCCTCCTCTTGAGGTGCTTGTGGTAAGGTGGTATTCCTCTGGAGTCGAAGCCAGGGACTAACCTCTCATCTCGAGTTGATTTTTGGCCCACGGAGCTCTTTCGTGTTGCTACAGTGACCTCAGGATCCCTCTAGCCTTGAAACAGTGTTCTTGGGGTTTCTCTGGAGTGCCATCAAGGAAATCAAGGCTCCTTTCATGTGTGATGTGCAACACGGAATTGCTCTGCACGCAGTGCCGGGGAATCGGGCCTCATCTCACGGCGAGGGGGAAGTCTCATGGTTTTTCTCGAGTTGCGGCAGGAACCTGGGGTATATTCTCGAGTTACGACGGGGATGGCCCTTCCACCCACGTGTTTGTTCAGCCACATCATCACTCCTGCCTAGTTGCGAGGGACAACTCTGGATTCTCCTCGAGGCTTGGCAGGGCAATTGGGACGCCTCTCCAGCTGAGGCGGGAGACCAAGTGTCCCTTTCCAAGTGCCACAGGAATCCTGGGACTCCTATCAAGTTTCACGAGGAGTCAGGCATTGTCTCCTTTGGAGGCACTGATCTCCGCGTACCTCTGGAGTTTTCAAAGGATGTGAGGCTGTCGGTCGCGATGAGGTGGGGAACTAAGTCTTTCTCTGTGCTTTCCACAGGGGATTCAGACATCCTTTCGTCCTGGGAGATGCAAGACGAGCCTGCATTCAAGTCACTGCAGGGATATCCGGCCTTATTTCGAGTCAGGGCATCGCGGTGTCCATTCCACTTGAGGCCGCAAACTCAGGGTCCCTCTCACATACCTAGAGCTGAGAGAAGCCTCCTCTTGAGGTGCTTGTGGTAAGGTGGTATTCCTCTGGAGTCGAAGCCAGGGACTAACCTCTCTTTTCGAGTTGATTTTTGGTCCACAGAGTTCTTTCGTGTTGCTACAGTGACCTCAGGATCCCTCTATCCTTGAAACAGTGTTCTTGGGGTTTCTCTGGAGTGCCATCAAGGAAATCAAGGCTCCTTTCATGTGTGATGTGCAAGACGGAATTGCTCTGCACGCAGTACAGGGGAATCGGGCCTCATCTCTCATCGAGGGGGAAGTCTCATGGTTTTTCTCGAGTTGCGGTGGGAACCTGGGGTATATTCTCGAGTTACGACGGGGATGGCCCTTCCACCCACGTGTTTGTTCAGCCACGTCAGGACTCCTGCCTAGTTGCGAGGGACAACTCGGGATTCTCCTCGAGGCTTGGCAGGGCAATTGGGACGCCTCTCCAGCTGAGGCGGGAGACCAAGGGTCCCTTTCCACGTGCCACAGGAATTCAGGGACTCCTATCAAGTTTCACGAGGAGTCAGGCATCGTCTCCTTTGGAGGCACTGATCTCCGCGTACCTCTGGAGTTTTCAAAGGATGTGAGGCCTCCGGTCGCGATGAGGTGGGGAACTAGGTCTTTCTCTGTGGTCTCCACAGGGGATTCAGACATCCTTTCATCTTGGGAGATGCAAGACGAGCCTGCATTCAAGTCACTGCAGGGATATCCAGCCTTATTTCGCGTCAGGGCATCGCGGTGTCCATTCCACTTGAGGCCGCAAACTCAGGGTCCCTCTCACATACCTAGAGCTGAGAGAAGCCTCCTCTTGAGGTGCCTGTGGTAAGGTGGTATTCCTCTGGAGTCGAAGCCAGGGACTAACCTCTCATCTCGAGTTGATTTTTGGCCCACGGAGCTCTTTCGTGTTGCTACAGTGACCTCAGGATCCCTCTATCCTTGAAACAGTGTTCTTGGGGTTTCTCTGGAGTGCCATCAAGGAAATCAAGGCTCCTTT
The DNA here is from genome assembly GCF_910594005.1 of Cervus elaphus. Lineage (NCBI taxonomy): Eukaryota > Metazoa > Chordata > Mammalia > Artiodactyla > Cervidae > Cervus > Cervus elaphus. Next base: position 58,872 of record NW_025316689.1, on the reverse strand, counting down.
CATGTGTGATGTGCAAGACGGAATTGCTCTGCACGCAGTGCAGGGGAATCGGGCCTCATCTCGCATCGAGGGGGAAGTCTCATAGTTTTTCTCGAGTTGCGGCGGGAACCTGGGGTATATTCTCGAGTTACGACGGGGATGGCCCTTCCACCCACGTGTTTGTTCAGCCACGTCAGGACTCCTGCCTAGTTGCGAGGGACAACTCGGGATTCTCCTCGAGGCTTGGCAGGGCAATTGGGACGCCTCTCCAGCTGAGGCGGGAGACCAAGGGTCCCTTTCCACGTGCCACAAGAATCCTGGGACTCCTATCAAGTTTCACGAGGAGTCAGGCATCGTCTCCTTTGGAGGCACTGATCTCCGCGTACCTCTGGAGTTTTCAAAGGATGTGAGGCCTCCGGTCGCGATGAGGTGGGGAACTAGGTCTTTCTCTGTGGTCTCCACAGGGGATGCAGACATCCTTTCATCTTGGGAGATGCAAGACGAGCCTGCATTCAAGTCACTGCAGGGATATCCAGCCTTATTTCGCGTCAGGGCATCGCGGTGTCCATTCCACTTGAGGCCGCAAACTCAGGGTCCCTCTCACATACCTAGAGCTGAGAGAAGCCTCCTCTTGAGGTGCTTGTGGTAAGGTGGTATTCCTCTGGAGTCGAAGCCAGGGACTAACCTCTCATCTCGAGTTGATTTTTGGCCCACGGAGCTCTTTCGTGTTGCTACAGTGACCTCAGGATCCCTCTAGCGTTGAAACAGTGTTCTTGGGGTTTCTCTGGAGTGCCATCAAGGAAATCAAGGCTCCTTTCATGTGTGATGTGCAACACCGAATAGCTCTGCACGCAGTGCAGGGGAATCGGGCCTCATCTCGCGGCAAGGGGGAAGTCTCATGGTTTTTCTCGAGTTGCGGCGGGAACCTGGGGTATATTCTCGAGTTACGACGGGGATGGCCCTTCCACCCACGTGTTTGTTCAGCCACGTCAGGACTCCTGCCTAGTTGCGAGGGACAACTCGGGATTCTCCTCGAGGCTTGGCAGGGCAATTGGGACGCCTCTCCAGCTGAGGCGGGAGACCAAGTGTCCCTTTCCAAGTGCCACAGGAATCCTGGGACTCCTATCAAGTTTCACGAGGAGTCAGGCATCGTCTCCTTTGGAGGAACTGATCTCCGCGTACCTCTGGAGTTTTCAAAGGATGTGAGGCTATCGGTCGCGAAGAGGTGGGGAACTAAGTCTTTCTCTGTGCTTTCCACAGGGGATTCAGACATCCTTTCGTCCTGGGAGATGCAAGACGAGCCTGCATTGAAGTCACTGCAGGGATATCCGGCCTTATTTCGAGTCAGGGCATCGCGGTGTCCATTCCACTTGAGGCCGCAAACTCAGGGTCCCTCTCACATACCTAGAGCTGAGAGAAGCCTCCTCTTGAGGTGCTTGTGGTAAGGTGGTATTCCTCTGGAGACGAATCCAGGGACTAACCTCTCTTTTCGAGTTGATTTTTGGTCCACAGAGTTCTTTCGTGTTGCTACAGTGACCTCAGGATCCCTCTATCCTTGAAACATTGTTCTTGGGGTTTCTCTGGAGTGCCATCAAGGAAATCAAGGCTCCTTTCATGTGTGATGTGCAACACGGAATTGCTCTGCACGCAGTACAGGGGAATCGGGCCTCATCTCGCATCGAGGGGGAAGTCTCATGGTTTTTCTCGAGTTGCGGCGGGAACCTGGGGTATATTCTCGAGTTACGACGGGGATGGCCCTTCCACCCACGTGTTTGTTCAGCCACGTCAGGACTCCTGCCTAGTTGCGAGGGACAACTCGGGATTCTCCTCGAGGCTTGGCAGGGCAATTGGAACGCCTCTCCAGCTGAGGCGGGAGACCAAGGGTCCCTTTCCACGTGCCACAAGAATCCTGGGACTCCTATCAAGTTTCACGAGGAGTCAGGCATCGTCTCTTTGGAGGCACTGATCTCCGCGTACCTCTGGAGTTTTCAAAGGATGTGAGGCTGTCGGTCGCGATGAGGTGGGGAACTAAGTCTTTCTCTGTGCTTTCCACAGGGGATTCAGACATCCTTTCGTCCTGGGAGATGCAAGACGAGCCTGCATTCAAGTCACTGCAGGGATATCCGGCCTTATTTCGAGTCAGGGCATCGCGGTGTCCATTCCACTTGAGGCCGCAAACTCAGGGTCCCTCTCACATACCTAGAGCTGAGAGAAGCCTCCTCTTGAGGTGCTTGTGGTAAGGTGGTATTCCTCTGGAGTCGAAGCCAGGGACTAACCTCTCTTTTCGAGTTGATTTTTGGTCCACAGAGTTCTTTCGTGTTGCTACAGTGACCTCAGGATCCCTCTATCCTTGAAACAGTGTTCTTGGGGTTTCTCTGGAGTGCCATTAAGGAAATCAAGGCTCCTTTCATGTGTGATGTGCAAGACGGAATTGCTCTGCACGCAGTACAGGGGAATCGGGCCTCATCTCGCATCGAGGGGGAAGTCTCATGGTTTTTCTCGAGTTGCGGCAGGAACCTGGGGTATATTCTCGAGTTACGACGGGGATGGCCCTTCCACCCACGTGTTTGTTCAGCCACGTCAGGACTCCTGCCTAGTTGCGAGGGACAACTCGGGATTCTCCTCGAGGCTTGGCAGGGCAATTGGGACGCCTCTCCAGCTGAGGCGGGAGACCAAGGGTCCCTTTCCACGTGCCACAGGAATCCTGGGACTCCTATCAAGTTTCACGAGGAGTCAGGCATCGTCTCCTTTGGAGGCACTGATCTCCGCGTACCTCTGGAGTTTTCAAAGGATGTGAGGCCTCCGGTCGCGATGAGGTGGGGAACTAGGTGTTTCTCTGTGGTCTCCACAGGGGATTCAGACATCCTTTCTTCTTGGGAGATGCAAGACGAGCCTGCATTCAAGTCACTGCAGGGATATCCGGCCTTATTTCGAGTCAGGGCATCGCGGTGTCCATTCCACTTGAGGCCGCAAACTCAGGATCCCTCTCACATACCTAGAGCTGAGAGAAGCCTCCTCTTGAGGTGCTTGTGGTAAGGTGGTATTCCTCAGGAGTCGAAGCCAGGGACTAACCTCTCATCTCGTGTTGATTCTTGGTCCACGGAGCTCTTTCGTGTTGCTACAGTGACCTCAGGATCCCTCTAGCCTTGAAACAGTGTTCTTGGGGTTTCTCTGGAGTGCCATCAAGGAAATCAAGGCTCCTTTCATGTGTGATGTGCAACACGGAATTGCTCTGCACGCAGTGCAGGGGAATCGGGCCTCATCTCGCGGCGAGGGGGAAGTCTCATGGTTTTTCTCAAGTTGCGGTGGGAACCTGGGGTGTATTCTCGAGTTACGACGGGGATGGCCCTTCCACACACGTGTGTGTTGAGCCATGTCAGGACTCCTGCCTAGTTGCGAGGGACAACTCGGGATTCTCCTCGAGGCTTTGCAGGGCAATTGGGACGCCTCTCCAGCTGAGACGGGAGACCAAGTGTCCCTTTCCAAGTGCCACAGGTATCTGCGACTCCTATCAAGTTTCACGAGGAGTCAGGCATCTTCTCCTTTGGAGGCACTGATCTCCGCGTACCTCTGGAGTTTTCAAAGGATGTGAGGCTATCGGTCGCGATGAGGTGGGGAACTAAGTCTTTCTCTGTGCTTTCCACAGGGGATTCAGACATCCTTTCGTCCTGGGAGATCCAACACGAGCCTGCATTGAAGTCACTGTAGGGATAACCGGCCTTATTTCGAGTCAGGGCATCGCGGTGTCCATTCCACTTGAGGCCGCAAACTCAGGGTCCCTCTCACATACCTAGAGCTGAGAGAAGCCTCCTCTTGAGGTGCTTGTGGTAAGGTGGTATTCCTCTGGAGTCGAAGCCAGGGACTAACCTCTCATCTCGAGTTGATTTTTGGTCCACGGAGCTCTTTCATGTTGCTACAGTGACCTCAGGATCCCTCTAGCCTTGAAACAGTGTTCTTGGGGTTTCTCTGGAGTGCCATGAAGAAAATCAAGGCTCCTTTCATGTGTGATGTGCAACACAGAATTGCTCTGCACGCAGTGCAGGGGAATCGGGCCTCATCTCGCGGCGAGGGGGAAGTCTCATGGTTTTTCTCTAGTTTTGGCGGGAACCTGGGGTATATTCTCGAGTTACGATGGAGATGGCCCTTCCACACACGTGTTTGTTCAGCCACGTCAGGACTCTTGCCTAGGTGCGAGACACAACTGGGGATTCTCCTCGAGGCTTGGCAAGGCAATTGGGACGCCTCTCCAGCTGTGGCGGGAGACCAAGGGTCCCTTTCCACGTGACACAGGAATCCTGGGACTCCTATCAAGTTTCACGAGGAGTCCGGCATCGTCTCCTTTGGAGGCACTGATCTCTGCGTACCTCTGGAGTTTTCAAAGGATGTGAGGCCTCCGGTCGCGATGAGGTGGGGAACTAGGTCTTTCTCTGTGGTCTCCACAGGGGATTCAGACATTCTTTCTTCTTGGGAGATGCAAGACGAGCCTGCATTCAAGTCACTGCAGGGATATCCAGCCTTATTTCGCGTCAGGGCATCGCGGTGTCCATTCCACTTGAGGCCGCAAACTCAGGGTCCCTCTCACATACCTAGAGCTGAGAGAAGCCTCCTCTTGAGGTGCTTGTGGTAAGGTGGTATTCCTCTGGAGTCGAAGCCAGGGACTAACCTCTCATTTTGAGTTGATTTTTGGTCCACGGAGCTCTTTCGTGTTGCTACAGTGACCTCAGGATCCCTCTAGCCTTGAAACAGTGTTCTTGGGGTTTCTCTGGAGTGCCATGAAGGAAATCAAGGCTCCTTTCATGTGTGATGTGCAACACAGAATTGCTCTGCACTCAGGGCAGGGGAATCGGGCCTCATCTCGCGGCGAGGGGGAAGTCTCATGGTTTTTCTCGAGTTGCGGCGGGAACCTGGGGTATATTCTCGAGTTACGACGGGGATGGCCCTTCCACCCACGTGTTTGTTCAGCCACGTCAGGACTCTTACCTAGTTGCGAGACACAACTGGGGATTCTCCTCGAGGCTTGGCAAGGCAATTGGGACGCCTCTCCAGCTGAGGCGGGAGACCAAGTGTCCCTGTCCACGTGCCACAGGAATCCTGGGACTCCTATCAAGTTTCACAAGGAGTCAGGCATCGTCTCCTTTGGAGGCACTGATCTCCGTGTACCTCTGGAGTTTTCAAAGGATGTGAGGCCTCCGGTCGCGATGAGGTGGGGAACTAGGTCTTTCTCTGTGGTCTCCACAGGGGATTCAGACATCCTTTCTTCTTGGGAGATGCAAGACGAGCCTGCATTCAAGTCACTGCAGGGATATCCAGCCTTATTTCGCGTCAGGGCATCGCGGTGTCCATTCCACTTGAGGCCGCAAACTCAGGGTCCCTCTCACATACCTAGAGCTGAGAGAAGCCTCCTCTTGAGGTGCTTGTGGTAAGGTGGTATTCCTCTGGAGTCGAAGCCAGTGACTAACCTCTCATCTCGTGTTGATTCTTGGTCGACGGAGCTCTTTCGTGTTGCTACAGTGACCTCAGGATCCCTCTAGCCTTGAAACAGTGTTCTTGGGGTTTCTCTGGAGTGCCATCAAGGAAATCAAGGCTCCTTTCATGTGTGATGTGCAACACGGAATTGCTCTGCACGCAGTGCAGGGGAATCGGGCCTCATCTCGCGGCGAGGGGGAAGTCTCATGGTTTTTCTCGAGTTGCGGCGGAACCTGGGGTATATTCTCGAGTTAGAACGGGGATGGCCCTTCCACACACGTGTTTCTTCAGCGACGTCAGGACTCCTGCCTAGTTGCGAGGGACAACTCGGGATTATCCTCGAGGCTTTGCAGGGCAATTGGGATGCCTCTCCAGCTGAGACGGGAGACCTAGGGTCCCTTTCCACGTGCCACAGGAATCCTGGGTCTCCTATCAAGTTTCACGAGGAGTCAGGCATCGTTTCCTTTGGAGGCACTGATCTCCGCATACCTCTGGAGTTTTCAAAGGATTTGAGGCCTCCTGTCGCAATGATGTGGTGAACTAGGTCTTTCTCTGTGGTCTCCACAGGGGATTCAGACATCCTTTCGTCTTGGGAGATGCAAGACGAGCCTGCATTCCAGTCACTGCAGGGATATCCGGCCTTATTTCGAGTCAGGTCATCGCGGTGTCCATTCCACTTGAGGCCGCAAACTCAGGGTCCCTCTCACATACCTAGAGCTGAGAGAAGCCTCCTCTTGAGGTGCTTATGGTAAGGTGGTATTCCTCTGTAGTCGAAGCCAGGGACTAACCTCTCATCTCGAGTTGATTTTTGGTCCACGGAGCTCTTTCGTGTTGCTACAGGGACCTCAGGATCCCTCTAGCCTTGAAACAGTGTTCTTGGGGTTTCTCTGGAGTGCCATCAAGGAAATCAAGGCTCCTTTCATGTGTGATGTGCAACACAGAATTGCTCGGCACGCAGTGCAGGGGAATCGGGCCTCATCTCGCGGCGAGGGGGAAGTCTCATGGTTTTTCTCGAGTTGCGGCGGGAACCTGGGGTATATTCTCGAGTTACGACGGGGATGGCCCTTCCACCCACGTGTTTCTTCAGCGACGTCAGGACTCCTGCCTAGTTGCGAGGAACAACTCTGGATTCTCCTCGAGGCTTGGCAGGGCAATTGGGACGCCTCTCCAGCTGAGGCGGGAGACCAAGTGTCCCTTTCCAAGTGCCACAGGAATCCTGGGTCTCCTATCAAGTTTCACGAGGAGTCAGGCATCGTCTCCTTTGGAGGCACTGATCTCCGCGTACCTCTGGAGTTTTCAAAGGATGTGAGGCTATCGGTCGCGATGAGGTGGGGAACTAAGTCTTTCTCTGTGCTTTCCACAGGGGATTCAGACATCCTTTCGTCCTGGGAGATGCAAGACGAGCCTGCATTGAAGTCACTGCAGGGATATCCGGCCTTATTTCGAGTCAGGGCATCGCGGTGTCCATATCATTTGAGGCCGCAAACTCAGGGTCCCTCTCACATACCTAGAGCTGAGAGAAGCCTCCTCTTGAGGTGCTTGTGGTAAGGTGGTATTCCTCAGGAGTCGAAGCCAGGGACTAACCTCTCATCTCGTGTTAATTCTTGGTCCACGGAGCTCTTTCGTGTTGCTACAGTGACTTCAGGATCCCTCTAGCCTTGAAACAGTGTTCTTGGGGTTTCTCTGGAGTGCCATCAAGGAAATCAAGGCTCCTTTCATGTGTGATGTGCAACACGGAATTGCTCTGCACGCAGTGCGGGGGAATCAGGCCTCATCTCCCGGCGAGGGGGAAGTCTCATGGTTTTTCTCGAGTTGCGGCGGGAACCTGGGGTATATTCTCGAGTTACGACGGGGATGGACCTTCCACCCACGTGTTTCTTCAGCGACGTCAGGACTCCTGCCTAGTTGCGAGGAACAACTCTGGATTCTCCTCGAGGCTTGGCAGGGCAATTGGGACGCCTCTCCAGCTGAGGCGGGAGACCAAGTGTCCCTTTCCAAGTGCCACAGGAATCCTGGGTCTCCTATCAAGTTTCACGAGGAGTCAGGCATCGTCTCCTTTGGAGGCACTGATCTCCGCGTACCTCTGGAGTTTTCAAAGGATGTGAGGCCTCCGGTCGCGATGAGGTGGGGAACTAGGTGTTTCTCTGTGGTCTCCACAGGGGATTCAGACATCCTTTCTTCTTGGGAGATGCAAGACGAGCCTGCATTCAAGTCACTGCAGGGATATCCGGCCTTATTTCGAGTCAGGGCATCGCGGTGTCCATTCCACTTGAGGCCGCAAACTCAGGATCCCTCTCACATACCTAGAGCTGAGAGAAGCCTCCTCTTGAGGTGCTTGTGGTAAGGTGGTATTCCTCAGGAGTCGAAGCCAGGGACTAACCTCTCATCTCGTGTTGATTCTTGGTCCACGGAGCTCTTTCGTGTTGCTACAGTGACCTCAGGATCCCTCTAGCCTTGAAACAGTGTTCTTGGGGTTTCTCTGGAGTGCCATGAAGGAAATCAAGGCTCCTTTCATGTGTGATGTGCAACACGGAATTGCTCTGCACGCAGTGCAGGGGAATCGGGCCTCATCTCGCGGCGAGGGGGAAGTCTCATGGTTTTTCTCGAGTTGCGGCGGAACCTGGGGTATATTCTCGAGTTACAACGGGGATGGCCCTTCCACACACGTGTTTCTTCAGCGACGTCAGGACTCCTGCCTAGTTGCGAGGGACAACTCGGGATTATCCTCGAGGCTTTGCAGGGCAATTGGGATGCCTCTCCAGCTGAGACGGGAGACCTAGGGTCCCTTTCCACGTGCCACAGGAATCCTGGGTCTCCTATCAAGTTTCACGAGGAGTCAGGCATCGTTTCCTTTGGAGGCACTGATCTCCGCATACCTCTGGAGTTTTCAAAGGATTTGAGGCCTCCTGTCGCAATGATGTGGTGAACTAGGTCTTTCTCTGTGGTCTCCACAGGGGATTCAGACATCCTTTCGTCTTGGGAGATGCAAGACGAGCCTGCATTCCAGTCACTGCAGGGATATCCGGCCTTATTTCGAGTCAGGTCATCGCGGTGTCCATTCCACTTGAGGCCGCAAACTCAGGGTCCCTCTCACATACCTAGAGCTGAGAGAAGCCTCCTCTTGAGGTGCTTATGGTAAGGTGGTATTCCTCTGTAGTCGAAGCCAGGGACTAACCTCTCATCTCGAGTTGATTTTTGGTCCACGGAGCTCTTTCGTGTTGCTACAGGGACCTCAGGATCCCTCTAGCCTTGAAACAGTGTTCTTGGGGTTTCTCTGGAGTGCCATCAAGGAAATCAAGGCTCCTTTCATGTGTGATGTGCAACACAGAATTGCTCGGCACGCAGTGCAGGGGAATCGGGCCTCATCTCGCGGCGAGGGGGAAGTCTCATGGTTTTTCTCGAGTTGCGGCGGGAACCTGGGGTATATTCTCGAGTTACGACGGGGATGGCCCTTCCACCCACGTGTTTCTTCAGCGACGTCAGGACTCCTGCCTAGTTGCGAGGAACAACTCTGGATTCTCCTCGAGGCTTGGCAGGGCAATTGGGACGCCTCTCCAGCTGTGGCGGGAGACCAAGTGTCCCTTTCCAAGTGCCACAGGAATCCTGGGTCTCCTATCAAGTTTCACGAGGAGTCAGGCATCGTCTCCTTTGGAGGCACTGATCTCCGCGTACCTCTGGAGTTGTCAAAGGATGTGAGGCTATCGGTCGCGATGAGGTGGGGAACTAAGTCTTTCTCTGTGCTTTCCACAGGGGATTCAGACATCCTTTCGTCCTGGGAGATGCAAGACGAGCCTGCATTGAAGTCACTGCAGGGATATCCGGCCTTATTTCGAGTCAGGGCATCGCGGTGTCCATTTCATTTGAGGCCGCAAACTCAGGGTCCCTCTCACATACCTAGAGCTGAGAGAAGCCTCCTCTTGAGGTGCTTGTGGTAAGGTGGTATTCCTCAGGAGTCGAAGCCAGGGACTAACCTCTCATCTCGTGTTAATTCTTGGTCCACGGAGCTCTTTCGTGTTGCTACAGTGACTTCAGGATCCCTCTAGCCTTGAAACAGTGTTCTTGGGGTTTCTCTGGAGTGCCATCAAGGAAATCAAGGCTCCTTTCATGTGTGATGTGCAACACGGAATTGCTCTGCACGCAGTGCGGGGGAATCAGGCCTCATCTCCCGGCGAGGGGGAAGTCTCATGGTTTTTCTCGAGTTGCGGCGGGAACCTGGGGTATATTCTCGAGTTACGACGGGGATGGCCCTTCCACCCACGTGTTTCTTCAGCGACGTCAGGACTCCTGCCTAGTTGCGAGGAACAACTCTGGATTCTCCTCGAGGCTTGGCAGGGCAATTGGGACGCCTCTCCAGCTGAGGCGGGAGACCAAGTGTCCCTTTCCAAGTGCCACAGGAATCCTGGGTCTCCTATCAAGTTTCACGAGGAGTCAGGCATCGTCTCCTTTGGAGGCACTGATCTCCGCGTACCTCTGGAGTTTTCAAAGGATGTGAGGCTATCGGTCGCGATGAGGTGGGGAACTAAGTCTTTCTCTGTGCTTTCCACAGGGGATTCAGACATCCTTTCGTCCTGGGAGAAGCAAGACGAGCCTGCATTGAAGTCACTGCAGGGATATCCGGCCTTATTTCGAGTCAGGGCATCGCGGTGTCCATATCATTTGAGGCCGCAAACTCAGGGTCCCTCTCACATACCTAGAGCTGAGAGAAGCCTCCTCTTGAGGTGCTTGTGGTAAGGTGGTATTCCTCAGGAGTCGAAGCCAGGGACTAACCTCTCATCTCGTGTTAATTCTTGGTCCACGGAGCTCTTTCGTGTTGCTACAGTGACTTCAGGATCCCTCTAGCCTTGAAACAGTGTTCTTGGGGTTTCTCTGGAGTGCCATCAAGGAAATCAAGGCTCCTTTCATGTGTGATGTGCAACACGGAATTGCTCTGCACGCAGTGCGGGGGAATCAGGCCTCATCTCCCGGCGAGGGGGAAGTCTCATGGTTTTTCTCGAGTTGCGGCGGGAACCTGGGGTATATTCTCGAGTTACGACGGGGATGGCCCTTCCACACACGTGTGTGTTCAGCCATGTCAGGACTCCTGCCTAGTTGCGAGGGACAACTCGGGATTCTCCTCGAGGCTTTGCAGGGCAATTGGGACGCCTCTCCAGCTGAGACGGGAGACCAAGTGTCCCTTTCCACGTGCCACAGGAATCCTGGTTATCCTATCAAGTTTCACGAGGAGTCAGGCATCGTCTCCTTTGGAGGCACTGATCTCCGCGTACCTCTGGAGTTTTCAAAGGATGTGAGGCCTCCGGTCGCGATGACGTGGGGAACTAGGTCTTTCTCTGTGGTCTCCACAGGGGATTCAGACATCCTTTCATCTTGGGAGATGCAAGACGAGCCTGCATTCAAGTCACTGCAGGGATATCCAGCCTTATTTCACGTCAGGGCATCGCGGTGTCCATTCCACTTGAGGCCGTAAACTCAGGGTCCCTCTCACATACCTAGAGCTGAGTGAAGTCTCCTCTTGAGGTGCTTGTGGTAAGGTGGTATTCCTCTGGAGTCGAAGCCAGGGACTAACCTCTCATCTCGAGTTGATTTTTGGCCCACGGAGCTCTTTCGTGTTGCTACAGTGACCTCAGGATCCCTCTAGCCTTGAAACAGTGTTCTTGGGGTTTCTCTGGAGTGCCATCAAGGAAATCAAGGCTCCTTTCATGTGTGATGTGCAACACGGAATTGCTCTGCACGCAGTGCAGGGGAATCGGGCCTCATCTCGCATCGAGGGGGAAGTCTCATGGTTTTTCTCGAGTTGCGGCGGGAACCTGGGGTATATTCTCGAGTTACGACGGGGATGGCCCTTCCACCCACGTGTTTCTTCAGCGACGTCAGGACTCCTGCCTAGTTGCGAGGGACAACTCGGGATTCTCCTCGAGGCTTTGCAGGGCAATTGTGATGCCTCTCCAGCTGAGACGGGAGACCAAGGGTCCCTTTCCACGTGCCACAGGAATCCTGGGTCTCCTATCAAGTTTCACGAGGAGTCAGGCATCGTTTCCTTTGGAGGCACTGATCTCCGCATACCTCTGGAGTTTTCAAAGGATTTGAGGCCTCCTGTCGCAATGAGGTGGGGAACTAGGTCTTTCTCTGTGGTCTCCACAGGGGATTCAGACACCCTTTCGTCTTGGGAGATGCAAGACGAGCCTGCATTCCAGTCACTGCAGGGATATCCGGCCTTATTTCCAGTCAGGTCATCGCGGTGTCCATTCCACTTGAGGCCGCAAACTCAGGGTCCCTCTCACATACCTAGAGCTGAGAGAAGCCTCCTCTTGAGGTGCTTATGGTAAGGTGGTATTCCTCTGTAGTCGAAGCCAGGGACTAACCTCTCATCTCGAGTTGATTTTTGGTCCACGGAGCTCTTTCGTATTGCTACAGGGACCTCAGGATCCCTCTAGCCTTGAAACAGTGTCCTTGGGGTTTCTCTGGAGTGCCATCAAGGAAATCAAGGCTCCTTTCATGTGTGATGTGCAACACAGAATTGCTCTGCACGCAGTGCAGGGGAATCGGGCCTCATCTCGCGGCGAGGGGGAAGTCTCATGGTTTTTCTCGAGTTCCGGCGGGAACCTGGGGTATATTCTCGAGTTACGACGGGGATGGCCCTTCCACCCACGTGTTTCTTCAGCGACGTCAGGACTCCTGCCTAGTTGCGAGGGACAACTCTGGATTCTCCTGGAGGCTTGGCAGGGCAATTGGGACGCCTCTCCAGCTGAGGCGGGAGACCAAGTGTCCCTTTCCAAGTGCCACAGGTATCCTGGGTCTCCTATCAAGTTTCACGAGGAGTCAGGCATCGTCTCCTTTGGAGGCACTGATCTCCGCGTACCTCTGGAGTTTTCAAAGGATGTGAGGCTATCGGTCGCGATGAGGTGGGGAACTAAGTCTTTCTCTGTGCTTTCCACAGGGGATTCAGACATCCTTTCGTCCTGGGAGATGCAAGACGAGCCTGCATTGAAGTCACTGCAGGGATATCCGGCCTTATTTCGAGTCAGGGCATCGCGGTGTCCATTCCACTTGAGGCCGCAAACTCAGGGTCCCTCTCACATACCTAGAGCTGAGAGAAGCCTCCTCTTGAGGTGCTTGTGGTAAGGTGGTATTCCTCAGGAGTCGAAGCCAGGGACTAACCTCTCATCTCGTGTTGATTCTTGGTCCACGGAGCTCTTTCGTGTTGCTACAGTGACTTCAGGATCCCTCTAGCCTTGAAACAGTGTTCTTCGGGTTTCTCTGGAGTGCCATCAAGGAAATCAAGGCTCCTTTCATGTGTGATGTGCAACACGGAATTGCTCTGCACGCAGTGCAGGGGAATCGGGCCTCATCTCGCGGCGAGGGGGAAGTCTCATGGTTTTTCTCGAGTTGCGGCGGGAACCTGGGGTATATTCTCGAGTTACGACGGGGATGGCCCTTCCACACACGTGTGTGTTCAGCCATGTCAGGACTCCTGCCTAGTTGCGAGGGACAACTGGGGATTCTCCTCGAGGCTTTGCAGGGCAATTGGGACGCCTCTCCAGCTGAGGTGGGAGACCAAGGGTCCCTTTCCACGTGCCACAGGAATCCTGGGTCTCCTATCAAGTTTCACGAGGAGTCAGGCATCGTCTCCTTTGGAGGCACTGATCTCCGCATACCTCTGGAGTTTTCAAAGGATTTGAGGCCTCCTGTCGCGATGAGGTTGGGAACTAGGTCTTTCTCTGTGGTCTCCACAGGGGATTCAGACACCCTTTCTTCTTGGGAGATGCAAGACGAGCCTGCATTCCAGTCACTGCAGGGATATCCGGCCTTATTTCGAGTCAGGGCATCGCGGTGTCCATTCCACTTGAGGCCGCAAACTCAGGGTCCCTCTCACATACCTAGAGCAGAGAGAAGCCTCCTCTTGAGGTGCTTGTGGTAAGGTGGTATTCCTCTGGAGTCGAAGCCAGGGACTAACCTCTCATCTCGAGTTGATTTTTGGCCCACGGAGCTCTTTCGTGTTACTACAGTGACCTCAGGATCCCTCTAGCCTTGAAACAGTGTTCTTGGGGTTTCTCTGGAGTGCCATCAAGGAAATCAAGGCTCCTTTCATGTGTGATGTGCAACACGGAATTGCTCTGCACGCAGTGCAGGGGAATCGGGCCTCATCTCGCGGCGAGGGGGAAGTCTCATGGTTTTTCTCGAGTTGCGGCGGGAACCTGGGGTATATTCTCGAGTTACGACGGGGATGGCCCTTCCACCCACGTGTTTCTTCAGCGACGTCAGGATTCCTGCCTACTTGCGAGGGACAACTCTGGATTCTCCTCGAGGCTTGGCAGGGCAATTGGGACGCCTCTCCAGCTGAGGCGGGAGACCAAGTGTCCCTTTCCAAGTGCCACAGGAATCCTGGGACTCCTATCAAGTTTCACGAGGAGTCAGGCATCGTCTCCTTTGGAGGCACTGATCTCCGCGTACCTCTGGAGTTTTCAAAGGATGTGAGGCCTCCGGTCGCGATGAGGTGGGGAACTAAGTCTTTCTCTGTGCTTTCCACAGGGGATTCAGACATCCTTTCGACCTGGGAGATGCAAGACGAGCATGCATTGAAGTCACTGCAGGGATATCCGGCCTTATTTCGAGTCAGGGCATCGCGGTGTCCATTCCACTTGAGGCCACAAACTCAGGGTCCCTCTCACATACCTTGAGCTGAGAGAAGCCTCCTCTTGAGGTGCTTGTGGTAAGGTGGTATTCCTCTGGAGACGAATCCAGGGACTAACCTCTCTTTTCGAGTTGATTTGTGGTCCACAGAGTTCTTTCGTGTTGCTACAGTGACCTCAGGATCCCTCTATCCTTGAAACAGTGTTCTTGGGGTTTCTCTGGAGTGCCATCAAGGAAATCAAGGCTCCTTTCATGTGTGATGTGCAAGACGGAATTGCTCTGCATGCAGTACAGGGGAATCGGGCCTCATCTCGCATCGAGGGGGAAGTCTCATGGTTTTTCTCGAGTTGCGGCGGGAACCTGGGGTATATTCTCGATTTACGACGGGGATGGCCTTTCCACCCACGTGTTTGTTCAGCCACGTCAGGACTCCTGCCTAGTTGCGAGGGACAACTCGGGATTCTCCTCGAGGCTTGGCACGGCAATTGGAACGCCTCTCCAGCTGAGGCGGGAGACCAAGGGTCCCTTTCCACGTGCCACAAGAATCCTGGGACTCCTATCAAGTTTCACGAGGAGTCAGGCATCGTCTCCTTTGGAGGCACTGATCTCCGCGTACCTCTGGAGTTTTCAAAGGATGTGAGGCCTCCGGTCGCGATGAGGTGGGGAACTAGGTGTTTCTCTGTGGTCTCCACAGGGGATTCAGACATCCTTTCTTCTTGGGAGATGCAAGACGAGCCTGCATTCAAGTCACTGCAGGGATATCCGGCCTTATTTCGAGTCAGGGCATCGCGGTGTCCATTCCACTTGAGGCCGCAAACTCAGGATCCCTCTCACATACCTAGAGCTGAGAGAAGCCTCCTCTTGAGGTGCTTGTGGTAAGGTGGTATTCCTCAGGAGTCGAAGCCAGGGACTAACCTCTCATCTCGTGTTGATTCTTGGTCCACGGAGCTCTTTCGTGTTGCTACAGTGACCTCAGGATCCCTCTAGCCTTGAAACAGTGTTCTTGGGGTTTCTCTGGAGTGCCATGAAGGAAATCAAGGCTCCTTTCATGTGTGATGTGCAACACGGAATTGCTCTGCACGCAGTGCAGGGGAATCGGGCCTCATCTCGCGGCGAGGGGGAAGTCTCATGGTTTTTCTCGAGTTGCGGCGGAACCTGGGGTATATTCTCGAGTTACAACGGGGATGGCCCTTCCACACACGTGTTTCTTCAGCGACGTCAGGACTCCTGCCTAGTTGCGAGGGACAACTCGGGATTATCCTCGAGGCTTTGCAGGGCAATTGGGATGCCTCTCCAGCTGAGACGGGAGACCTAGGGTCCCTTTCCACGTGCCACAGGAATCCTGGGTCTCCTATCAAGTTTCACGAGGAGTCAGGCATCGTTTCCTTTGGAGGCACTGATCTCCGCATACCTCTGGAGTTTTCAAAGGATTTGAGGCCTCCTGTCGCAATGATGTGGTGAACTAGGTCTTTCTCTGTGGTCTCCACAGGGGATTCAGACATCCTTTCGTCTTGGGAGATGCAAGACGAGCCTGCATTCCAGTCACTGCAGGGATATCCGGCCTTATTTCGAGACAGGTCATCGCGGTGTCCATTCCACTTGAGGCCGCAAACTCAGGGTCCCTCTCACATACCTAGAGCTGAGAGAAGCCTCCTCTTGAGGTGCTTATGGTAAGGTGGTATTCCTCTGTAGTCGAAGCCAGGGACTAACCTCTCATCTCGAGTTGATTTTTGGTCCACGGAGCTCTTTCGTGTTGCTACAGGGACCTCAGGATCCCTCTAGCCTTGAAACAGTGTTCTTGGGGTTTCTCTGGAGTGCCATCAAGGAAATCAAGGCTCCTTTCATGTGTGATGTGCAACACAGAATTGCTCGGCACGCAGTGCAGGGGAATCGGGCCTCATCTCGCGGCGAGGGGGAAGTCTCATGGTTTTTCTCGAGTTGCGGCGGGAACCTGGGGTATATTCTCGAGTTACGACGGGGATGGCCCTTCCACCCACGTGTTTCTTCAGCGACGTCAGGACTCCTGCCTAGTTGCGAGGAACAACTCTGGATTCTCCTCGAGGCTTGGCAGGGCAATTGGGACGCCTCTCCAGCTGTGGCGGGAGACCAAGTGTCCCTTTCCAAGTGCCACAGGAATCCTGGGTCTCCTATCAAGTTTCACGAGGAGTCAGGCATCGTCTCCTTTGGAGGCACTGATCTCCGCGTACCTCTGGAGTTTTCAAAGGATGTGAGGCTATCGGTCGCGATGAGGTGGGGAACTAAGTCTTTCTCTGTGCTTTCCACAGGGGATTCAGACATCCTTTCGTCCTGGGAGATGCAAGACGAGCCTGCATTGAAGTCACTGCAGGGATATCCGGCCTTATTTCGAGTCAGGGCATCGCGGTGTCCATTTCATTTGAGGCCGCAAACTCAGGGTCCCTCTCACATACCTAGAGCTGAGAGAAGCCTCCTCTTGAGGTGCTTGTGGTAAGGTGGTATTCCTCAGGAGTCGAAGCCAGGGACTAACCTCTCATCTCGTGTTAATTCTTGGTCCACGGAGCTCTTTCGTGTTGCTACAGTGACTTCAGGATCCCTCTAGCCTTGAAACAGTGTTCTTGGGGTTTCTCTGGAGTGCCATCAAGGAAATCAAGGCTCCTTTCATGTGTGATGTGCAACACGGAATTGCTCTGCACGCAGTGCGGGGGAATCAGGCCTCATCTCCCGGCGAGGGGGAAGTCTCATGGTTTTTCTCGAGTTGCGGCGGGAACCTGGGGTATATTCTCGAGTTACGACGGGGATGGCCCTTCCACCCACGTGTTTCTTCAGCGACGTCAGGACTCCTGCCTAGTTGCGAGGAACAACTCTGGATTCTCCTCGAGGCTTGGCAGGGCAATTGGGACGCCTCTCCAGCTGAGGCGGGAGACCAAGTGTCCCTTTCCAAGTGCCACAGGAATCCTGGGTCTCCTATCAAGTTTCACGAGGAGTCAGGCATCGTCTCCTTTGGAGGCACTGATCTCCGCGTACCTCTGGAGTTTTCAAAGGATGTGAGGCCTCCGGTCGCGATGAGGTGGGGAACTAGGTGTTTCTCTGTGGTCTCCACAGGGGATTCAGACATCCTTTCTTCTTGGGAGATGCAAGACGAGCCTGCATTCAAGTCACTGCAGGGATATCCGGCCTTATTTCGAGTCAGGGCATCGTGGTGTCCATTCCACTTGAGGCCGCAAACTCAGGATCCCTCTCACATACCTAGAGCTGAGAGAAGCCTCCTCTTGAGGTGCTTGTGGTAAGGTGGTATTCCTCAGGAGTCGAAGCCAGGGACTAATCTCTCATCTCGTGTTGATTCTTGGTCCACGGAGCTCTTTCGTGTTGCTACAGTGACCTCAGGATCCCTCTAGCCTTGAAACAGTGTTCTTGGGGTTTCTCTGGAGTGCCATCAAGGAAATCAAGGCTCCTTTCATGTGTGATGTGCAACACGGAATTGCTCTGCACGCAGTGCAGGGGAATCGGGCCTCATCTCGCGGCGAGGGGG
Organism: Cervus elaphus; assembly: GCF_910594005.1. NCBI lineage: Eukaryota > Metazoa > Chordata > Mammalia > Artiodactyla > Cervidae > Cervus > Cervus elaphus. The sequence continues at coordinate 41,291 of NW_025316689.1, read as the reverse complement.
AAGTCTCATGGTTTTTCTCGAGTTGCGGCGGAACCTGGGGTATATTCTCGAGTTACAACGGGGATGGCCCTTCCACACACGTGTTTCTTCAGCGACGTCAGGACTCCTGCCTAGTTGCGAGGGACAACTCGGGATTATCCTCGAGGCTTTGCAGGGCAATTGGGATGCCTCTCCAGCTGAGACGGGAGACCTAGGGTCCCTTTCCACGTGCCACAGGAATCCTGGGTCTCCTATCAAGTTTCACGAGGAGTCAGGCATCGTTTCCTTTGGAGGCACTGATCTCCGCATACCTCTGGAGTTTTCAAAGGATTTGAGGCCTCCTGTCGCAATGATGTGGTGAACTAGGTCTTTCTCTGTGGTCTCCACAGGGGATTCAGACATCCTTTCGTCTTGGGAGATGCAAGACGAGCCTGCATTCCAGTCACTGCAGGGATATCCGGCCTTATTTCGAGTCAGGTCATCGCGGTGTCCATTCCACTTGAGGCCGCAAACTCAGGGTCCCTCTCACATACCTAGAGCTGAGAGAAGCCTCCTCTTGAGGTGCTTATGGTAAGGTGGTATTCCTCTGTAGTCGAAGCCAGGGACTAACCTCTCATCTCGAGTTGATTTTTGGTCCACGGAGCTCTTTCGTGTTGCTACAGGGACCTCAGGATCCCTCTAGCCTTGAAACAGTGTTCTTGGGGTTTCTCTGGAGTGCCATCAAGGAAATCAAGGCTCCTTTCATGTGTGATGTGCAACACAGAATTGCTCGGCACGCAGTGCAGGGGAATCGGGCCTCATCTCGCGGCGAGGGGGAAGTCTCATGGTTTTTCTCGAGTTGCGGCGGGAACCTGGGGTATATTCTCGAGTTACGACGGGGATGGCCCTTCCACCCACGTGTTTCTTCAGCGACGTCAGGACTCCTGCCTAGTTGCGAGGAACAACTCTGGATTCTCCTCGAGGCTTGGCAGGGCAATTGGGACGCCTCTCCAGCTGTGGCGGGAGACCAAGTGTCCCTTTCCAAGTGCCACAGGAATCCTGGGTCTCCTATCAAGTTTCACGAGGAGTCAGGCATCGTCTCCTTTGGAGGCACTGATCTCCGCGTACCTCTGGAGTTTTCAAAGGATGTGAGGCTATCGGTCGCGATGAGGTGGGGAACTAAGTCTTTCTCTGTGCTTTCCACAGGGGATTCAGACATCCTTTCGTCCTGGGAGAAGCAAGACGAGCCTGCATTGAAGTCACTGCAGGGATATCCGGCCTTATTTCGAGTCAGGGCATCGCGGTGTCCATTTCATTTGAGGCCGCAAACTCAGGGTCCCTCTCACATACCTAGAGCTGAGAGAAGCCTCCTCTTGAGGTGCTTGTGGTAAGGTGGTATTCCTCAGGAGTCGAAGCCAGGGACTAACCTCTCATCTCGTGTTAATTCTTGGTCCACGGAGCTCTTTCGAGTTGCTACAGTGACTTCAGGATCCCTCTATCCTTGAAACAGTGTTCTTGGGGTTTCTCTGGAGTGCCATCAAGGAAATCAAGGCTCCTTTCATGTGTGATGTGCAACACGGAATTGCTCTGCACGCAGTGCGGGGGAATCAGGCCTCATCTCCCGGCGAGGGGGAAGTCTCATGGTTTTTCTCGAGTTGCGGCGGGAACCTGGGGTATATTCTCAAGTTACGACGGGGATGGCCCTTCCACCCACGTGTTTCTTCAGCGACGTCAGGACTCCTGCCTAGTTGCGAGGAACAACTCTGGATTCTCCTCGAGGCTTGGCAGGGCAATTGGGACGCCTCTCCAGCTGAGGCGGAGACCAAGTGTCCCTTTCCAAGTGCCACAGGAATCCTGGGTCTCCTATCAAGTTTCACGAGGAGTCAGGCATCGTCTCCTTTGGAGGCACTGATCTCCGCGTACCTCTGGAGTTTTCAAAGGATGTGAGGCTATCGGTCGCGATGAGGTGGGGAACTAAGTCTTTCTCTGTGCTTTCCACAGGGGATTCAGACATCCTTTCGTCCTGGGAGAAGCAAGACGAGCCTGCATTGAAGTCACTGCAGGGATATCCGGCCTTATTTCGAGTCAGGGCATCGCGGTGTCCATTTCATTTGAGGCCGCAAACTCAGGGTCCCTCTCACATACCTAGAGCTGAGAGAAGCCTCCTCTTGAGGTGCTTGTGGTAAGGTGGTATTCCTCAGGAGTCGAAGCCAGGGACTAACCTCTCATCTCGTGTTAATTCTTGGTCCACGGAGCTCTTTCGTGTTGCTACAGTGACTTCAGGATCCCTCTAGCCTTGAAACAGTGTTCTTGGGGTTTCTCTGGAGTGCCATCAAGGAAATCAAGGCTCCTTTCATGTGTGATGTGCAACACGGAATTGCTCTGCACGCAGTGCGGGGGAATCAGGCCTCATCTCCCGGCGAGGGGGAAGTCTCATGGTTTTTCTCGAGTTGCGGCGGGAACCTGGGGTATATTCTCGAGTTACGACGGGGATGGCCCTTCCACCCACGTGTTTCTTCAGCGACGTCAGGACTCCTGCCTAGTTGCGAGGAACAACTCTGGATTCTCCTCGAGGCTTGGCAGGGCAATTGGGACGCCTCTCCAGCTGAGGCGGGAGACCAAGTGTCCCTTTCCAAGTGCCACAGGAATCCTGGGTCTCCTATCAAGTTTCACGAGGAGTCAGGCATCGTCTCCTTTGGAGGCACTGATCTCCGCGTACCTCTGGAGTTTTCAAAGGATGTGAGGCTATCGGTCGCGATGAGGTGGGGAACTAAGTCTTTCTCTGTGCTTTCCACAGGGGATTCAGACATCCTTTCGTCCTGGGAGAAGCAAGACGAGCCTGCATTGAAGTCACTGCAGGGATATCCGGCCTTATTTCGAGTCAGGGCATCGCGGTGTCCATTTCATTTGAGGCCGCAAACTCAGGGTCCCTCTCACATACCTAGAGCTGAGAGAAGCCTCCTCTTGAGGTGCTTGTGGTAAGGTGGTATTCCTCAGGAGTCGAAGCCAGGGACTAACCTCTCATCTCGTGTTAATTCTTGGTCCACGGAGCTCTTTCGTGTTGCTACAGTGACTTCAGGATCCCTCTAGCCTTGAAACAGTGTTCTTGAGGTTTCTCTGGAGTGCCATCAAGGAAATCAAGGCTCCTTTCATGTGTGATGTGCAACACGGAATTGCTCTGCACGCAGTGCGGGGGAATCAGGCCTCATCTCCCGGCGAGGGGGAAGTCTCATGGTTTTTCTCGAGTTGCGGCGGGAACCTGGGGTATATTCTCGAGTTACGTCGGGGATGGCCCTTCCACACACGTGTGTGTTCAGCCATGTCAGGACTCCTGCCTAGTTGCGAGGGACAACTCGGGATTCTCCTCGAGGCTTTGCAGGGCAATTGGGACGCCTCTCCAGCTGAGACGGGAGACCAAGTGTCCCTTTCCACGTGCCACAGGAATCCTGGTTATCCTATCAAGTTTCACGAGGAGTCAGGCATCGTCTCCTTTGGAGGCACTGATCTCCGCGTACCTCTGGAGTTTTCAAAGGATGTGAGGCCTCCGGTCGCGATGAGGTGGGGAACTAGGTCTTTCTCTGTGGTCTCCACAGGGGATTCAGACATCCTTTCATCTTGGGAGATGCAAGACGAGCCTGCATTCAAGTCACTGCAGGGATGTCCAGCCTTATTTCACGTCAGGGCATCGCGGTGTCCATTCCACTTGAGGCCGTAAACTCAGGGTCCCTCTCACATACCTAGAGCTGAGTGAAGTCTCCTCTTGAGGTGCTTGTGGTAAGGTGGTATTCCTCTGGAGTCGAAGCCAGGGACTAACCTCTCATCTCGAGTTGATTTTTGGCCCACGGAGCTCTTTCGTGTTGCTACAGTGACCTCAGGATCCCTCTAGCCTTGAAACAGTGTTCTTGGGGTTTCTCTGGAGTGCCATCAAGGAAATCAAGGCTCCTTTCATGTGTGATGTGCAACACGGAATTGCTCTGCACGCAGTGCAGGGGAATCGGGCCTCATCTCGCGGCGAGGGGGAAGTCTCATGGTTTTTCTCGAGTTGCGGCGGAACCTGGGGTATATTCTCGAGTTACAACGGGGATGGCCCTTCCACACACGTGTTTCTTCAGCAACGTCAGGACTCCTGCCTAGTTGCGAGGGACAACTCGGGATTATCCTCGAGGCTTTGCAGGGCAATTGGGATGCCTCTCCAGCTGAGACGGGAGACCTAGGGTCCCTTTCCACGTGCCACAGGAATCCTGGGTCTCCTATCAAGTTTCACGAGGAGTCAGGCATCGTTTCCTTTGGAGGCACTGATCTCCGCATACCTCTGGAGTTTTCAAAGGATTTGAGGCCTCCTGTCGCAATGATGTGGTGAACTAGGTCTTTCTCTGTGGTCTCCACAGGGGATTCAGACATCCTTTCGTCTTGGGAGATGCAAGACGAGCCTGCATTCCAGTCACTGCAGGGATATCCGGCCTTATTTCGAGTCAGGTCATCGCGGTGTCCATTCCACTTGAGGCCGCAAACTCAGGGTCCCTCTCACATACCTAGAGCTGAGAGAAGCCTCCTCTTGAGGTGCTTATGGTAAGGTGGTATTCCTCTGTAGTCGAAGCCAGGGACTAACCTCTCATCTCGAGTTGATTTTTGGTCCACGGAGCTCTTTCGTGTTGCTACAGGGACCTCAGGATCCCTCTAGCCTTGAAACAGTGTTCTTGGGGTTTCTCTGGAGTGCCATCAAGGAAATCAAGGCTCCTTTCATGTGTGATGTGCAACACAGAATTGCTCGGCACGCAGTGCAGGGGAATCGGGCCTCATCTCGCGGCGAGGGGGAAGTCTCATGGTTTTTCTCGAGTTGCGGCGGGAACCTGGGGTATATTCTCGAGTTACGACGGGGATGGCCCTTCCACCCACGTGTTTCTTCAGCGACGTCAGGACTCCTGCCTAGTTGCGAGGAACAACTCTGGATTCTCCTCGAGGCTTGGCAGGCCAATTGGGACGCCTCTCCAGCTGAGGCGGGAGACCAAGTGTCCCTTTCCAAGTGCCACAGGAATCCTGGGTCTCCTATCAAGTTTCACGAGGAGTCAGGCATCGTCTCCTTTGGAGGCACTGATCTCCGCGTACCTCTGGAGTTTTCAAAGGATGTGAGGCTATCGGTCGCGATGAGGTGGGGAACTAAGTCTTTCTCTGTGCTTTCCACAGGGGATTCAGACATCCTTTCGTCCTGGGAGATGCAAGACGAGCCTGCATTGAAGTCACTGCAGGGATATCCGGCCTTATTTCGAGTCAGGGCATCGCGGTGTCCATTTCATTTGAGGCCGCAAACTCAGGGTCCCTCTCACATACCTAGAGCTGAGAGAAGCCTCCTCTTGAGGTGCTTGTGGTAAGGTGGTATTCCTCAGGAGTCGAAGCCAGGGACTAACCTCTCATCTCGTGTTAATTCTTGGTCCACGGAGCTCTTTCGTGTTGCTACAGTGACTTCAGGATCCCTCTATCCTTGAAACATTGTTCTTGGGGTTTCTCTGGAGTGCCATCAAGGAAATCAAGGCTCCTTTCATGTGTGATGTGCAACACGGAATTGCTCTGCACGCAGTGCGGGGGAATCAGGCCTCATCTCCCGGCGAGGGGGAAGTCTCATGGTTTTTCTCGAGTTGCGGCGGGAACCTGGGGTATATTCTCGAGTTACGACGGGGATGGCCCTTCCACCCACGTGTTTCTTCAGCGACGTCAGGACTCCTGCCTAGTTGCGAGGGACAACTCGGGATTCTCCTCGAGGATTTGCAGGGCAATTGTGATGCCTCTCCAGCTGAGACGGGAGACCAAGGGTCCCTTTCCACGTGCCACAGGAATCCTGGGTCTCCTATCAAGTTTCACGAGGAGTCAGGCATCGTTTCCTTTGGAGGCACTGATCTCCGCATACCTCTGGAGTTTTCAAAGGATTTGAGGCCTCCTGTCGCAATGAGGTGGGGAACTAGGTCTTTCTCTGTTGTCTCCACAGGGGATTCAGACACCCTTTCGTCTTGGGAGATGCAAGACGAGCCTGCATTCCAGTCACTGCAGGGATATCCGGCCTTATTTCCAGTCAGGTCATCGCGGTGTCCATTCCACTTGAGGCCGCAAACTCAGGGTCCCTCTCACATACCTAGAGCTGAGAGAAGCCTCCTCTTGAGGTGCTTATGGTAAGGTGGTATTCCTCTGTAGTCGAAGCCAGGGACTAACCTCTCATCTCGAGTTGATTTTTGGTCCACGGAGCTCTTTCGTATTGCTACAGGGACCTCAGGATCCCTCTAGCCTTGAAACAGTGTCCTTGGGGTTTCTCTGGAGTGCCATCAAGGAAATCAAGGCTCCTTTCATGTGTGATGTGCAACACAGAATTGCTCTGCACGCAGTGCAGGGGAATCGGGCCTCATCTCGCGGCGAGGGGGAAGTCTCATGGTTTTTCTCGAGTTGCGGCGGGAACCTGGGGTATATTCTCGAGTTACGACGGGGATGGCCCTTCCACCCACGTGTTTCTTCAGCGACGTCAGGACTCCTGCCTAGTTGCGAGGGACAACTCTGGATTCTCCTGGAGGCTTGGCAGGGCAATTGGGACGCCTCTCCAGCTGAGGCGGGAGACCAAGTGTCCCTTTCCAAGTGCCACAGGTATCCTGGGTCTCCTATCAAGTTTCACGAGGAGTCAGGCATCGTCTCCTTTGGAGGCACTGATCTCCGCGTACCTCTGGAGTTTTCAAAGGATGTGAGGCTATCGGTCGCGATGAGGTGGGGAACTAAGTCTTTCTCTGTGCTTTCCACAGGGGATTCAGACATCCTTTCGTCCTGGGAGATGCAAGACGAGCCTGCATTGAAGTCACTGCAGGGATATCCGGCCTTATTTCGAGTCAGGGCATCGCGGTGTCCATTCCACTTGAGGCCGCAAACTCAGGGTCTCTCTCACATACCTAGAGCTGAGAGAAGCCTCCTCTTGAGGTGCTTGTGGTAAGGTGGTATTCCTCAGGAGTCGAAGCCAGGGACTAACCTCTCATCTCGTGTTGATTCTTGGTCCACGGAGCTCTTTCGTGTTGCTACAGTGACTTCAGGATCCCTCTAGCCTTGAAACAGTGTTCTTGGGGTTTCTCTGGAGTGCCATCAAGGAAATCAAGGCTCCTTTCATGTGTGATGTGCAACACGGAATTGCTCTGCACGCAGTGCAGGGGAATCGGGCCTCATCTCGCGGCGAGGGGGAAGTCTCATGGTTTTTCTCGAGTTGCGGTGGGAACCTGGGGTATATTCTCGAGTTACGACGGGGATGGCCCTTCCACACACGTGTGTGTTCAGCCATGTCAGGACTCCTGCCTAGTTGCGAGGGACAACTCGGGATTTTCCTCGAGGCTTTGTAGGGCATTTGGGACCCCTCTCCAGCTGAGACGGGAGACCAAGGGTCCCTTTCCACGTGCCACAGGAATCCTGGGTCTCCTATCAAGTTTCACGAGGAGTCAGGCATCGTCTCCTTTGGAGGCACTGATCTCCGCATATCTCTGGAGTTTTCAAAGGATTTGAGGCCTCCTGTAGCGATGAGGTGGGGAACTAGGTCTTTCTCTGTGGTCTCCACAGGGGATTCAGACACCCTTTCGTCTTGGGAGATGCAAGACGAGCCTGCATTCCAGTCACTGCAGGGATATCCGGCCTTATTTCGAGTCAGGGCATCGCGGTGTCCATTCCACTTGAGGCCGCAAACTCATGGTCTCTCTCACATACATAGAGCTGAGAGAAGCCTCCTCTTGAGGGGTTTGTGGAAAGGTGGTATTCCTCTGGAGTCGAAGCCAGGGACTAACCTCTCATCTCGAGTTGATTTTTGGTCCACGGAGCTCTTTCGTGTTGCTACAGTGACCTCAGAATCCCTCTAGCCTTGAAACAGTGTTCTTGGGGTTTCTCTGGAGTGCGATGAAGGAAATCAAGGCTCCTTTCATGTGTGATGTGCAACACAGAATTGCTCTGCACACAGTGCAGGGGAATCGGGCCTCATCTCGCGGCGAGGGGGAAGTCTCATGGTTTTTCTCGAGTTGCGGCGGGAACCTGGGGTATATTCTCGAGGTACGACGGGGATGGCCCTTCCACACACGTGTTTGTTCAGCCACGTCAGGACTCTTGCCTAGTTGCGAGACACAACTCGGGATTCTCCTCGAGGCTTGGCAAGGCAATTGGGACGCCTCTCCAGCTGAGGCGGGAGACCAAGGGTCCTTTTCCACGTGCCACAGGAATCCTGGGACTCCTATCAAGTTTCACGAGGAGTCAGGCATCGTCTCCTTTGGAGACACTGATTTCCGCGTACCTCTGGAGTTTTCAAAGGATGTGAGGCCTCCGGTCGCGATGAGGTGGGGAACTTGGTCTTTCTCTGTGGTCTCCACAGGGGATTCAGACATCCTTTCATCTTGGGAGATGCAAGACGAGCCTGCATTCAAGTCACTGCAGGGATATCCGGCCTTATTTCGTGTCAGGGCATCGCGGTGTCGATTCCACTTGAGGCCGCAAACTCAGGGTCCCTCTCACATACCTAGAGCTGAGATAAGCCTCCTCTTGAGGTGCTTGTGGTAAGGTGGTATTCCTCTGGAGTCGAAGCCAGGGACTAACCTCTCATCTCGAGTTGATTTTTGGCCCACGGAGCTCTTTCGTGTTGCTACAGTGACCTCAGGATCCCTCTAGCCTTGAAACAGTGTTCTTGGGGTTTCTCTGGAGTGCCATCAAGGAAATCAAGGCTCCTTTCATGTGTGATGTGCAAGACGGAATTGCTCTGCACGCAGTGCAGGGGAATCGGGCCTCATCTCGCGGCGAGGGGGAAGTCTCATGGTTTTTCTCGAGTTGCGGCGGGAACCTGGGGTATATTCTCGAGTTACGACGGGGATGGCCCTTCCACCCACGTGTTTGTTCAGCCACGTCAGGACTCCTGCCTAGTTGCGAGGGACAACTCGGGATTCTCCTCGAGGCTTGGCAGGGCAATTGGAACGCCTCTCCAGCTGAGGCGGGAGACCAAGGGTCCCTTTCCACGTGCCACAAGAATCCTGGGACTCCTATCAAGTTTCACGAGGAGTCAGGCATCGTCTCTTTGGAGGCACTGATCTCCGCGTACCTCTGGAGTTTTCAAAGGATGTGAGGCGTCCGGTCGCGATGAGGTGGGGAACTAGGTGCTTCTCTGTGGTCTCCACAGGGGATTCAGACATCCTTTCTTCTTGGGAGATGCAAGACGAGCCTGCATTCAAGTCACTGCAGGGATATCCGGCCTTATTTCGAGTCAGGGCATCGCGGTGTCCATTCCACTTGAGGCCGCAAACTCAGGGTCCCTCTCACATACCTAGAGCTGAGAGAAGCCTCCTCTTGAGGTGCTTGTGGTAAGGTGGTATTCCTCTGGAGTCGAAGCCAGGGACTAACCTCTCATCTCGAGTTGATTTTTGGCCCACGGAGCTCTTTCGTGTTGCTACAGTGACCTCAGGATCCCTCTAGCCTTGAAACAGTGTTCTTGGGGTTTCTCTGGAGTGCCATCAAGGAAATCAAGGCTCCTTTCATGGGTGATGTGCAACACGGAATTGCTCTGCACGCAGTGCAGGGGAATCAGGCCTCATCTCGCGGCGAGGGGGAAGTCTCATGGTTTTTCTCGAGTTGCGGCGGGAACCTGGGGTATATTCTCGAGTTACGACGGGGATGGCCCTTCCACCCACGTGTTTCTTCAGCGACGTCAGGACTCCTGCCTAGTTGCGAGGGACAACTCTGGATTCTCCTCGAGGCATGGCAGGGCAATTGGGACGCCTCTCCAGCTGAGGCGGGAGACCAAGTGTCCCTTTCCAAGTGCCACAGGAATCCTGGGACTCCTATCAAGTTTCACGAGGAGTCAGGCATCGTCTCCTTTGGAGGCACTGATCTCCACGTACCTCTGGAGTTTTCAAAGGATGTGAGGCTATCGGTCGCGATGAGGTGGGGAACTAAGTCTTTCTCTGTGCTTTCCACAGGGGATTCAAACATCCTTTCGTCCTGGGAAATGCAAGACGAGTCTGCATTGAAGTCACTGCAGGGATATCCAGCCTTATTTCGAGTCAGGGCATCGCGGTGTCCATTCCACTTGAGGCCGCAAACTCAGGGTCCCTCTCACATACCTAGAGCTGAGAGAAGCCTCCTCTTGAGGTGCTTGTGGTAAGGTGGTATACCTCTGGAGACGAATCCAGGGACTAACCTCTCTTTTCGACTTGATTTTTGGTCCACAGAGTTCTTTCGTGTTGCTACAGTGACCTCAGGATCCCCCTATCCTTGAAACAGTGTTCTTGGGGTTTCTCTGGAGTACCATGAAGGAAATCAAGGCTCCTTTCATATGTGATGTGCAAGACGGAATTGCTCTGCACGCAGTACAGTGGAATCGGGCCTCATCTCGCATCGAGGGGGAAGTCTCATGGTTTTTCTCGAGTTGCGGCGGGAACCTGTGGTATATTCTCGAGTTACAACGGGGATGGCCCTTCCACCCACGTGTTTGTTCAGCCACGTCAGGACGCCTGCCTAGTTGCGAGGGACAACTCGGGATTCTCCTCGAGGTTTGGCAGGGCAATTGGAACGCCTCTCCAGCTGAGGCGGGAGACCAAGGGTCCCTTTCCACGTGCCACAAGAATCCTGGGACTCCTATCAAGTTTCACGAGGTGTCAGGCATCGTCTCCTTTGGAGGCACTGATCTCCGCGTACCTCTGGAGTTTTCAAAGGATGTGAGGCCTCCGGTCGCGTTGAGGTGGGGAACTAGGTGTTTCTCTGTGGTCTCCACAGGGGATTCAAACATCCTTTCTTCTTGGCAGATGCAAGACGAGCCTGCATTCAAGTCACTGCAGGGATATCCGGCCTTATTTCGAGTCAGGGCATCGCGGTGTCCATTCCACTTGAGGCCGCAAACTCAGGATCCCTCTCACATACCTAGACCTGAGAGAAGCCTCCTCTTGAGGTGCCTGTGGTAAGGTGGTATTCCTCAGGAGTCGAAGCCAGGGACTAACCTCTCATCTCGTGTTGATTCTTGGTCCACGGAGCTCTTTCGTGTTGCTACAGTGACCTCAGGATCCCTCTAGCCTTGAAACAGTGTTCTTGGGGTTTCTCTGGAGTGCCATCAAGGAAATCAAGGCTCCTTTCATGTGTGATGTGCAACACGGAATTGCTCTGCACGCAGTGCAGGGGAATCGGGCCTCATCTCGCGGCGAGGGGGAAGTCTCATGGTTTTTCTCGAGTTGCGGCGGGAACCTGGGGTATATTCTCGAATTGCGACGGGGATGGCCCTTCCACACACGTGTGTGTTCAGCCATGTCAGGACTCCTGCCTAGTTGCGAGGGACAACTCGGGATTCTCCTCGAGGCTTTGCAGGGCAATTGGGACGCCTCTCCAGCTGAGACGGGAGACCAAGGGTCCCTTTCCACGTGCCACAGGAATCCTGGGTCTCCTATCAAGTTTCACGAGGAGTCAGGCATCGTCTCCTTTGGAGGCACTGATCTCCGCATACCTCTGGAGTTTTCAAAGGATTTGAGGCCTCCTGTCGCGATGAGGTGGGGAACTAGGTCTTTCTCTGTGGTCTCCACAGGGGATTCAGACACCCTTTCGTCTTGGGAGATGCAAGACGAGCCTGCATTCCAGTCACTGCAGGGATATCCGGCCTTATTTCGAGTCAGGGCATCGCGGTGTCCATTCCACTTGAGGCCGCAAACTCAGGGTCCCTCTCACATACCTAGAGCTGAGAGAAGCCTCCTCTTGAGGTGCTTGTGGTAAGGTGGTATTCCTCTGGAGTCGAAGCCAGGGACTAACCTCTCATCTCGAGTTGATTTTTGGTCCACAGTGCTCTTTCGTGTTGCTACAGTGACCTCAGGATCCCTCTAGCCTTGAAACAGTGTTCTTGGGGTTTCTCTGGAGTGCCATGAAGGTAATCAAGGCTCCTTTCATGTGTGATGTGCAACACAGAATTGCTCTGCACGCAGTGCAGGGGAATCGGGCCTCATCTCGCGGCGAGGGGGAAGTCTCATGGTTTTTCTCGAGTTGCGGCGGGAACCTGGGGTATATTCTCGAGTTACGACGGGGATGGCCCTTCCACACACGTGTTTGTTCAGCCACGTCAGGACTCTTGCCTAGTTGCGAGACTCAACTCGGGATTCTCCTCGAGGCTTGGCAAGGCAATTGGGACGCCTCTCCAGCTGAGGCGGGAGACCAAGGGTCCCTTTCCACGTGCCACAGGAATCCTGGGACTCCTATCAAGTTTCACGAGGAGTCAGGCATCGTCTCCTTTGGAGGCACTGATCTCCGCGTACCTCTGGAGTTTTCAAAGGATGTGAGGCCTCCGGTCGCGATGAGGTGGGGAACTAGGTCTTTCTCTGTGGTCTCCACAGGGGATTCAGACATCCTTTCTTCTTGGGAGATGCAAGACGAGCCTGCATTCAAGTCACTGCAGGGATATCCAGCCTTATTTCGCATCAGGGCATCGCGGTGTCCATTCCACTTGAGGCCGCAAACTCAGGGTCCCTCTCACATACCTAGAGCTGAGAGAAGCCTCCTCTTGAGGTGCTTGTGGTAAGGTGGTATTCCTCTGGAGTCGAAGCCAGGGACTAACCTTTCATCTCGTGTTGATTTTTGGCCCACGGAGCTCTTTCGTGTTGCTACAGTGACCTCAGGATCCCTCTAGCCTTGAAACAGTGTTCTTGGGGTTTCTCTGGAGTGCCATCAAGGAAATCAAGGCTCCTTTCATGGGTGATGTGCAACACGGAATTGCTCTGCACGCAGTGCAGGGGAATCGGGCCTCATCTCGCGGCGAGGGGGAAGTCTCATGGTTTTTCTCGAGTTGCGGCGGGAACCTGGGGTATATTCTCGAGTTACGACGGGGATGGCCCTTCCACCCACGTGTTTCTTCAGCGACGTCAGGACTCCCGCCTAGTTGCGAGGGACAACTCTGGATTCTCCTCGAGGCTTGGCAGGGCAATAGGGACGCCTCTCCAGCTGAGGCGGGAGACCAAGTGTCCCTTTCCAAGTGCCACAGGAATCCTGGGACTCCTATCAAGTTTCACGAGGAGTCAGGCATCATCTCCTGTGGAGGCACTGATCTCCGCGTACCTCTGGAGTTTTCAAAGGATGTGAGGCTATCGGTCGCGATGAGGTGGGGAACTAAGTCTTTCTCTGTGCTTTCCACAGGGGATTCAGACATCCTTTCGTCCTGGGAGATGCAAGACGAGCCTGCATTCAAGTCACTGCAGGGATATCCGGCCTTATTTCGAGTCAGGGCATCGCGGTGTCCATTCCACTTGAGGCCGCAAACTCAGGGTCCCTCTCACATACCTAGAGCTGAGAGAAGCCTCCTCTTGAGGTGCTTGTGGTAAGGTGGTATTCCTCTGGAGACGAATCCAGGGACTAACCTCTCTTTTCGAGTTGATTTTTGGTCCACAGAGTTCTTTCGTGTTGCGACAGTGACCTCAGGATCCCTCTATCCTTGAAACAGTGTTCTTGGGGTTTCTCTGGAGTGCCATCAAGGAAATCAAGGCTCCTTTCATGTGTGATGTGCAAGACGGAATTGCTCTGCACGCAGTACAGGGGAATCGGGCCTCATCTCGCATCGAGGGGGAAGTCTAATGGTTTTTCTCGAGTTGCGGCGGAAACCTGGGGTATATTCTCGAGTTACGACGGGGATGGCCCTTCCACCCACGTGTTTGTTCAGCCACGTCAGGACTCCTGCCTAGTTGCGAGGGACAACTCGGGATTCTCCTCGAGGCTTGGCAGGGCAATTGGAACGCCTTTCCAGCTGAGGCGGGAGACCAAGGTTCCCTTTCCACGTGCCACAAGAATCCTGGGACTCCTATCAAGTTTCACGAGGAGTCAGGCATCGTCTCCTTTGGAGGCACTGATCTCCGCGTACCTCTGGAGTTTTCAAAGGATGTGAGGCCTCCGGTCGCGATGAGGTGGGGAACTAGGTCTTTCTCTGTGGTCTCCACAGGGGATTCAGACATCCTTTCTTCTTGGGAGATGCAAGACGAGCCTGCATTCAAGTCACTGCAGGGATATTCGGCCTTATTTCGAGTCAGGGCATCGCTGTGTCCATTCCACTTGAGGCCGCAAACTCAGGATCCCTCTCACATACCTAGAGCTGAGAGAAGCCTCCTCTTGAGGTGCTTGTGGTAAGGTGGTATTCCATAGGAGTCGCAGCCAGGGACTAACCTCTCATCTCGTGTTGATTCTTGGTCCACGGAGCTCTTTCGTGTTGCTACAGTGACCTCAGGATCCCTCTAGCCTTGAAACAGTGTTCTTGGGGTTTCTCTGGAGTGCCATGAAGGAAATCAAGGCTCCTTTCATGTGTGATGTGCAACACGGAATTGCTCTGCACGCAGTGCAGGGGAATCGGGCCTCATCTCGCGGCGAGGGGGAAGTCTCATGGTTTTTCTCGAGTTGCGGCGGGAACCTGGGGTATATTCTCGAGTTATGACGGGGATGGCCCTTCCACACACGTGTGTGTTCAGCCATGTCAGGACTCCTGCCTAGTTGCGAGGGACAACTCGGGATTCTCCTCGAGGCTTTGCAGGGCAATTGGGACGCCTCTCCAGCTGAGACGAGAGACCAAGTGTCCCTTTCCACGTGCCACAGGAATCCTGGGTCTCCTATGAAGTTTCTCGAGGAGTCAGGCATCGTCTCCTTTGGAGGCACTGATCTCCGCATACCTCTGGAGTTTTCAAAGGATTTGAGGCCTCCTGTCGCGATGAGGTGGGGAACTAGGTCTTTCTCTGTGGTCTCCACAGGGGATTCAGACACCCTTTCGTCTTGGGAGATGCAAGACGAGCCTGCATTCCAGTCACTGCAGGGATATCCGGCCTTATTTCGAGTCAGGGCATCGCGGTGTCCATTCCACTTGAGGCCGCAAACTCAGGGTCCCTCTCACATACCTAGAGCTGAGAGAAGCCTCCTCTTGAGGTGCTTGTGGTAAAGTGGTATTCCTCTGGAGTCGAAGCCAGGGACTAACCTTTCATCTCGAGTTGATTTTTGGTCCACGGAGCTCTTTCGTGTTGCTACAGTGACCTCAGGATCCCTCTAGCCTTGAAACAGTGTTCTTGGGGTTTCTCTGGAGTGCCATGAAGGAAATCAAGGCACCTTTCATGTGTGATGTGCAACACAGAATTGCTCTGCACGCAGTGCAGGGGAATCGGGCCTCATCTCGCGGCGAGGGGGAAGTCTCATGGTTTTTCTCGAGTTGCGGCGGGAACCTGGGGTATATTCTCGAGTTACGACGGGGATGGCCCTTCCACACACGTGTTTGTTCAACCACGTCAGGACTCTTGCCTAGTTGCGAGACTCAACTCGGGATTCTCCTCGAGGCTTGGCAAGGCAATTGGGACGCCTCTCCAGCTGAGGCGGGAGACCAAGGGTCCCTTTCCACGTGCCACAGGAATCCTGGGACTCCTATCAAGATTCACGAGGAGTCAGGCATCATCTCCTTTGGAGGCACTGATCTCCGCGTACCTCTGGAGTTTTCAAAGGATGTGAGGCCTCCGGTCGCGATGAGGTGGGGAACTAGGTCTTTCTCTGTGGTCTCCACAGGGGATTCAGACATCCTTTCTTCTTGGGAGATGCAAGACGAGCCTGCATTCAAGTCACTGCAGGGATATCCAGCCTTATTTCGCATCAGGGCATCGCGGTGTCCATTCCACTTGAGGCCGCAAACTCAGGGTCCCTCTCACATACCTAGAGCTGAGAGAAGCCTCCTCTTGAGGTGCTTGTGGTAAGGTGGTATTCCTCTGGAGACGAATCCAGGGACTAACCTCTCTTTTCGAGTTGATTTTTGGTCCACAGAGTTCTTTCGTGTTGCTACAGTGACCTCAGGATCCCTCTATCCTTGAAACAGTGTTCTTGGGGTTTCTCTGGAGTGCCATCAAGGAAATCAAGGCTCCTTTCATGTGTGATGTGCAAGACGGAATTGCTCTGCACGCAGTACAGGGGAATCGGGCCTCATCTCGCATCGAGGGGGAAGTCTTATGGTTTTTCTCGAGTTGCGGCGGGAACCTGGGGTATATTCTCGAGTTACGACGGGGATGGCCCTTCCACACACGTGTTTGTTCAGCCACGTCAGGACTCCTGCCTAGTTGCGAGGGACAACTCGGGATTCTCCTCGAGGCTTGGCAGGGCTATTGGAACGCCTCTCCAGCTGAGGCGGGAGACCAAGGGTCCCTTTCCACGTGCCACAAGAATCCTGGGACTCCTATCAAGTTTCACGAGGAGTCAGGCATCGTCTCCTTTGGAGGCACTGATCTCCGCGTACCTCTGGAATTTTCAAAGGATGTGAGGCCTCCGGTCGCGATGAGGTGGGGAACTAGGTGTTTCTCTGTGGTCTCCACAGGGGATTCAGACATCCTTTCTTCTTGGGAGATGCAAGACGAGCCTGCATTCAAGTCACTGCAGGGATATCCGGCCTTATTTCGAGTCAGGGCATCGCTGTGTCCATTCCACTTGAGGCCGCAAACTCAGGATCCCTCTCACATACTTAGAGCTGAGAGAAGCCTCCTCTTGAGGTGCTTGTGGTAAGGTGGTATTCCTCAGGAGTCGAAGCCAGGGACTAACCTCTCATCTCCTGTTGATTCTTGGTCCACGGAGCTCTTTCGTGTTGCTACAGTGACCTCAGGATCCCTCTAGCCTTGAAACAGTGTTCTTGGGGTTTCTCTGGAGTGCCATGAAGGAAATCAAGGCTCCTTTCATGTGTGATGTGCAACACGGAATTGCTCTGCACGCAGTGCAGGGGAATCCGGCCTCATCTCGCGGCGAGGGGGAAGTCTCATGGTTTTTCTCGAGTTGCGGCGGGAACCTGGGGTATATTCTCGAGTTACGACGGGGATGGCCCTTCCACACACGTGTTTGTTCAGCCATGTCAGGACTCTTGCCTAGTTGCGAGACACAACTCGGGATTCTCCTAGAGGCTTGGCAAGGCAATTGGGACGCCTCTCCAGCTGAGGCGGGAGACCAAGTGTCCCTATCTACGTGCCACAGGAATCCTGGGTCTCCTATCAAGTTTCACGAGGAGTCAGGCATCGTCTCCTTTGGAGGCACTGATCTCCGCATACCTCTGGAGTTTTCAAAGGATTTGAGGCCTCATGTCGCGATGAGGTGGGGAACTAGGTCTTTCTCTGTGGTCTCCACAGGGGATTCAGACACCCTTTCATCTTGGGAGATGCAAGACGAGCCTGCATTCCAGTCACTGCAGGGATATCCGGCCTTATTTCGAGTCAGGGCATCGCGGTGTCCATTCCACTTGAGGCCGCAAATTCAGGGTCCCTCTCACATACCTAGAGCTGAGAGAAGCCTCCTCTTGAGGTGCTTGTGGTAAGGTGGTATTCCTCTGGAGTCGAAGCCAGGGACTAACCTCTCATCTCGAGTTGATTTTTGGTCCACAGAGCTCTTTCCTGTTGCTACAGTGACCTCAGGATCCCTCTAGCCTTGAAACAGTGTTCTTGGGGATTCTCTGGAGTGCCATGAAGGAAATCAAGGCTCCTTTCATGTGTGATGTGCAACACAGAATTGCTCTGCACGCAGTGCAGGGGAATCGGGCCTCATCTCGCGGCGAGGGGGAAGTCTCATGGTTTTTCTCGAGTTGCGGCGGGAACCTGGGGTATATTCTCGAGTTACGACGGGGATGGCCCTTCCACACACGTGTTTGTTCAGCCACGTCAGGACTCTTGCCTAGTTGCGAGACACAACTCGGGATTCTCCTCGAGGCTTGGCAAGGCAATTGGGACGCCTCTCCAGATGAGGCGGGAGACCAAGTGTCCCTTTCCACGTGCCACAGGAATCCTGGGACTCCTATCAAGTTTCACGAGGAGTCAGGCATCGTCTCCTTTGGAGGCACTGATCTCCGCGTACCTCTGGAGTTTTCAAAGGATGTGAGGCCTCCGGTCGCGATGAGGTGGGGAACTAGGTCTTTCTCTGTGGTCTCCACAGGGGATTCAGACATCCTTTCTTCTTGGGAGATGCAAGACGAGCCTGCATTCAAGTCACTGCAGGGATATCCAGCCTTATTTCGAGTCAGGGCATCGCGGTGTCCATTCCACTTGAGGCCGCAAACTCAGGGTCCCTCTCACATACCTAGAGCTGAGAGAAGCCTCCTCTTGAGGTGCTTGTGGTAAGGTGGTATTCCTCTGGAGTCGAAGCCAGGGACTAACCTCTCATCTCGAGTTGATTTTTGGCCCACGGAGCTCTTTCGTGTTGCTACAGTGACCTCAGGATCCCTCTAGCCTTGAAACAGTGTTCTTGGGGTTTCTCTGCAGTGCCATGAAGGAAATCAAGGCTCCTTTCATGTGTGATGTGCAACACGGAATTGCTCTGCACGCAGTGCATGGGAATCGGGCCTCATCTCGTGGCGAGGGGGAAGTCTCATGGTTTTTCTCGAGTTGCGGCGGGAACCTGGGGTATATTCTCGAGGTACGACGGGGATGGCCCTTCCACCCACGTGTTTCTTCAGCGACGTCAGGACTCCTGCCTAGTTGCGAGGGACAACTCTGGATTCTCCTCGAGGCTTGGCAGGGCAATTTTGACGCCTCTCCAGCTGAGGCGGGAGACCAAGTGTCCCTTTCCAAGTGCCACAGGAATCCTGGGACTCCTATCAAGTTTCACGAGGAGTCAGGCATCGTCTCCTTTGGAGGCACTGATCTCCGCGTACCTCTGGAGTTATCACAGGATGTGAGGCTATCGGTCGCGATGAGGTGGGGAACTAAGTCTTTCTCTGTGCTTTCCACAGGGTATTCAGACATCCTTTCGTCCTGGGAGATGCAAGACGAGCCTGCATTCAAGTCACTGCAGGGATATCCAGCCTTATTTCGAGTCAGGGCATCGCGGTGTCCATTCCACTTGAGGCCGCAAACTCAGGGTCCCTCTCACATACCTAGAGCTGAGAGAAGCCTCCTCTTGAGGTGCTTGTGGTAAGGTGGTATTCCTCTGGAGACGAAGCCAGGGACTAACCTCTCTTTTCGAGTTGATTTTTGGTCCACAGAGTTCTTTTGTGTTGCTACAGTGACCTCAGGATCCCTCTATCCTTGAAACAGTGTTCTTGGGGTTTCTCTGGAGTGCCATCAAGGAAATCAAGGCTCCTTTCATGTGTGATGTGCAAGACGGAATTGCTCTGCACGCAGTACAGGGGAATCGGGCCTCATCTCGCATCGATGGGGAAGTCTCATGGTTTTTCTCGAATTGCGGCGGGAACCTGGGGTATATTCTCGAGTTACGACGGGGATGGCCCTTCCACCCACGTGTTTGTTCAGTAACGTCAGGACTCCTGCCTAGTTGCGAGGGACAACTCGGGATTCTCCTCGAGGCTTGGCAGGGCAATTGGAACGCCTCTCCAGCTGAGGCGGGAGACCAAGGGTCCCTTTCCACGGGCCACAAGAATCCTGGGACTCCTATCAAGTTTCACGAGGAGTCAGGCATCGTCTCCTTTGGAGGCACTGATCTCCGCGTACCTCTGGAGTTTTCAAAGGATGTGAGGCCTCCGGTCGCGATGAGGTGGGGAACTAGGTCTTTCTCTGTGGTCTCCACAGGGGATTCAGACATCCTTTCTTCTTGGGAGATGCAAGACGAGCCTGCATTCCAGTCACTGCAGGGATATCCGGCCTTATTTCGAGTCAGGGCATCGCGGTGTCCATTCCACTTGAGGCCGCAAACTCAGGATCCCTCTCACATACCTAGAGCTGAGAGAAGCCTCCTCTTGAGGTGCTTGTGGTAAGGTCGTAATCCTCAGGAGTCGAAGTCAGGGACTAACCTCTCATTTCGTGTTGATTCTTGGTCCACGGAGCTCTTTCGTGTTGCTACAGTGACCTCAGGATCCCTCTAGCCTTGAATCAGTGTTCTTGGGGTTTCTCTGGAGTGCCATCAAGGAAATCAAGGCTCCTTTCATGTGTGATGTGCAACACGGAATTGCTCTGCACGCAGTGCAGGGGAATCGGGCCTCATCTCGCGGCGAGGGGGAAGTCTCATGGTTTTTCTCAAGTTGCGGCGGGAACCTGGGGTATATTCTCGAGTTACGACGGGGATGGCCCTTCCACCCACGTGTTTGTTCAGCCACGTCAGGACTCCTGCCTAGTTGCGAGGGACAGCTCTGGATTCTCCTTGAGGCTTTGCAGGGCAATTGGGACGCCTCTCCAGCTGAGACGGGAGAACAAGGGTCCCTTTCCACGTGCCACAGGAATCCTGGGTCTCCTATCAAGTTTCACGAGGAGTCAGGCATCGTCTCCTTTGGAGGCACTGATCTCCGCATACCTCTGGAGTTTTCAAAGGATTTGAGGCCTCCTGTCGCGATGAGGTGGGGAACTAGGTCTTTCTCTGTGGTCTCCACAGGGGATTCAGACACCCTTTCGTCTTGGGAGATGCAAGACGAGCCTGCATTCCAGTCACTGCAGGGATATCCGGCCTTATTTCGAGTCAGGGCATCGCGGTGTCCATTCCACTTGAGGCCGCAAACTCAGGGTCCCTCTCACATACCTAGAGCTGAGAGAAGCCTCCTCTTGAGGTGCTTGTGGTAAGGTGGTATTCCTCTGGAGTCGAAGCCAGGGACTAACCTCTCATCTCGAGTTGATTTTGGGTCCACGGAGCTCTTTCGTGTTGCTACAGTGACCTCAGGATCCCTCTAGCCTTGAAACAGTGTTCTTGGGGTTTCTCTGTAGTGCCATGAAGGAAATCAAGGCACCTTTCATGTGTGATGTGCAACACAGAATTGCTCTGCACGCAGTGCAGGGGAATCGGGCCTCATCTCGCGGCGAGGGGGAAGTCTCATGGTTTTTCTCGAGTTGCGGCGGGAACCTGGGGTATATTCTCGAGTTACGACGGGGATGGCCCTTCCACACACGTGTTTGTTCAGCCACGTCAGGACTCTTGCCTAGTTGCGAGACACAACTCGGGATTCTCCTCGAGGCTTTGCAAGGCAATTGGGACGCCTCTCCAGCTGAGGCGGGAGACCAAGGGTCCCTTTCCACGTGCCACAGGAATCCTGGGACTCCTATCAAGATTCACGAGGAGTCAGGCATCATCTCCTTTGGAGGCACTGATCTCCGCGTACCTCTGGAGTTTTCAAAGGATGTGAGGCCTCCGGTCGCGATGAGGTGGGGAACTAGGTCTTTCTCTGTGGTCTCCACAGGGGATTCAGACATCCTTTCTTCTTGGGAGATGCAAGACGAGCCTGCATTCAAGTCACTGCAGGGATATCCAGCCTTATTTCGCATCAGGGCATCGCGGTGTCCATTCCACTTGAGGCCGCAAACTCAGGGTCCCTCTCACATACCTAGAGCTGAGAGAAGCCTCCTCTTGAGGTGCTTGTGGTAAGGTGGTATTCCTCTGGAGACGAATCCAGGGACTAACCTCTCTTTTCGTGTTGATTTTTGGTCCACAGAGTTCTTTCGTGTTGCTACAGTGACCTCAGGATCCCTCTATCCTTGAAACAGTGTTCTTGGGGTTTCTCTGGAGTGCCATGAAGGAAATCAAGGCTCCTTTCATGTGTGATGTGCAAGACGGAATTGCTCTGCACGCAGTACAGGGGAATCGGGCCTCATCTCGCATCGAGGGGGAAGTCTAATGGTTTTTCTCGAGTTGCGGCGGGAACCTGGGGTATATTCTCGAGTTACGACGGGGATGGCCCTTCCAACCACGTGTTTGTTCAGCCACGTCAGGACTCCTGCCTAGTTGCGAGGGACAACTCGGGATTCTCCTCGAGGCTTGGCAGGGCAATTGGAACGCCTCTCCAGCTGAGGCGGGACACCAAGGGTCCCTTTCAACGTGCCACAAGAATCCTGGGACTCCTATCAAGTTTCACGAGGAGTCAGGCATCGTCTCCTTTGGAGGCACTGATCTCCGCGTACCTCTGGAATTTTCAAAGGATGTGAGGCCTCCGGTCGCGATGAGGTGGGGAACTAGGTGTTTCTCTGTGGTCTCCACAGGGGATTCAGACATCCTTTCTTCTTGGGAGATCCAAGACGAGCCTGCATTCAAGTCACTGCAGGGATATCCGGCCTTATTTCGAGTCAGGGCATCGCTGTGTCCATTCCACTTGAGGCCGCAAACTCAGGATCCCTCTCACATACCTAGAGCTGAGAGAAGCCTCCTCTTGAGGTGCTTGTGGTAAGGTGGTATTCCTCAGGAGTCGAAGCCAGGGACTAACCTCTCATCTCGTGTTGATTCTTGGTCCACGGAGCTCTTTCGTGTTGCTACAGTGACCTCAGGATCCCTCTAGCCTTGAAACAGTGTTCTTGGGGTTTCTCTGGAGTGCCATGAAGGAAATCAAGGCTCCTTTCATGTGTGATGTGCAACACAGCATTGCTCTGCACGCAGTGCAGGGGAATCGGGCCTCATCTTGCGGCGAGGGGGAAGTCTCATGGTTTTTCTCGAGTTGCGGCGGGAACCTGGGGTATATTCTCGAGTTACGACGGGGATGGCCCTTCCACACACGTGTTTGTTCAGCCATGTCAGGACTCTTGCCTAGTTGCGAGACACAACTCGGGATTCTCCTCGAGGCTTGGCAAGGCAATTGGGACGCCTCTCCAGCTGAGGCGGGAGACCAAGTGTCCCTTTCCACGTGCCACAGGAATCCTGGGTCTCCTATCAAGTTTCACGAGGAGTCAGGCATCGTCTCCTTTGGAGGCACTGATCTCCGCATACCTCTGGAGTTTTCAAAGGATTTGAGGCCTTCTGTCGCGATGAGGTGGGGAACTAGGTCTTTCTCTGTGGTCTCCACAGGGGATTCAGACACCCTTTCATCTTTGGAGATGCAAGACGAGCCTGCATTCCAGTCACTGCAGGGATATCCGGCCTTATTTCGAGTCAGGGCATCGCGGTGTCCATTCCACTTGAGGCCGCAAACTCAGGGTCCCTCTCACATACCTAGAGCTGAGAGAAGCCTCCTCTTGAGGTGCTTGTGGTAAGGTGGTATTCCTCTGGAGACGAATCCAGGGACTAACCTCTCTTTTCGAGTTGATTTTTGGTCCACAGAGTTCTTTCGTGTTGCTACAGTGACCTCAGGATCCCTCTATCCTTGAAACAGTGTTCTTGGGGTTTCTCTGGAGTGCCATCAAGGAAATCAAGGCTCCTTTCATGTGTGATGTGCAAGACGGAATTGCTCTGCACGCAGTACAGGGGAATCGGGCCTCATCTCGCATCGAGGGGGAAGTCTAATGGTTTTTCTCGAGTTGCGGCGGGAACCTGGGGTATATTCTCGAGTTACGACGGGGATGGCCCTTCCACACACGTGTTTGTTCAGCCACGTCAGGACTCCTGCCTAGTTGCGAGGGACAACTCGGGATTCTCCTCGAGGCTTGGCAGGGCAATTAGAACGCCTCTCCAGCTGAGGCGGGACACCAAGGGTCCCTTTCAACGTGCCACAAGAATCCTGGGACTCCTATCAAGTTTCACGAGGAGTCAGGCATCGTCTCCTTTGGAGGCACTGATCTCCGCGTACCTCTGGAATTTTCAAAGGATGTGAGGCCTCCGTTCGCGATGAGGTGGGGAACTAGGTCTTTCTCTGTGGTCTCCACAGGGGATTCAGACATCCTTTCTTCTTGGGAGATGCAAGACGAGCCTGCATTCAAGTCACTGCAGGGATATCCGGCCTTATTTCGAGTCAGGGCATCGCTGTGTCCATTCCACTTGAGGCCGCAAACTCAGGATCCCTCTCACATACCTAGAGCTGAGAGAAGCCTCCTCTTGAGGTGCTTGTGGTAAGGTGGTATTCCTCAGGAGTCGAAGCCAGGGACTAACCTCTCATCTCGTGTTGATTCTTGGTCCACGGAGCTCTTTCGTGTTGCTACAGTGACCTCAGGATCCCTCTAGCCTTGAAACAGTGTTCTTGGGGTTTCTCTGGAGTGCCATGAAGGAAATCAAGGCTCCTTTCATGTGTGATGTGCAACACGGAATTGCTCTGCACGCAGTGCAGGGGAATCGGGCCTCATCTCGCGGCGAGGGGGAAGTCTCATGGTTTTTCTCGAGTTGCGGCGGGAACCTGGGGTATATTCTCGAGTTACGACGGGGATGGCCCTTCCACACACGTGTTTGTTCAGCCATGTCAGGACTCTTGCCTAGTTGCGAGACACAACTCGGGATTCTCCTCGAGGCTTTGCAAGGCAATTGGGGCGCCTCTCCAGCTGAGGCGGGAGACCAAGTGTCCCTTTCCACGTGCCACAGGAATCCTGGGTCTCCTATCAAGTTTCACGAGGAGTCAGGCATCGTCTCCTTTGGAGGCACTGATCTCCGCATACCTCTGGAGTTTTCAAAGGATTTGAGGCCTTCTGTCGCGATGAGGTGGGGAACTAGGTCTTTCTCTGTGGTCTCCACAGGGGATTCAGACACCCTTTCATCTTTGGAGATGCAAGACGAGCCTGCATTCCAGTCACTGCAGGGATATCCGGCCTTATTTCGAGTCAGGGCATCGCGGTGTCCATTCCACTTGAGGCCGCAAATTCAGGGTCCCTCTCACATACCTAGAGCTGAGAGAAGCCTCCTCTTGAGGTGCTTGTGGTAAGGTGGTATTCCTCTGGAGTCGAAGCCACGGACTAACCTCTCATCTCGAGTTGATTTTTGGTCCACAGAGCTCTTTCCTGTTGCTACAGTGACCTCAGGATCCCTCTAGCCTTGAAACAGTGTTCTTGGGGATTCTCTGGAGTGCCATGAAGGAAATCAAGGCTCCTTTCATGTGTGATGTGCAACACAGAATTGCTCTGCACGCAGTGCAGGGGAATCGGGCTTCATCTCGCGGCGAGGGGGAAGTCTCATGGTTTTTCTCGAGTTGCGGCGGGAACCTGGGGTATATTCTCGAGTTACGACGGGGATGGCCCTTCCACACACGTGTTTGTTCAGCCACGTCAGGACTCTTGCCTAGTTGCGAGACACAACTCGGGATTCTCCTCGAGGCTTGGCAAGGCAATTGGGACGCCTCTCCAGATGAGGCGGGAGACCAAGTGTCCCTTTCCACGTGCCACAGGAATCCTGGGACTCCTATCAAGTTTCACGAGGAGTCAGGCATCGTCTCCTTTGGAGGCACTGATCTCCGCGTACCTCTGGAGTTTTCAAAAGATGTGAGGCCTCCGGTCACGATGAGGTGGGGAACTAGGTCTTTCTCTGTGGTCTCCACAGGGGATTCAGACATCCTTTCATCTTGGGAGATGCAAGACGAGCCTGCATTCAAGTCACTGCAGGGATATCCAGCCTTATTTCGCGTCAGGGCATCGCGGTGTCCATTCCACTTGAGGCCGCAAAATCAGGGTCCCTCTCACATACCTAGAGCTGAGAGAAGCCTCCTCTTGAGGTGCTTGTGGTAAGGTGGTATTCCTCTGGAGTCGAAGCCAGGGACTAACCTCTCATCTCGAGTTGATTTTTGGCCCACGGAGCTCTTTCGTGTTGCTACAGTGACCTCAGGATCCCTCTAGCCTTGAAACAGTGTTCTTGGGGTTTCTCTGGAGTGCCATCAAGGAAATCAAGGCTCCTTTCATGTGTGATGTGCAACACGGAATTGCTCTGCACGCAGTGCAGGGGAATCGGGCCTCATCTCGCGGCGAGGGGGAAGTCTCATGGTTTTTCTCGAGTTGCGGCGGGAACCTGGGGTATATTCTCGAGTTACGACGGGGATGGCCCTTCCACCCACGTGTTTCTTCAGCGACGTCAGGACTCCTGCCTAGTTGCGAGGGACAATTCTGGATTCTCCTCGAGGCATGGCAGGGCAATTGGGACGCCTCTCCAGCTGAGGCGGGAGACCAAGTGTCCCTTTCCAAGTGCCACAGGAATCCTGGGACTCCTATCAAGTTTCACGAGGAGTCAGGCATCGTCTCCTTTGGAGGCACTGATCTCCGCGTACCTCTGGAATTTTCAAAGGATGTGAGGCTATCGGTCGCGATGAGGTGGGGAACTAAGTCTTTCTCTGTGCTTTCCACAGGGGATTCAGACATCCTTTCGTCCTGGGAGATGCAAGACGAGCCTGCATTGAAGTCACTGCAGGGATATCCGGCCTTATTTCGAGTCAGGGCATCGCGGTGTCCATTCCACTTGAGGCCGCAAACTCAGGGTCCCTCTCACATACCTAGAGCTGAGAGAAGCCTCCTCTTGAGGTGCTTGTGGTAAGGTGGTATTGCTCTAGAGACGAAGCCAGGGACTAACCTCTCTTTTCGAGTTGATTTTTGGTCCACAGAGTTCTTTTGTGTAGCTACAGTGACCTCAGGATCCCTCTATCCTTGAAACAGTGTTCTTGGGGTTTCTCTGGAGTGCCATCAAGGAAATCAAGGCTCCTTTCATGTGTGATGTGCAAGACGGAATTGCTCTGCACGGAGTACAGGGGAATCGGGCCTCATCTCGCATCGATGGGGAAGTCTCATGGTTTTTCTCGAATTGCGGCGGGAACCTGGGGTATATTCTCGAGTTACGACGGGGATGGCCCTTCCACCCACGTGTTTCTTCAGCGACGTCAGGACTCCTGCCTAGTTGCGAGGGACAGCTCTGGATTCTCCTTGAGGCTTTGCAGGGCACTTGGGACGCCTCTCCAGCTGAGACGGGAGACCAAGGGTCCCTTTCCACGTGCCACAGGAATCCTGGGTCTCCTATCAAGTTTCACGAGGAGTCAGGCATCGTCTCCTTTGGAGGCACTGATCTCCGCATACCTCTGGAGTTTTCAAAGGATTTGAGGCCTCCTGTCGCGATGAGGTGGGGAACTAGGTGTTTCTCTGTGGTCTCCACAGGGGATTCAGACACCCTTTCGTCTTGGGAGATGCAAGACGAGCCTACATTCCAGTCACTGCAGGGATATCCGGCCTTATTTCGAGTCAGGGCATCGCGGTGTCCATTCCACTTGAGGCCGCAAACTCAGGGTCCCTCTCACATACCTAGAGCTGAGAGAAGCCTCCTCTTGAGGTGCTTGTGGTAAGGTGGTATTCCTCTGGAGTCGAAGCCAGGGACTAACCTCTCATCTCGAGTTGATTATTGGTCCACGGAGCTCTTTCTTGTTGCTACAGTGACCTCAGGATCCCTCTAGCCTTGAAACAGTGTTCTTGGGGTTTCTCTGGAGTGCCATGAAGGAAATCAAGGCTCCTTTCATGTGTGATGTGCAACACAGAATTGCTCTGCACGCAGTGCAGGGGAATCGGGCCTCATCTCGCGGCGAGGGGGAAGTCTCATGGTTTTTCTCGAGTTGCGGCGGGAACCTGGGGTATATTCTCGAGTTACGACGGGGATGGCCCTTCCACACACGTGTTTGTTCAGCCACGTCAGGACTCTTGCCTAGTTGCGAGACTCAACTCGGGATTCTCCTCGAGGCTTGGCAAGGCAATTGGGACGCCTCTCCAGCTGAGGCGGGAGACCAAGGGTCCCTTTCCACGTGCCACAGGAATCCTGGGTCACCTATCAAGTTTCACGAGGAGTCAGGCATCGTCTCCTTTGGAGGCACTGATCTCCGCGTACCTCTGGAGTTTTCAAAGGATGTGAGGCCTCCGGTCGCGATGAGGTGGGGAACTAGGTCTTTCTCTGTGGTCTCCACAGGGGATTCTGACATCCTTTCTTCTTGGGAGATGCAAGACGAGCCTGCATTCCAGTCACTGCAGGGATATCCGGCCTTATTTATAGTCAGGGCATCGCGGTGTCCATTCCACTTGAGGCCGCAAACTCAGGATCCCTCTCACATACCTAGAGCTGAGAGAAGCCTCCTCTTGAGGTGCTTGTGGTCAGGTGGTATTCCTCAGGAGTCGAAGCCAGGGACTAACCTCTCATCTCGTGTTGATTCTTGGTCCACGGAGCTCTTTCGTGTTGCTACAGTGACCTCAGGATCCCTCTAGCCTTGAAACAGTGTTCTTGGGGTTTCTCTGGAGTGCCATCAAGGAAATCAAGGCTCCTTTCATGTGTGATGTGCAACACAGAATTGCTCTGCACGCAGTGCAGGGGAATCCGGCCTCATCTCGCGGCGAGGGGGAAGTCTCATGGTTTTTCTCGAGTTGCGGCGGGAACCTGGGGTATATTCTCGAGTTACGACGGGGATGGCCCTTCCACGCACGTGTTTCTTCAGCGACGTCAGGACTCCTGGCTAGTTGCGAGGGACAACTCGGGATTCTCCTCGAGGCTTTGCAGGGCAATTGGGACGCCTCTCCAGCTGAGACGGGAGACCAAGTGTCCCTTTCCACGTGCCACAGGAATCCTGGGTCTCCTATGAAGTTTCACGAGGAGTCAGGCATCGTCTCCTTTGGAGGCACTGATCTCCGCATACCTCTGGAGTTTTCAAAGGATTTGAGGCCTCCTGTCGCGATGAGGTGGGGAACTAGGTCTTTCTCTGTGGTCTCCACAGGGGATTCAGACACCCTTTCGTCTTGGGAGATGCAAGACGAGCCTGCATTCCAGTCACTGCAGGGATATCCGGCCTTATTTCGAGTCAGGGCATCGCTGTGTCCATTCCACTTGAGGCCGCAAACTCAGGGTCCCTCTCACATACCTAGAGCTGAGAGAAGCCTCCTCTTGAGGTGCTTGTGGTAAGGTGGTATTCCTCTGGAGTCGAAGCCAGGGACTAACCTCTCATCTCGAGTTGATTTTGGGTCCACGGAGCTCTTTCGTGTTGCTACAGTGACCTAAGGATCCCTCTAGCCTTGAAACAGTGTTCTTGGGGTTTCTCTGGAGTGCCATGAAGGAAATCAAGGCACCTTTCATGTGTGATGTGCAACAAAGCATTGCTCTGCACGCAGTGCAGGGGATTCGGGCCTCATCTCGCGGCGAGGGGGAAGTCTCATGGTTTTTCTCAAGTTGCGGCGGGAACCTGGGGTATATTCTTGAGTTACGACGGGGATGGCCCTTCCACACACGTGTTTGTTCAACCACGTCAGGACTCTTGCCTAGTTGCGAGACTCAACTCGGGATTCTCCTCGAGGCTTGGCAAGGCAATTGGGATGCCTCTCCAGCTGAGGCGGGAGACCAAGGGTCCCTTTCCACGTGCCACAGGAATCCTGGGACTCCTATCAAGATTCACGAGGAGTCAGGCATCATCTCCTTTGGAGGCACTGATCTCCGCGTACCTCTGGAGTTTTCAAAGGATGTGAGGCCTCCGGTCGCGATGAGGTGGGGAACTAGGTCTTTCTCTGTGGTCTCCACAGGGGATTCAGACATCCTTTCTTCTTGGGAGATGCAAAACGAGCCTGCATTCAAGTCACTGCAGGGATATCCAGCCTTATTTCGCATCAGGGCATCGCGGTGTCCATTCCACTTGAGGCCGCAAACTCAGGGTCCCTCTCACATACCTAGAGCTGAGAGAAGCCTCCTCTTGAGGTGCTTGTGGTAAGGTGGTATTCCTCTGGAGACGAATCCAGGGACTAACCTCTCTTTTCGAGTTGATTTTTGGTCCACAGAGTTCTTTCGTGTTGCTACAGTGACCTCAGGATCCCTCTATCCTTGAAACAGTGTTCTTGGGGTTTCTCTGGAGTGCCATCAAGGAAATCAAGGCTCCTTTCATGTGTGATGTGCAAGACGGAATTGCTCTGCACGCAGTACAGGGGAATCGGGCCTCATCTCGCATCGAGTGGGAAGTCTAATGGTTTTTCTCGAGTTGCGGCGGGAACCTGGGGTATATTCTCGAGTTACGACGGGGATGGCCCTTCCACACACGTGTTTGTTCAGCCACGTCAGGACTCCTGCCTAGTTGCGAGGGACAACTCGGGATTCTCCTCGAGGCTTGGCAGGGCAATTGGGACGCCTCTCCAGCTGAGGCGGGAGACCAAGGGTCCCTTTCAACGTGCCACAAGAATCCTGGGAATCCTATCAAGTTTCACGAGGAGTCAGGCATCGTCTCCTTTGGAGGCACTGATCTCCACGTACCTCTGGAATTTTCAAAGGATGTGAGGCCTCCGGTCGCGATGAGGTGGGGAACTAGGTGTTTCTCTGTGGTCTCCACAGGGGATTCAGACATCCTTTCTTCTTGGGAGATGCAAGACGAGCCTGCATTCAAGTCACTGCAGGGATATCCGGCCTTATTTCGAGTCAGGGCATCGCTGTGTCCATTCCACTTGAGGCCGCAAACTCAGGATCCCTCTCACATACCTAGAGCTGAGAGAAGCCTCCTCTTGAGGTGCTTGTGGTAAGGTGGTATTCCTCAGGAGTCGAAGCCAGGGACTAACCTCTCATCTCGTGTTGATTCTTGGTCCACGGAGCTCTTTCGTGTTGCTACAGTGACCTCAGGATCCCTCTAGCCTTGAAACAGTGTTCTTGGGGTTTCTCTGGAGTGCCATGAAGGAAATCAAGGCTCCTTTCATGTGTGATGTGCAACACGGAATTGCTCTGCACGCAGTGCAGGGGAATCGGGCCTCATCTCGCGGCGAGGGGGAAGTCTCATGGTTTTTCTCGAGTTGCGGCGGGAACCTGGGGTATATTCTCGAGTTACGACGGGGATGGCCCTTCCACACACGTGTTTGTTCAGCCATGTCAGGACTCTTGCCTAGTTGCGAGACACAACTCGGGATTCTCCTCGAGGCTTGGCAAGGCAATTGGGACGCCTCTCCAGCTGAGGCGGGAGACCAAGTGTCCCTTTCCACGTGCCACAGGAATCCTGGGTCTCCTATCAAGTTTCACGAGGAGTCAGGCATCGTCTCCTTTGGAGGCACTGATCTCCGCATACCTCTGGAGTTTTCAAAGGATTTGAGGCCTCCTGTCGCGATGAGGTGGGGAACTAGGTCTTTCTCTGTGGTCTCCAGAGGGGATTCAGACACCCTTTCATCTTGGGAGATGCAAGACGAGCCTGCATTCCAGTCACTGCAGGGATATCCGGCCTTATTTCGAGTCAGGGCATCGCGGTGTCCATTCCACTTGAGGCCGCAAATTCAGGGTCCCTCTCACATACCTAGAGCTGAGAGAAGCCTCCTCTTGAGGTGCTTGTGGTAAGGTGGTATTCCTCTGGAGTCGAAGCCAGGGACTAACCTCTCATCTCGAGTTGATTTTTGGTCCACAGAGCTCTTTCCTGTTGCTACAGTGACCTCAGGATCCCTCTAGCCTTGAAACAGTGTTCTTGGGGATTCTCTGGAGTGCCATGAAGGAAATCAAGGCTCCTTTCATGTGTGATGTGCAACACAGAATTGCTCTGCACGCAGTGCAGGGGAATCGGGCCTCATCTCGCGGCGAGGGGGAAGTCTCATGGTTTTTCACGAGTTGCGGCGGGAACCTGGGGTATATTCTCGAGTTACGACGGGGATGGCCCTTCCACACACGTGTTTGTTCAGCCACGTCAGGACTCTTGCCTAGTTGCGAGACACAACTCGGGATTCTTCTCGAGGCTTGGCAAGGCAATTGGGACGCCTCTCCAGATGAGGCGGGAGACCAAGTATCCCTTTCCACGTGCCACAGGAATCCTGGGACTCCTATCAAGTTTCACGAGGAGTCAGGCATCGTCTCCTTTGGAGGCACTGATCTCCGCGTACCTCTGGAGTTTTCAAAGGATGTGAGGCCTCCGGTCGCGATGAGGTGGGGAACTAGGTCTTTCTCTGTGGTCTCCACAGGGGATTCAGACATCCTTTCATCTTGGAAGATGCAAGACGAGCCTGCATTCAAGTCACTGCAGGGATATCCAGCCTTATTTCGCGTCAGGGCATCGCGGTGTCCATTCCACTTGAGGCCGCAAAATCAGGGTCCCTCTCACATACCTAGAGCTGAGAGAAGCCTCCTCTTGAGGTGCTTGTGGTAAGGTGGTATTCCTCTGGAGTCGAAGCCAGGGACTAACCTCTCATCTCGAGTTGATTTTTGGCCCACGGAGCTCTTTCGTGTTGCTACAGTGACCTCAGGATCCCTCTAGCCTTGAAACAGTGTTCTTGGGGTTTCTCTGGAGTGCCATCAAGGAAATCAAGGCTCCTTTCATGTGTGATGTGCAACACGGAATTGCTCTGCACGCAGTGCAGGGGAATCGGGCCTCATCTCGCGGCGAGGGGGAACTCTCATGGTTTTTCTCGAGTTGCGGCGGGAACCTGGGGTATATTCTCGAGTTACGACGGGGATGGCCCTTCCACCCACGTGTTTCTTCAGCGACGTCAGGACTCCTGCCTAGTTGCGAGGGACAACTCTGGATTCTCCTCGAGGCATGGCAGGGCAATTGGGACGCCTCTTCAGCTGAGGCGGGAGACCAAGTGTCCCTTTCCAAGTGCCACAGGAATCCTGGGACTCCTATCAAGTTTCACGAGGAGTCAGGCATCGTCTCCTTTGGAGGCACTGATCTCCGCGTACCTCTGGAGTTTTCAAAGGATGTGAGGCTATCGGTCGCGATGAGGTGGGGAACTAAGTCTTTCTCTGTGCTTTCCACAGGGGATTCAGACATCCTTTCGTCCTGGGAGATGCAAGACGAGCCTGCATTCAAGTCACTGCAGGGATATCCAGCCTTATTTCGCGTCAGGGCATCGCGGTATCCATTCCACTTGAGGCCGCAAACTCAGGGTCCCTCTCACATACCTAGAGCTGAGAGAAGCCTCCTCTTGAGGTGCTTGTGGTAAGGTGGTATTCCTCTGGAGTCGAATCCAGGGACTAACCTCTCTTTTCGAGTTGATTTTTGGTCCACAGAGTTCTTTCGTGTTGCTACAGTGACCTCAGGATCCCTCTATCCTTGAAACAGTGTTCTTGGGGTTTCTCTGGAGTGCCATCAAGGAAATCAAGGCTCCTTTCATGTGTGATGTGCAAGACGGAATTGCTCTGCACGCAGTACAGGGGAATCGGGCCTCATCTCGCATCGAGGGGGAAGTCTCATGGTTTTTCTCGAGTTGCGGCGGGAACCTGGGGTATATTCTCGAGTTACGACG
The DNA here is from genome assembly GCF_910594005.1 of Cervus elaphus. NCBI lineage: Eukaryota > Metazoa > Chordata > Mammalia > Artiodactyla > Cervidae > Cervus > Cervus elaphus. Next base: position 8,598 of record NW_025316689.1, on the reverse strand, counting down.
GGGATGGCCCTTCCACCCACGTGTTTGTTCAGCCATGTCAGGACTCCTGCCTAGTTGCGAGGGACAACTCGGGATTCTCCTCGAGGCTTGGCAGGGCAATTGGAACGCCTCTCCAGCTGAGGCGGGAGACCAAGGGTCCCTTTCCACGTGCCACAAGAATCCTGGGACTCCTATCAAGTTTCACGAGGAGTCAGGCATCGTCTCCTTTGGAGGCACTGATCTCCGCGTACCTCTGGAGTTTTCAAAGGATGTGAGGCCTCCGGTCGCGATGAGGTGGGGAACTAGGTCTTTCTCTGTGGTCTCCACAGGGGATTCAGACATCCTTTCTTCTTGGGAGATGCAAGACGAGCCTGCATTCAAGTCACTGCAGGGATATCCGGCCTTATTTCGAGTCAGGGCATCGCTGTGTCCATTCCACTTGAGGCCGCAAACTCAGGATCCCTCTCACATACCTAGAGCTGAGAGAAGCCTCCTCTTGAGGTGCTTGTGGTAAGGTGGTATTCCTCAGGAGTCGAAGCCAGGGACTAACCTCTGATCTCGTGTTGATTCTTGGTCCACAGAGCTCTTTCGTGTTGCTACAGTGACCTCAGGATCCCTCTATCCTTGAAACAGTGTTCTTGGGGTTTCTCTGCAGTGCCATGAAGGAAATCAAGGCTCCTTTCATGTGTGATGTGCAACACGGAATTGCTCTGCACGCAGTGCAGGGCAATCGGGCCTCATCTCACGGCGAGGGGGAAGTCTCATGGTTTTTCTCGAGTTGCGGCGGGAACCTGGGGTATATTCTCGAGTTACGACGGGGATGGCCCTTCCACACACGTGTGTGTTCAGCCATGTCACGACTCCTGCCTAGTTGCGAGACACAACTCGGGATTCTCCTCGAGGCTTTGCAGGGCAATTGGGACGCCTCTCCAGCTGAGACGGGAGACCAAGGGTCCCTTACCACGTGCCACAGGAATCCTGGGTCTCCTATCAAGTTTCACGAGGAGTCAGGCATCGTCTCCTTTGGAGGCACTGATCTCCGCATACCTCTGGAGTTTTCAAAGGATTTGAGGCCTCCTGTCGCGATGAGGTGGGGAACTAGGTCTTTCTCTGTGGTCTCCACAGGGGATTCAGACACCCTTTCGTCTTGGGAGATGCAAGACGAGCCTGCATTCCCGTCACTGCAGGGATATCCGGCCTTATTTCGAGTCAGGGCATCGCGGTGTCCATTCCACTTGAGGCCGCAAACTCAGGGTCCCTCTCACATACCTAGAGCTGAGAGAAGCCTCCTCTTGAGGTGCTTGTGGTAAGGTGGTATTCCTCTGGAGTCGAAGCCAGGGACTAACCTCTCATCTCGAGTTGATTTTTGGCCCACGGAGCTCTTTCGTGTTGCTACAGTGACCTCAGGATCCCTCTAGCCTTGAAACAGTGTTCTTGGGGTTTCTCTGGAGTGCCATGAAGGAAATCAAGGCTCCTTTCATGTGTGATGTGCAACACAGAATTGCTCTGCACGCAGTGCAGGGGAATCGGGCCTCATCTCGCGGCGAGGGGGAAGTCTCATGGTTTTTCTCGAGTTGCGGCGGGAACCTGGGGTATATTCTCGAGTTACGACGGGGATGGCCCTTCCACACACGTGTTTTTTCAGCCACGTCAGGACTCTTGCCTAGTTGCGACACACAACTCGGGATTCTCCTCGAGGCTTGGCAAGGCAATTGGGACGCCTCTCCAGCTGAGGCGGGAGACCAAGGGTCCCTTTCCACGTGCCACAGGAATCCTGGGACTCCTATCAAGTTTCACGAGGAGTCAGGCATCGTCTCCTTTGGAGGCACTGATCTCCGCGTACCTCTGGAGTTTTCAAAGGATGTGAGGCCTCCGGTCGCGATTAGGTGGGGAACTAGGTGTTTTTCTGTGGTCTCCACAGGGGATTCAGACATCCTTTCATCTTGGGAGATGCAAGACGAGCCTGCATTCAAGTCACTGCAGGGATATCCAGCCTTATTTCGCGTCAGGGCATCGTGGTGTCCATTCCACTTGAGGCCGCAAACTCAGGGTCCCTCTCACATACCTAGAGCTGAGAGAAGCCTCCTCTTGAGGTGCTTGTGGTAAGGTGGTATTCCTCTGGAGTCGAAGCCAGGGACTAACCTCTCATCTCGAGTTGATTTTTGGCCCACGGAGCTCTTTCGTGTTGCTACAGTGACCTCAGGTTCCCTCTAGCCTTGAAACAGTGTTCTTGGGGTTTCTCTGGAGTGCCATGAAGGAAATCAAGGCTCCTTTCATGTGTGATGTGCAACACGGAATTGCTCTGCACGCAGTGCAGGGTAATCGGGCCTCATCTCGCGGCGAGGGGGAAGTCTCATGGTTTTTCTCGAGTTGCGGCGGGAACCTGGGGTATATTCTCGAGTTACGACGGGATGGCCCTTCCACCCACGTGTTTCTTCAGCGACGTCAGGACTCCTGCCTAGTTGCCAGGGACAACTCTGGATTCTCCTCGAGGCTTGGCAGGGCAATTGGGACGCCTCTCCAGCTGAGGCGGGAGACCAAATGTCCCTTTCCAAGTGCCACAGGAATCCTGGGACTCCTATCAAGTTTCACGAGGAGTCAGGCATCCTCTCCTTTGGAGGCACTGATCTCCGCGTACCTCTGGAGTTTTCAAAGGATGTGAGGCTATCGGTCGCGATGAGGTGGGGAACTAAGTCTTTCTCTGTGCTTTCCACAGGGGATTCAGACATCCTTTCGTCCTGGGAGATGCAAGACGAGCCTGCATTTAAGTCACTGCAGGGATATCTGGCCTTATTTCGAGTCAGGGCATCGCGGTGTCCATTCCACTTGAGGCCGCAAACTCAGGATCCCTCTCACATACCTAGAGCTGAGAGAAGCCTCCTCTTGAGGTGCTTGTGGTAAGGTGGTATTCCTCAGGAGTCAAAGCCAGGGACTAACCTCTCATCTCGTGTTGATTCTTGGTCCACGGAGCTCTTTTGTGTTGCTACAGTGACCTCAGGATCCCTCTAGCCTTGAAACAGTGTTCTTGGGGTTTCTCTGGAGTGCCATCAAGGAAATCAAGGCTCCTTTCATGTGTGATGTGCAACACGGAATTGCTCTGCACGCAGTGCAGGGGAACCGGGCCTCATCTCGCGGCGAGGGGGAAGTCTCATGGTTTTTCTCGAGTTGCGGCGGGAACCTGGGGTATATTCTCGAGTTACGACGGGGATGGCCCTTCCACACACGTGTGTGTTCAGCCATGTCAGGACTCCTGCCTAGTTGAGAGGGACAACTCGGGATTCTCCTCGAGGCTTTGCAGGGCAATTGGTACGCCTCTCCAGCTGAGACGGGAGACCAAGGGTCCCTTTCCACGTGCCACAGGAATCCTGGGTCTCCTATCAAGTTTCACGAGGAGTCAGGCATCGTCTCCTTTGGAGGCACTGATCTCCGCATACCTCTGGAGTTTTCAAAGGATTTGAGGCCTCCTCTCGCGATGAGGTGGGGAACTAGGTCTTTCTCTGTGGTCTCCACAGGGGATTCAGACACCCTTTCGTCTTGGGAGATGCAAGACGAGCCTGCATTCCAGTCACTGCAGGGATATCCGACCTTATTTCGAGTCAGGGCATCGCGGTGTCCATTCCACTTGAGGCCGCAAACTCAGGGTCCCTCTCACATACCTAGAGCTGAGAGAAGCCTCCTCTTGAGGTGCTTGTGGTAAGGTGGTATTCCTCTGGAGTCGAAGCCAGGGACTAACCTCTCATCTCGAGTTGATTTTTGGTCCACGGAGCTCTTTCGTGTTGCTACAGTGACCTCAGCATCCCTCTAGCCTTGAAACAGTGTTCTTGGGTTTTCTCTGGAGTGCCATGAAGGAAATCAAGGCTCCTTTCATGTGTGATGTGCAACACAGAATTGCTCTGCACGCAGTGCAGGGGAATCGGGCCTCATCTCGCGGCGAGGGGGAAGTCTCATGGTTTTTCTCGAGTTGCGGCGGGAACCTGGGGTATATTCTCGAGTTACGACGGGGATGGCCCTTCCACACACGTGTTTTTTCAGCCACGTCAGGACTCTTGCCTAGTTGCGAGACACAACTCGGGATTCTCCTCGAGGCTTGGCAAGGCAATTGGGACGCCTCTCCAGCTGAGGCGGGAGACCAAGGGTCCCTTTCCACGTGCCACAGGAATCCTGGGACTCCTATCAAGTTTCACGAGGAGTCAGGCATCGTCTCCTTTGGAGGCACTGATCTCCGCGTACCTCTGGAGTTTTCAAAGGATGTGAGGCCTCCGGTCGCGATGAGGTGGGGAACTAGGTCTTTCTCTGTGGTCTCCACAGGGGATTCAGACATCCTTTCATCTTGGGAGATGCAAGACGAGCCTGCATTCAAGTCACTGCAGGGATATCCAGCCTTATTTCGCGTCAGGGCATCGCGGTGTCCATTCCACTTGAGGCCGCAAACTCAGGGTCCCTCTCACATACCTAGAGCTGAGAGAAGCCTCCTCTTGAGGTGCTTGTGGTAAGGTGGTATTCCTCTGGAGTCGAAGCCAGGGACTAACCTCTCATCTCGAGTTGATTTTTGGCCCACGGAGCTCTTTCGTGTTGCTACAGTGACCTCAGGTTCCCTCTAGCCTTGAAACAGTGTTCTTGGGGTTTCTCTGGAGTGCCATCAAGGAAATCAAGGCTCCTTTCATGTGTGATGTGCAACACGGAATTGCTCTGCACGCAGTGCAGGGGAATCGGGCCTCATCTCGCGGCGAGGGGGAAGTCTCATGGTTTTTCTCGAGTTGCGGCGGGAACCTGGGGTATATTCTCGAGTTACGACGGGGATGGCCCTTCCACACACGTGTTTTTTCAGCCACGTCAGGACTCTTGCCTAGTTGCGAGACACAACTCGGGATTCTCCTCGAGGCTTGGCAAGGCAATTGGGACGCCTCTCCAGCTGAGGCGGGAGACCAAGGGTCCCTTTCCACGTGCCACAGGAATCCTGGGACTCCTATCAAGTTTCACGAGGAGTCAGGCATCGTCTTCTTTGGAGGCACTGATCTCCGTGTACCTCTGGAGTTTTCAAAGGATGTGAGGCCTCCGGTCGCGATGAGGTGGGGAACTAGGTCTTTCTCTGTGGTCTCCACAGGGGATTCAGACATCCTTTCATCTTGGGAGATGCAAGACGAGCCTGCATTCAAGTCACTGCAGGGATATCCAGCCTTATTTCGAGTCAGGGCATCGCGGTGTCCATTCCACTTGAGGCCGCAAACTCAGGGTCCCTCTCACATACCTAGAGCTGAGAGAAGCCTCCTCTTGAGGTGCTTGTGGTAAGGTGGTATTCCTCTGGAGTCGAAGCCAGGGACTAACCTCTCATCTCGAGTTGATTTTTGGCCCACGGAGCTCTTTCGTGTTGCTACAGTGACCTCAGGTTCCCTCTAGCCTTGAAACAGTGTTCTTGGGGTTTCTCTGGAGTGCCATCAAGAAAATCAAGGCTCCTTTCATGTGTGATGTGCAACACGGAATTGCTCTGCACGCAGTGCAGGGGAATCGGGCCTCATCTCGCGGCGAGGGGGAAGTCTCATGGTTTTTCTCGAGTTGCGGCGGGAACCTGGGGTATATTCTCGAGTTACGACGGGGATGGCCCTTCCACCCACGTGTGTCTTCAGCGACGTTGGACTCCTGCCTAGTTGCGAGGGACAACTCTGGATTCTCCTCGAGGCTTGGCAGGGCAATTGGGACGCCTCTCCAGCTGAGGCGGGAGACCAAGTGTCTCTTTCCAAGTGCCACAGGAATCCTGGGACTCCTATCAAGTTTCACGAGGAGTCAGGCATCGTCTCCTTTGGAGGCACTGATCTCCGCGTACCTCTGGAGTTTTCAAAGGATGTGAGGCTATCGGTCGCGATGAGGTGGGGAACTAAGTCTTTCTCTGTGCTTTCCACAGGGGATTCAGACATCCTTTCGTCCTGGGAGATGCAAGACGAGCCTGCATTGAAGTCACTGCAGGGATATCCGGCCTTATGTCGAGTCAGGGCATCGCGGTGTCCATTCCACTTGAGGCCGCAAACTCAGGATCCTTCTCACATACCTAGAGCTGAGAGAAGCCTCCTCTTGAGGTGCTTGTGGTAAGGTGGTATTCCTCAGGAGTCAAAGCCAGGGACTAACCTCTCATCTCGTGTTGATTCTTGGTCCACGGAGCTCTTTTGTGTTGCTACAGTGACCTCAGGATCCCTCTAGCCTTGAAACAGTGTTCTTGGGGTTTCTCTGGAGTGCCATCAAGGAAATCAAGGCTCCTTTCATGTGTGATGTGCAACACGGAATTGCTCTGCACACAGTGCAGGGGAATCGGGCCTCATCTCGCGGCGAGGGGGAAGTCTCATGGTTTTTCTCGAGTTGCGGCGGGAACCTGGGGTATATTCTCGAGTTACGACGGGGATGGCCGTTCCACCCACGTGTTTCTTCAGCGACGTCAGGACTCCTGCCTAGTTGCGAGGGACAACTCTGGATTCTCCTCGAGGCTTGGCAGGGCAATTGGGACGCCTCTCCAGCTGAGGCGGGAGACCAAGTGTCCCTTTCCAAGTGCCACAGGAATCCTGGGACTCCTATCAAGTTTCACGAAGAGTCAGGCATCGTCTCCTTTGGAGGCACTATCTCCGAGTACCTCTGGAGTTTTCAAAGGATGTGAGGCTATCGGTCGCGATGAGGTGGGGAACTAAGTCTTTCTCTGTGCTTTCCACAGGGGATTCAGACATCCTTTCGTCCTGGGAGATGCAAGACGAGCCTGCATTGAAGTCACTGCAGGGATATCCGGCCTTATTTCGAGTCAGGGCATCGCGGTGTCCATTCCACTTGAGGCCGCAAACTCAGGGTCCCTCTCACATACCTAGAGCTGAGAGAAGCCTCCTCTTGAGGTGCTTGTGGTAAGGTGGTATTCCTCTGGAGACGAATCCAGGGACTAACCTCTCTTTTCGAGTTGATTTTTGGTCCACAGAGTTCTTTCGTGTTGCTACAGTGACCTCAGGATCCCTCTATCCTTGAAACAGTGTTTTTGGGGTTTCTCTGGAGTGCCATCAAGGAAATCAAGGCTCCTTTCATGTGTGATGTGCAAGACGGAATTGCTCTGCACACAGTACAGGGGAATCGGGCCTCATCTCGCATCGAGGGGGAAGTCTCATGGTTTTTCTCGAGTTGCGGCGGGAACCTGGGGTATATTCTCGAGTTACGACGGGGATGGCCCTTCCACCCACGTGTTTGTTCAGCCACGTCAGGACTCCTGCCTAGTTGCGAGGGAAAACTCGGGATTCTCCTCGAGGCTTGGCAGGGCAATTGGAACGCCTCTCCAGCTGAGGCGGGGAGACCAAGGGTCCCTTTCCACATGCCACAAGAATCCTGGGACTCCTATCAAGTTTCACGAGGAGTCAGGCATCGTCTCCTTTGGAGGCACTGATCTCCGCGTACCTCTGGAGTTTTCAAAGGATGTGAGGGCTCCGGTCGCGATGAGGTGGGGAACTCGGTGTTTCTCTGTGGTCTCCACAGGGGATTCAGACATCCATTCTTCTTGGAGATGCAAGACGAGCCTGCATTCAAGTCACTGCAGGGATATCCGGCCTTATTTCGAGTCAGGGCATCGCGGTGTCCATTCCACTTGAGGCCGCAAACTCAGGATCCCTCTCACATACCTAGAGCTGAGAGAGCCTCCTCTTGAGGTGCTTGTGGTAAGGTGGTATTCCTCAGGAGTCGAAGCCAGGGACTAACCTCTCATCTCGTGTTGATTCTTGGTCCACGGAGCTCTTTCGTGTTGCTACAGTGACCTCAGGATCCCTCTAGCCTTGAAACAGTGTTCTTGGGGTTTCTCTGGAGTGCCATGAAGGAAATCAAGGCTCCTTTCATGTGTGATGTGCAACACGGAATTGCTCTGCACGCAGTGCAGGGGAATCGTGCCTCATCTCGCGGCGAGGGGGGAAGTCTCATGGTTTTCTCGAGTTGCGGCGGGAACCTGGGGTATCATTCTCGAGTTACGACGGGGATGGCCCTTCCACACACGTGTGTGTTCAGCCATGTCAGGACTCCTGCCTAGTTGCGAGGGACAACTCGGGATTCTCCTCGAGGCTTGGCAGGGCAATTGGGACGCCTCTCCAGCTGAGACGGGAGACCAAGGGTCCCTTTCCACGTGCCACAGGATCCTGGGTCTCCTATCAATTTTCACGAGGAGTCAGGCATCGTCTCCTTTGGAGGCACTGATCTCCGCATACCTCTGGAGTTTTCAAAGGATTTGAGGCCTCCTGTCGCGATGAGGTGGGGAACTAGGTCTTTCTCTGTGGTCACCACAGGGGATTCAGACACCCTTTCGTCTTGGGAGATGCAAGACGAGCCTGCATTCCAGTCACTGCAGGGATATTCGGGCCTTATTTCGAGTCAGGGCATCGCGGTGTCCATTCCACTTGAGGCCGCAAACTCAGGGTCCCTCTCACATACCTAGAGCTGAGAGAAGCCTCCTCTTGAGGTGCTTGTGGTAAGGTGGTATTCCTCTGGAGACGAAGCCAGGGACTAACCTCTCATCTCGAGTTGATTTTTGGTCCACGGAGCTCTTTCGTGTTGCTACAGTGACCTCAGGATTCCTCTAGCCTTGAAACAGTGTTCTTGGGGTTTCTCTGGAGTGCCATC